>NT_165982.1:3054941-3081409 GCF_000143365.1 Chaetomium globosum CBS 148.51
TCGGTTCCTAATCCCTCGAGACTCTTTCGGTGGTATCGAAGAGTAACCCAGATGCCACGCGCGCAAGAGCGGTGAGGGCAAGTGTTGTGTACTGCATTTTGATGATGTGGGATGTGTTTTCCCACACGTAAGGCGATAGTTCGGCTCGTCGAAAGAGTGACTGAAGGGATCAAAAGCGACTAGTTCTGTGAAACAATAGCAGGGCTAGCCTGTGGCGAAGATTATATAAGAAGGTGACGGGCACCGAAAAGAAGAGAAATGGACTAGAAAGGGAGGGGACCTCGACAGATGACTATGGACGGATGGATGGAGAGAAAAGAGAAGCCCGGGCTTGAAGATCAGGACACGGCATGAATTATAACAGTTTCCGGGCGGCCGTCGGGAGAGTGAAGGATCGTCCGATGGTGCAGCAAGGCCATGGCGGAAGGGTGTGGAGGCGCAAGGGGGTGCCGGTGCAGGGACCGGGGTCAGGTCTGAAGTTTTTGAAACATCGCGATGTTTTGCCCCCGACTTGGGCGTCGAGCGTACCAAGGAGGCGTGCAAGAGCGAATCACAGGAGACGGAGATGAAAAGAAGAAGAAACAATGCTCACGAAGCTCGCCTGTTAGGGCTGGATTTTACAAGGAGTTTCCGTTTGAGTCGGGGGTATCGTGAGGCAACCTAGGTGACGTTTGCTACGAACAGTTTGAAGGGACCCAGGCTGTCCGACATCTCCGGCTACCTCAACGTCCCAACCGGCAATCCTCCCCAATCAGTCCTGTGGCGAGCAGCCTCGTGCAGCCGCCCGAGTATCGTGATATTCGGAAAGGGTTTCTTCACTGCAAACCTAGGTGCTTAGCCATCATCGACTTGGTGGGCTGCACATTAGAGAATGAACTTTGCTTGAGCCTAGACGGAAACTGGGGTTGCCGGCCATGTTGGCGCCTTCTTGTCCGCTTAAAATACCAGTAAGCATCGGAGACCGTACTATCACTGGCCTAAAGGTGGTCGCGGCCACGGGTTGCGCGGACAGCCCCGCGTACAAAGTTCCCTTGGACTGATTCGAAGCTGGCGGATTGGTTGAACTTCACCGGACGAAGCTGGAGCCGAAAATAAGGTTGCGGTTGCAGGCTGCGCCGTTGTGGGGGCATGCTGGGGCTGGACCGTTAGGTGGAACACGACCCACAGGGGGTGACAGGGGTACTCCGGCTTCTGCCACAGCCTCTGACAATTGTCAAACGTCTTGGAGTTTCAAAGCCGTCACCGAGCGCTTCGCTTGCCCGCCGCCTTTCCCGACCACAAGAGTTTTTCTATTGAAGCCAGAGGACTCAAAATCGGAAAGCATCAAAACCAGAGCGATTTTTCGATCTTCAATGTTGGGAGACTAGGTACCCATTCGGTCCAGACAGAATTCAGCTACGCAAATCTAAACGAGAATAACCCCTGCTAGCACGGCTGAACGATGGCATGGGAGTGAGGAAGCCCTGGATAGGCGGGGTACTTGGAGTCTGTTTAACTACCTACGCTAGCCATTATCACACCGATGGACAAGTAGGGTAGTGGGGCTTGAGGAGACATTTTCGGCGCGTGGAACACGAGGGTAACCAACGGATATGGCTGGTATCCCCAGTCTGTTCGAGCACCGATGCCTGATGATGTCTTGCGCTTCGCGGTGGTATTCGGTTGAGCCCATCGTTAGAGGTTGTTTCCCAAATAAGGGGCGCCCTATGCTCTCCTGTGGTGCAGCAGGTCCGCTGCCGCTGGAAACACCACCACCCAGCTGCTCGGTACCGGTAGTTACACACTGTCCTGCTTTAGGCCTGTAGCGTGGTATTGGTCATGACTTGCCATGATGGTTGTCATTGATAATTTTTTGTCAAGGCGGGCCAAACCACGTCGATACTGGGGGGCATCCTCGGAGCATGCCTAACCACTGAGAGACAGGTCAATGGCTTGCGGTAGCCGCGGAGGGCGCATGGCGAGCCAAAGGCATCAAGTACGGATCTCTAACACCGCCTCCCATTTGCCGTCGATAGCGGTCGTAGCACAGGTGGTGGTGCGGTTGAAAGGTCCTTTGCGAAGTTGCGCGCTCCAGCTACCAGTTCACAAGTCCATCAACAACTGTGGCGCAATCTTCTCAAGATCCTCAACCTAAGTATCCATCAAGGTTAGCCCGGTGCCCACACCCTCGAAAAAAAAAGTCCATCCCCAAAACAACGAAAAAAAAGAGGGAAGCTCACCTCCAAAAACCCAGACGACCTCTCCACCGCCGCCCTCGCAATCGCTTCCCTCACAAAAATATCCATATACCTCGCCACGGCGGCATTCGCATCCCTAGTAATCCTCGTCCCCTCCCGCTCAAAGAAGGCATGCAGAATCCGCGTCAACAACTCCGGCGGGATCTTCTCCCGGCCCTCCTCCTCCTCATCATAATCACCACCCCCCTCGTCATCACCCCTACCCGGCACCCCAAACCCATCCACACCCCCATCCCAAGCCCGATCTCCCCCCTGCATCGGGACATCCCCGTCCTCTAAATCAACCACCCCAGGCTGCTCTTCCTCGTTGTCGTCGTCCTCCTCCTCCTGCTGTGGGCGCTTCCTTCCGCCTCGGGAAGTACCTCCAACCCTTCCTCTGGAAGCAGCGCGTCGAGGGACAGAACTGGCTGTTGCTGCCGCGCCTCGGCCGGTAGATGTGGATTTGTTGGCTGATGCACCACCTCTGCCGCGACCGCGGGATGCAGAGCCGCTGCCTGATGCGCGCGGTGGCATTTTTTATTTGGGTGACAGTGGCTTCAGGTGCAATACCGATTGTCAGCTGAAGCAATTCGTTTTGAGTTAGTTTAGTGTGTGCGGTTGAAAAGGAACTCAAATGAAGATATTGTCGATGCAATCGGTGTGATGTACTTTTACTCGGCAGTGTGGAAAACGGAATCGCGACGCGTGAATTAAACAAATTACGTAAGTCGTGTTGCAAACACGGCCTGCAAACACCAAAACACCTGATTATCATGACTTCCACTCTACTTTGGGAAGGATGCTTTTGGGATGGGAGCTGAAGTATTTCGTACCGCAAGGAAATTGCCGATCAATTGGCCAGAACTATGGGATCTATGAGGCGCATGCAACAGAAGGAAACACCCACGCGAAGCAACGGCGACCCCACGCAAGCAAGGAATAAACCGGGAATGGCTCAAGAGTATAAATTACAGCGGGTGACCGGCCCATCCGCGTCCCAGTAAACGCCAGACATGCCCAGTTTTTGTTCCCCGCATACCCAACGTCCAGAAGCATCTGCTGACTGCCACGATGGATCCCCGTCTCCCAGCGAAACGACCACGCCCCCCTACCCCTCCTCCCCTCGGTTTAGCCAGCTGCCGCAACCGCGATTATCCCCCGACGGCCTCCGTCATCGAAGATTTTGTACAGTGGGTGAGGCAGTTTACTTGAAAGCCTTGCCGAACATCAGGACCTGGAGCTGGTCGTAGATGGACAGCACACCAGCACCAGCAACACCACGGAGGATGTTGGCACCAGCGCCCTTGAAGAGAGACTTGACACCCTCCTTGGCAACGATCTGCTGGAAGGCATCGAACGAGCTCTTGTACTTGACGGCCTCACCCGAGGTCATCATCATGCGACGACGGACGGTATCAAGAGGGTACGAGGCGATACCGGCACCAGTGGTGACGCACCAGCCGAGCATGAACGAGGCGAAGAAGTTGTTGGCGAGCGAGCCGACGAGGACGACAGGCTTGATGGAGTCGTACATGCCGAAGTAGAGACCACGGTAGACGACGATACCGGCGACGGAGGGACCGAAGCCACGGTACAGACCGGCGATACCGTCGGTGGCCATGGTCTTGCGGTAGACGTCGATCAGGCCGTTGAACTGGCGGGCACCACCACCCTTGGCCGACTTGGCGTCGTTGGCAAGACGGGTACGCGCGTAGTCGAGCGAGTACACGAAAAGGAGCGAAGTGGCACCAGCGGCCTTCAAAAGGTCAGTCATAGGCCAGGGGCAAATGGGCGACAAAACTTACACCACCGGAGGCCAGGTTACCAGCCATCCACTTGGCATAGCCATCACGCTCCTTCTTGTAGCCGAACATGGCCTTGAACTTGTCACGGAAAGCGAAGTTCAGGGCCTGAGTCGGGAAGTAACGGATGACGTTGGCGGTGTTACCACGCCACAGGGCCATGAGGCCCTCATCGGCGGTGGTACGGCGGAAGCAGTCGACGATACCGTTGTAGCGGCGGTCGAGGCGGCCAGCCTTGATCATCTCATCCTAGGAGGATATCAGCAAAGTTCTTGGCTTGGAAATACTATAGGACCATGTTTGCACGTGACACCGAGAGTTGCGATCGGCATGCTTGTCACAAATTGCGGCTCAAGCGATCGGAAACTCACGAAGCCAGGCGGGTCCTGGGAAACACAGCAGGACGTACCTGGTTCTGGACAAGGAGCTTGATACGCTCAATGGGCGCAGCAGCAGTCTTCGAGACGGCGGCGGAGACACCACCCACTGTGGGTACAGGTCAGCAATGTGTTCCGAGTTGGTGCCAACTGCGGCGCAGGGATCCTCGGCAGCGTCTGTCATCGATGTGCAGCAAGCTTATACCGAGGTGGTGTTCGTTCACGTACTCAGGAAGTCGACCACGAAGGACTGTGAAAGGAGGGGTTAGCGGAATGTTCATTTTAGGGGTTGCCCGCTTAAAAACCAAGGCTCCAAAGCGATCGAGGTCTGTTTGTCCCGCACCCCACGCACACCCATCATCGCAGAAACCACCCGACCAAGGCATTGGCAATCATTTGTGGTTGCGATTGAGATTGCGGGGTGCCCCGAGGTAAACATCCCAGCGATTCGTAATGGAGCGAGCGATTTTCGATACAGAGATTCAACGACTTACCGGCATGCCCAGGATCTTGATATCCTCCTTTTTAGACATCTTGACGGTTTGTTCAAAGACAACTTTGAAGAAAAAAGAAGGGAGTGGAGAGGGGAGTCCAAGCTCTGCTGCGAGAGTCTAAGAAGATGGACGATGCAGGATGTCGCGCGAAAATAAATTCTGCGAACCGTCGGGTTTGGGGGGGGAGAGGGAAAAAAATTCGCAACGGCTCGGAAGGACCAGCTTTTGAGGTGCGATTCTTGCCGGCCCCTGGTCCCGCTGGCGCACGGGCCAAATAACACCGCCACGGGTGCGCGGCAACGACTGGGCAGCATGGTCTTTTTCCAGCCTTGCCAGTGGCGCTAAGGATTTGCAATGCCGGCAAAGCCCGATGGTCCCAGTCTTTCTTGCAATCTTGAAGCCGGGCGGCCGAATGGGAGTGCCCTTTGGCGAGCCACAACGGGTCTGGATCTCAAAAATTTCCCTCACATGCGGCAAACTGGACCAACACCACCAAGGTTGTCGGCTTGTGTGGTTGTATTACATTGGTTAGTCACCTCGTTCACCGTTGTTTTATTTTCAACGTTGATCTAGCCCATCGTTGCCCTCCCCCTATCCTTATCAAAGACCGAGTCGGGGCCATGTTCCCAGACATGCTGGGGGACTGGAAATGTTGCTGGCTTGAAAGGTTCCACGAGCCTAATAAAACCTCCGAGAAGTCTTCGCAGCCAATGGAACGGTGTCAATTGGGCCCCAGAGAAGTCTTTGATGCTGCCAGGGCCTGAAATAAAATATCCACAGGGCCGGTCCTTATCCGGGGGGATGAACGTGGTGCCTTGAAATTCAGAGCGTGCGGATGAGGGACTATTGAGACCAAGATATCCATGAACCCCTCACTTCACCATTGTGTGCGTTACTTTGGCTCCTACGACCTAATGGGGCCAAAGGTCGAGAAACATGCAGACCAGAAACAGACAGACGGAGGAAAACCCACTTTGTGTTGCTTTAATGTCAAACCCAACTAAGGTATGAATACCCGAGGGCTCTTCCACGTACGTTAGCCCGTTTGAGCGATTCGCGCATGCATGTCTGCCCGAACGAGACGAATCTAGTCAAGACGAGGTGTTGCATGAGCTCAGTCTTCTTGGCGAGGCGGAGACTCAGGGAACATGATAGTCAAAGCAAACATAACAGTCAAGCCAGGGAGCCAGAACAGCCCAAGTGTTTGACGGGTATCAATTCGCTACGCTGATGCGCCCGCCCATTCCCTGAAGGGGACACACTGAGCCGATATCCATGGCCCTCACAGTGTCATCTCGGCATGGTCGACTGATTGATCATACCCTAGCCCTGGTAGGGCGGAGCCGCGGCGTTGTTCGTATCTTGATGCAATTCCAGTCTCAGGATCTGGAGCACTTCCGATCCCTATGCTACACCGACCGAGCTGCAAAATGAATCCCAAGCCCAGAGACGTAGCCATGCCCGAATAACCGAAACCCCAAGCGAACCGCCGTTAACGAAGTCGCATTCCCGCTTGCCAGGTCCGTCGATATGATTTATGGGAGGTTTACTCGGCAGCGCCAACGGCACGAGCTGGGCATTCTTGTCAGTAATTGACCTTGGGCTATCACCTGAACTACGCGCAACGTACTGTAGATCTTCATCTTGCTGTGTCCCACGACCTGCTTGATCTGCCCCTTCTCCTCCAGGTCCTTGAGGCACCTCCGGGCGAGCGAGCCGTTGATCTTGAGCCTGTCGACGAGGGTGGCGATCGTCACGAGACGGTAGGACTGGACATCCTTGTAAAGCTTGTCTGAAGTGCTCTTATCGAGGATAACGGCGTGTTGAGCCTTGTCCTTGACTGTTCGCGGACGAATTAGCGGCTGTCGTCAGGTCCAATGCGTCGGAAATCCGCTGGCGCGAAAAATCGCTTACCCTTCCCCTTGGACCACTTCTTCTTCTGCTTCTTCGCACCAGCTGCTGCGGGAGCCATTTTGATGGATGTTCTGGTGGTTTGATGAAGGTTGGAGTCGGGAGTCGAATCAAAGAAGGCGGGGAGATTTTTCTGACAGAGGGCCGCTGGTAAAGCTTAGGTTAACCGAGCCCTAATTAAATGGGGCGTTCTGAGTGGCTGCGGACCCGCCCAGGCCACTTCGGCGGGGCCACCAAAAAATTCACGACCACACGCTTCAAGCCTTCTGTGTCGTCGTCCTCCACGCCAAACTTCCAATCCATCACCACCTTCAGCTTTTCAGCAGCCGACTACCGCAAACATGTCTGAAGGCGAAGTCGAAGTGGCCTCCTCCAGCTATGAGGTCCTCCCCAAGGAGGTCCTGGCCGAGGTTGGCAGCGTCAAGCTGTTCAGTATGTCCAACTCCCGCGCTCTGCAAATGCGACCGCAAATCGATGCACCGACGGCAAAAGCCATCTCCGAGACCCGAGGCTGACATTGTGTCAATTGCAGACCGTTGGAGCTATGAGGATGTTGAGATCCGGGATATCTCCCTGACGTAAGACAGCAACCTTCCAATTCCGCGACGAGATGGGCCGATATCGATTTGGGGCGGACTCTCGGGCGGGCTGCGTAACCGGAGGCTAATAACGTTTGCTTGTAGCGACTACATCCAGATCCGGTCTCCTGTCTACCTCCCTCACTCCGCCGGTCGCTATGCCGCCAAGCGGTTCCGCAAGGCCAACTGCCCCATCATTGAGCGCCTCACCAACTCTCTGATGATGCACGGCCGCAACAACGGCAAGAAGCTGATGGCCGTCCGCATCGTTGCGCACGCCTTCGAGATTGTGAGAAATGGGAACCTGGAATCCGGAGGAGGCACTCATTCTAACCGGTATCTAGATCCACCTCATGACCGACCAGAACCCCATCCAGATTGCCGTCGACGCCGTTGTCAACTGCGGTCCCCGCGAAGACAGCACCCGTATCGGCTCGGCTGGTACCGTCCGGAGACAGGCCGTCGATGTCTCGCCCCTGCGCCGTGTTAACCAGGCTATTGCCCTCCTTACAACTGGTGCTCGCGAGGCCTCTTTCCGCAACGTCAAGTCGATCGCCGAGTGCCTTGCCGAGGAGCTGATCAACGCTGCCAAGGGCAGCAGCAACTCGTACGCTATCAAGAAGAAGGACGAGTTGGAGCGTGTGGCCAAGAGCAACCGGTAAAGGGTTGTTTGGGCGGATGGCATATTGGACCGGGACGGGACGGATTTTACGGCTTTTTTTGCAGGGCTGCTTTTGCGCGTTACGGTCTGGTGGATGCATGGCATTCTTGTCACACAGGCACAAATAGGGCTCTCGCAAAAAAGGGAGCAAATGGTGATCTTCTGACAAGAAACGGCGTCTCTGGTGCGGTACTGTGCTATGCTCGTAACGTGGAGTTTTGGTTTCTATCCTCTTGTCCGTTTGGAATGTGAAAAAAAAAAAAAAAGAAAAGGAAAACAACATGTGTGGTATCGCGATCTAATGTCTATGAACGTGCCATCGAAATATGGCAATGCCCCGCGAAAGGTCAAACAATCCAACGCGGATCTCCTTCCACCGGCCTCAAAGCGCTTTCACCTCCGGCTCCGCGTCCACCCTCAAGAACATACCCACATGCGGAATCCCCTCCTCAAACCACCGACCCATGCCCTCGTCGACGCGGAACCCGCACTTTTCCCACACCTTGACGGCGTCCTCCTGCGCGTGGCAGCACAGCAGGCCGTTCCACCGCGGCGGCAGCGCGCCCGCCTGCCGCTCCATGCCCAGGTGCTCGAACCCCCGCGCCGCGGGGCTGGGGTCGAAGTACGTCCCGTGCGTCCGCATCCACTCGACGGCTGTCCGTACCAGCTGGCCCGCGATGCCCCGGCCCCGGAATTCTTTGATCACGGCCAGCCGGCCCAGCTTCACGTACGGCTCGATGCCGTCGTGGAAGGTCGTCGGCCGGTCGGGGGTGAAGGTGGGTTGCTGGGTGGGGGCTGTCGTGGTGGTGGTGGGCTCGGTTGGCTTGTCGTTGTCTTGTGCGGACTCGGACTCGGACCGAATCAGTTCGTTGTCGACGTAGACGCCGCCGTTGAGCGGGTGCGGCGGGTGGGGGAAGGGCACGAGGCGCACGGTGCCGATCGGCACGGACTGGGTCTCGCTCTGGCGGGGGCAGAGCACCTCGCCCGTGTCCGGGTCGGTCACGGCGGGCGCGACCGTCTTGTTGACGGATGCGTAGATGACCCAGTGCGCGCACCGCTGGTCGTCGGCGTCGAACTCGTTGGCCTGCGGGATCTGCTGCTCCTGCACGAAGACTTGCGTGCGCACTGTCATGGCGTCGAGGAAGGTGCGTGGGATGGAGGCCGCGTTCGGCTGCTCGTCGGGAGGCAGCCCGCGCTCCCAGTCGAGCGCCGTTGGCTCGAGGAGCGAGATGAACGGCGTTCCCATGCTGTTTTGTTTGGCTTGGCTTGCGCCTGTGTCGAGTTCGTGTATTAGAAAAATGGGATCAGAAATCGGTGAACGGGCAGCCTACGTGTTGTACGCACTGGTCAGGATAATTGGTGTTTGTGGTTGTCGTTGGGTGAGGTTTGAAAATGTTATTTGCACAGAAAGGAGGATCGCGCCACAGCGTATCCACCAGAGGCGAGCACATTCCCGGCTTGTTAAATTAAATGTTCCACGGGCGGGCAGAACACAACACTGCAACCTGAAAAGCTGCCCACAAACATGTCGCCGCCAGTCGTCAGTCCGTGTATCTATACCGGGTGAGGCCGGCCGGTCCGGCCATAACGTTTTGTCGATCGCGGGGTGTTCCGTGGCGAAGTGGACAGATCCGCGCCGAGGGGCTGCGGGGTATGAGCTGACATTTGCCGGCAGGGCCTCAGCGGGGTCAGGTACCCGGTTTCTGGGTGCAGCCTCTACACACCGATAGAGAAATCGAAATTGCTCGTTTTAGGCATATTGAGGTGCCTTTCATTTTACACCTGAAAATGCCTACCGTCGATAATGACATCGCAGGCAAGCTTGCCCTGGTCACGGGAGCTTCTGGAGGGTAAATCCAACCAGGATAGTACCAAAGTGCCATATCATTAACACCACACAGCATCGGAGCCGCTTGTGCCAAAGCGCTATATCTTCAAAGCGTCAATCTCGTCTTAACATACTCCACCAACCGAGACAAGATTATTGCACTCCAAGAAGAACTCCAGGGGCTTACCGTCCTCCCAAACGCGCTCAGTCCATCCATCTCCACGCACAGAGTTGATGTGGCATCAGCCGAAGAGATCCAGCGGCTCTTCGACGACATCCAACATCTGTACGGCAAAGGCCCGGATATTCTAATCTCCAACGCCGGCTATGGCAAGCGCATCCGAGATATCGCTGACATATCCATCGACGAGTTCGACTACACCCTCAACGTCAACCTGCGGCCGTCATTCATCCTCTCTAAGCTGAGCCTCCCGCACATGATCACCTACGGGTGGGGCCGCATCATCTTTGTATCGTCGCTGGCGGCACACGGGGGCGGCATCAACGGGTGCCACTATGCGGCCAGCAAGGCGGGGCTACATGGCCTAATGAAAAGTCTCGCGACGAAGCATGCGAAGGACGGCATCACGGTTAATGATGTGGCTCCTGCCATGATTGGGGAGACGGGACTCATCCCGGACGAGAAGGTCCTCGAGGGGACGGCGGGGGATGTGCGGAATATTCCTGTGGGGAGGTTGGGGACCCCGAAGGAGGTGGCAAATGTTGTGATGATGTTCTGCCAGACGGGGTATTTGACTGGGCAAAGTGTGTTGTTGAGCGGGGGGCTCAAATGAATTTTGATTCGAAGTATTTCATGTCGTGATGCCCCAATGCAACAATGTTTGTTTTGTATGTAGCTTTGATGTCGAGGAACTGGTGTACCTAGACGAGGCCAGCACCCCGTGAACAAACTGAAAGAGCCAAACTCCAAGCGCAGACATCGACGAAACGTTTGACTACAGCAACGGAATAAAAGCCATTTAGAAGCTAGAAAGCAACGATACTCCATGCGCTTTTTATTTATTTGATCCAGTTTTATTTAATCTTCTTGCTCAGCTTCCTTTAGTTACTTTGTTTTATTTTTCCTCTAAGTTTGGCTTGTGGCTCACACCGTGGAACCATGGTGAAAGCTGGAGCACTTACGTCATATTACCGCTTTGGGCCCGAGAATAGTGGCTCGACCAATGAGGCAATACGGACGTCCTTCTCGAGAGTCATTCGAAAACAACCTCTGCTGTGTAGGCCCTGTCTTGCCACTGCTAGATATTCTTTCTTTTGTCATTTCACTGATTCGACTGATTAGAAGGGCCCTAGCTCGGAGAAGTCGCCCATAGATACATCGATGGTTGGCTCATTCCCCGTCGCACCTCTTCCTCTTTCCACCATTTTCACCACGCACGCCATCAGTTAACCTCGACGCCACTCTTTTCCATCAAACAGCCGACGAAAGTTCCATGGGCTACATGTCTACCAACTCAACAATTACGAAGCATCAACGTTCAACAAACGTGCCCGGCAATCCGACACCACAATTCATTGAAACTACCAAATCCGTTTCAATCGAGACTCGCCGATCTACCCCCGCCCCCAACGAACAATCACTTTGCAAATACAAACACGATAGCTCGATAACTTCAGCCATCCTCCGATTGCCCCTTCACTACCGTGCCTCAGCACCATGGGAACTGAGCGCCGAAATGATGCATAATACTAGGGTGATTGTGGCCATATATTCCCCAGTGGCGATGCTCGCACCTCTCTCCACCTGCAACTTAGGCCACTCAACGGGCCCTCCATGAGGATACCAGCTTCCGAGCTTGCTTTCGCTGCGGCGGACGCCCAGATGTCCACCATCACGGAGCGCAGTCGCTCCTGGGAGTGCTCGTTTAGCGCAGCCCGCTGCCTACCATGGCCCATGTCTTTTCTTCTGCAGCCGGTGATGGGATGCAAGCCAATCTGTGGATTTGGCGGTTTCTGAGGCTGTTTTCGAGAACCTGTCAAAAACCAATAAAGCCCTCGTGCTGAAAAATCTCCCCGACGGCAGTATCAAATCATCATAGTACGCGGGTTTTGACATTGAGGATCCTCACCTTACTCAACGCCGATGATGAAAGACAACCGAGTCTTCGCTGCCCGATGATGTCGGCATGCCCTGAGGCTGTTTGTTCGGATTTGTTAGAAGCTAAGAGGCGTCAGCTAAAGGCTGACGCCGCAAGATTGTGTTGCAAGGTTCCCTCAGCTGCGTTATCACTCATCAAAGTATATACTCAGCTGTACTGGTTCGTTATCCTTGGGAATCCTCACCTTACTCAACGCCGATGATGAAAGGCAACCAAATCTTCGCCTGATGGTGTCGACCTGCCCTGAGGCTGCTTGTTCGAACCTGTCAAAAGCTAAAGAGACGTTAGCTAAAAGCTGACGCCACGCCGTGGTGTTGCAAGGTCCCCTCAACCGTAGTATCGATACATCATAGTATATACTCAGTTCGCTTTGGGGTTTTCATCGGGGATCCTCGCCTTTTCAACGCCAATGATGAAAGGCAACCGAGTCTTCGCCTGATGGTGTCGACATACCCTGAGGCAACATGTGGGTTTTGGGGGCATATGAAGCGATGGCCTTGTATCGAGGTTAGCAAAGTCGCCGAGGGTATCTGGGGGACAGAAAGAAGTTGTTAACCGAAGCTGACATTGTGGGCTTTATGTATCCCACCATACCTCAAGCTTCTTCATCGCCGAAGTTCCGAGGCTTTTTGGACACGACACCTCCCAACCATCCAGGGCCTCCACCTGAAACCTGCCCATGGCCGATGATGAATACGGCCAGCCGACGCGGGCAATCTCAAGACAACGTCGAGACCATTGGTTCATCAGAGTCGATGGCAGCTGAGGCCACAATGTATATGGATGAGCTGATGGCTTGTTGGAAAGGAGGCAAGGCGGGACTCAACACCTGTTTCGCACAGGCCAGCTGCTGATTGAAGGGGGCCAGGAACCCGGGTTTGTGCTAGGCACCACTCGGTTTTACTTTGGAGCCTCGGTGTCATTCAAGAGTTACGGGCAGAGTAAGGGAGCCTGGGGGTGTGTGTGACTTACAAACATGTTGGAGTTTCTGGGGTTGGTTGGGAGGACGAGGCCTCGAGGGCGGGTGTGAAACTTGGTTGGTGGTGCATCATGGACGACTTGGGGATTCGGTGAGTCCATGGGACATGGTGAGTGAGCCCGGGACGTCGTTCGGTTTAGGAGCGTCCGGCAAGGCAGGATGTCCTGATAATAATGGAGATCAAGCGGACGAAAAGAGGCGGTTGATGGTATGGACGATGAGTGGAAAGCAATTAAAGGAGTTGGAGGTTGATGGGAACCAAATGTTGGGTTTTAAATCCCACCCAAACGCCCCTGGGCTTGCCTCTGGAAGAATAACGTGGTTCTAACAGGGAGCGAACGAGCAAAGTTAGTTTGGAAAGGGAATTTCAAAGTCTAGCAGGCATGGCTTTGCGTGGGAGAGTGGTTGCCCCGAGTTTACATACGCTGCGAAGGCGGGCAGGTGTGAGCCTCTCTGGAGGTATCGGGGTGAAAGAGACCCCTAGGCCGTTTGAAATCCAATGATTGGAATACCTAGTCAGGGGATGCTCTTGCTTCACGTATATATGCCATGATCAGTGAGTGAGATGCAAGCGTGAACCGAGGCCCCAGATATGTCCGGCCAAGGAAGAAGGGAGGCCGTAAGCTTTCCCCTTCTATGACCAAAGGATTGAGCAAGTGCGGTCCTTGTCGGTTTCCACGGCAAGCGGATACGGGATAGCCCGTTCTAGCTTGCAAAGGTTGATTTTAATGCACCAGCGGGTAGGTGTTATCATGGCATCCCTCGTAAGCTATCTGCGCGGGACGGAGATATTCGGGGCGTAAGAGCCAGGTGCGTCGATAGGATTGGCATGTGCAACAATGGTCAGAAAAGGGCTTGCTTCTCGAGTGAAAGGGTAGCCAGAAATCAAATGCGTGGGACATTAACTTCCTCCTCTTACGGCCTTTGCTAGGTCCATTGTAGGGGGCGGCGGTGACGGAACCCCTTTTCCACGTGGTAGGGCTGAGACACCGGCGGCGTATCTAGATGTAGGTTGTCGAACGTCTCCAACTTATCCTGGCTGTTGCTGCGAGACGAAAAGGCCGAGACAGCAATGAGCACATGTTATGGGCAAAATATGACCTGAACCACCGTTTTCTTGGAGATAGACACTTTGTTTCGAACATGAGGTATATATCTCCGACTGTATTAGGGTTCAGCCCGAGATCAACAACCGCTCGACCATTCTACATGTCAAAGCCCCCTTCTATGGATTTTTCCTATCTATGTAATCAATGAAGGTGAGGTGACTATGGTATTTTGAGTTTTATACGAGCATTCTCTATCCAAAAGATTCTATTGTTTAGGCATCCCCAAGACACAGTGTGATGTTGTTTCTCATATCACTCCGTACTTCCAGTCTGATATGACCTGCCGTCGGCGGACTCTAGATTGAAACGACCTTTTCGTCCGTTAGTGTCAATGTAGGGAGTGAAGTGAGCATAAGGACAAATTTCTGGTCCATAATCATCGGAATAATTCAGGAGACGGAATTAGGATGTGGTTTCTTTCTCTTTCCGCTGTTTCACACCACCATCACTTCTCTATTCTGATTCGCCCTTGCTTCTATTTTTCTAGTCGCTGCTTAGTCAAGAGATGGTGAGCATCACCAATCTGGCCGCAATCAATATTCATTGACCTGTGTTGCGATCGAAACGCCTCTAAGTTTCATGTCGTAAGTGCTTCTTTCCAAGGGACTTGATACTATTCTCTATACGTCCGTTTCACTCCTCTTCTTATTCTTGGTGCCTCTGCCAGTTCTCGCCCATGTGCAATGTGCAGACCGGCAAGCTTCTTCACATAGACGTTTACCTGCTCGCTCATTGTCGCCGTGTGCCTTTCCTCCGATACTAGTTCACCCGTGTGTCGGCAAGACGTTGAAGACGTATGTTTTCCGCCTCAGGGGGTTAAGTCTCAAAATAATTGCGTGGGGTTCAAAAGACAGGGCAAAAGCCTCGCTGGCGTCCGCCAATATTCGTATGAACTCAATAAGAAAGTGTTGGTAGGTGTGGGTATTGTTGTAGTACGTTACCCAGCCTCGGTGGTGGGAATACAACTTGGAAGGATGTTTATTACCTAGATAGGTAATGTAAGCTAGTAGGCAGCTCATTGAAACCGGTGGGGGTAGTCATCGCAGAAGCTCGGGTCGGTTGATGAGACTGTTGATGGGTAAGATCTTGACGATGTCAAGGACAGGTAGACCGGTGTATTTGCGCTCAGGGGCTCAACTATGGCTATCGGCAGGGAATGAAGCGCAGTGGCCGTAGGTATGCAGGAAGGAGTGGCATATAACCCGCGGGGCTGTGTTTACTTCCTAACAGATCCCACTAAGCTCTCGTGGCTCAGTGGTTTGGCTGCGAGTTAATTGCCCCTGCGAACAATAAGATCCCGTTTGTGATGATTAACTATAGCAGCTCTTTTTGTTCGATTCCAGTTGATAACTAGCATTTTCTTTGCTTTTTTTTGTGTTGGTCTGATCTCAAGCTTTGACGTTATGACTGGAGATACACCGCAACGTTTTGTGACGTCTTGAGATAGCATTATTAGCACCCACGCTATTGACACAACAGCTGGTGACTGTGGCCGCCTCGATCCTCATACCCGTAGGCGTCATTCACCCAGCATCCTTCCCGTCGACCTTCCTCTCCTTCCTCGGCCAGTCCGGACAGATATCGATGCGATCTCTCGGAAACCACAACTCCAGCGCCAGAAAGATCAAATAATCCACAATCACACACAAGCAAAACAGCTTCCCCGCCCAGGTGCCGCACCCATAGTATCTCTTCAGCCGGTCGATGAGCGCAAAACTCTGCACGCCAGACCGGCCCCTCGTGGCACTCCAGCTGCCGGCGCCATTAGCGGCATCGTACCCGTAGAACTCGGCCTCGCTGATGGCGCCCGAGATGCCGTTGTAAACGCGCTCGGCGCGCATGGCGACGTTGGTCCACGAGTACATGCTCTTGACCTGCTCGTGGAAGAGCTCGGTGCGGACCTTGTTGGCGCGCAGGGCGGCGATGGCCTTGCCCGTGGCCGTCACGAGGTCGTCCTCTTCGGGCTTCGCGAAAACGGTCATGTGCGAGGGTAGCACCTCGGGAATGCCGCCGACCTGGGTGCACACGACGTACAGCCCGCAGCTGGCGGCCTCGACGATGACGGTACCAAAGGCCTCTGTTAAGGATGGGTGCAGGTAGATGTGGCCCCGCACCATGACGTCGCGGACTTCTTCGTGGCGGATGGGGCCGAGCATCTCAACGCGGTCTTGTAGCACGTTTTGTTCGATCATTTGTTCAAGGTCGATAGCTTTGGGCCCGTCGCCGGCGATGATGAAGCGTGTGTGCGGGTGGTTGTGGAGGATCCGTGGGATGGCGGCGGTGAGGAGATCGGTGCCCTTGTTATAGAAGAGCCGTGAGATAACTACGATGGTGATCATGTCATGCGGACCAAGGGGACGCGCGGGAGGTGGGTGGTGAGGGGCGAAAGAGCGTGGCGAGGGCTCGGTGTAGTCCAAGGGCCTGAAGTTTTCTGCTACCACGGCGTTCGGGATGACGGAGACCATGAGCGGGTCAAGAGAGGCGCGGAGGACGGTATTTTCTTTGCTAAGGGAGATTGTTAGAGAGGTCGGGGTAGGTTGGCTGGTTGGAGGTGAAAGGGAACACTCACCATGTGTGGCTCACACAAATGACATGGTCCACGTCGCTGAGACTGAACTTCAGAAGTTTGTTGGCGAAAATGCTCGCGGCATCGGCGAATCCAAAGAGCGAATGATCTGTATAAACTGTCCTGAGGCCCATGGTTCTGGCGTGGAGGATGGCCTCGTGGCATAAGCTGCTCAGGGAGGCATGGCCGTGCACAATATCGATGCGTTCTCGGAGTATGATGTTGCGGAATATGGGGAAGAATGAGAATACTGTCGGGAAACTGGCGGACCGGTAGAGCACAAAAAATGGTACATGATAGACCTTGAGGCCGTTTGTAAGATAGCGTACACCGGTACGGCCTTTGTAAGCGTGGGTAATGATGATGACTTTGTGGCCCCGGTCGCGCAGTTTTGATGACAGCTGGTAGATGTGGCTCTCGACACCGCCGGGCTGTGGAAAAAAGAAGTCGCTAACCATGGCGATATTGTACGTGGGCGCCATGGTCGCGGTATGGCCTAAGGATCATTTTCCCCCAAAGACGCAACCGGTTGATGATGAGGGTTGATAATGAGTGGGTGTTGGGGGAAACCCGAATCGCGATGTGAGATGTGAGATGAAGCGACTTTGGATGAATTGAGTTGTCCCTGACAGGGATGGATGGCCGAGACCGACAAGGGTTTGCCAGCCGAGCCAGCTTTCCCTCCACCGCCTGCCCGCTCTGGCTCAAGTCTGCCGCACCCCACGTCGAAATGCCCCACTCGCGCAGTTTGCCAAGCATGGATGCAGGAAGCTTGATTGCCAGAACTTTTTTTTGCCGGAGAGAGGGAGAGACTTCTGGACCCGGAGCTAACACAAGCATTGAGGAGAAGCATTTTCGACTTCCCTCACGATTTTCAGAATGTACAGCCGGTACATACCCCCTCAAAAAGAGAAGCCATTTGTTATTAGACCACAAACAACATCGGCTGCCTCCGACCGACCATACGCCAATCTCGGCCAGACATCGGCAGAACCGCTACAGCCCCTCGTGCAACCACAGCGCATTGTTTTTGATGATGACACCTTCCCGCCAATTGACCCCAGCAAGAGTAGCCGGAAATTAGACGAAGAGCTCACGAGCACGGTCGAGGAAAAGAACCCGAAAAAGTCAAAGTCTAAAAAGAGCAAGGATAATACCCAAGATGGCGCCGAGGGCGAGGAGAAGGAGTCCAAGTCGCGCAAGCGCAAGAGGGATGCAGCAGAAAAGGCGATAATTTCTGAAGGGGAGGTCTCAAAAGAGAAGGATGTGATGTTAGAATCGAACTCCGAGGCTGTCGGCACCGGCGAGACCGAGGGCGAGCCTGCAGTTACCGGGGAGGAACGGAAACCGAAACGGGAAAAGAAGAAAAAGAGGAAGCAAGAAGGCAATCCCGATGTTGATATGCTCGACGGCGACGAGGACCGTATTCGCAGGAGGCATAAGTCGGTTTTTGACAAGGTCCAAAAGGCGCTGCAGACCAAGGACGACGTACAGGATGTCAGCGAGGAGGAAGAGGCCGAACCCGAGGTGGAACATGGCCTCGAACCGCTCCCTCAGCCGGAGCCCGTCATCTTTGACGAGTCCAAGCTGACATACGAGACGCTGCCGCCATGGCTCGCCTCTCCAGTACGCGTAGGCCCTGACAAGACGCGGCCGTTTACAGAGTTGGGGATCTCCCCGGAATCATCCAAGATTCTCGAATCCAAGGGGTTTAAGGACGCTTTTGCTGTCCAGACCGCAGTACTCCCTCTCTTGCTACCCTCCCCCGATAGGCAGGGTGACGTAGTCGTTGCGGCCCCAACAGGATCCGGAAAGACGCTATCGTATGTGCTGCCTATGGTCCACGATATCAGCAAAGGCCGTGTTACCAGATTACGAGCACTCATTGTCCTGCCGACAAGAGACCTCGTCCAACAGGTGCAACTGGCCTTCGAAGCATGCACAGCCGCCTTTGCCATCAACGGGGGCAAGAGGGTCAAGATTGGTACGGCAATGGGCAACCGGGTATTCAAGGAGGAACAGTCCGTCATCATGAGCCAGGAGCAAAGATACGACCCCCAGGGATACGAGCAATATCTGCAAAAGCAAAACCGGCCCGTTAATTTGGAAGACTCGGAAGACGAAGACGGAGATGAAGACGATAACTTGGAACTCGAGCGCTCCCAGCCGCTCCCTTCCCATGTCATTGCCCACGAGTCCAAAGTCGATATTCTCATCTGCACCCCCGGTCGGCTGGTAGAGCATATCACCAAGACGTCCGGGTTCTCGCTCGACTACGTCCGCTGGCTAATCGTCGACGAGGCCGATAAACTGCTGGCGCAGGACTTTCAGCAGTGGCTGGATACGGTCACTGAAAAGTTGGGCATCGGTAAACCTGGTGCCCGCGACTTTCCCGGCTCCAACAAGAGTGGGGTCCAGAAAGTCATACTCAGTGCGACAATGACTCGGGACCTCAGTCTTTTGAACGGACTGAAGCTGTCTCGGCCGAAGCTTATTGTCGTCGAAGGAACCAAGGCTGGGGAGCAGAACCTACCAGCCCTTCTCAAGGAATACGCCATCAAGATCCGCGAACCGAGTCTTAAGCCGCTGTACCTGGTAGACCTACTGCAGAGCAAGCATATGACTGCCGTCAACCGGGATATTTCCGACGAAGTCGCGGTGGCATCCGAAACCAGCGATTCGGACTCCTCTGCATCAGAATCCGAGTCAGAGGCCGAATCCGACTCATCTTCCTCTTCGGATGACGACGAGAGTGGCGACAGCGACGACAGCAACGACAGCAACGACAGCGACGAGGGTGACGAACCCAAACCAAGAACAAAACAAGCCGCTCCCACCTCCACCTCCACCAAAAAGCCGACCCTCCCCACCACCGTCCTAATCTTCACTAAATCCAACGAAGCCGCTCTCCGCCTCTCCCGCCTGCTCGCCCTCCTCAGCCCGGATCTTGCCCCACTCCTCGGCACCCTGACCTCCTCGACCAAGACGTCGCGGCGCGCCCGCACGCTGCGCGCCTTCGCCCAGGGCAAGCTGCGCATCCTCGTCGCGTCGGACCTCGTCTCCCGGGGCATCGACCTGCTCAACCTCGAACACGTCATCAACTACGACCTGCCCATCAGCGAGACGTCGTACGTCCACCGCGTCGGGCGCACGGCGCGCGCGGGGAGGAAGGGCTGCGCGTGGACGCTGGTGGAGCATGCTGAGGCGAGGCGGTTCTGGAGGGATTTTGCGGGCGAGGGGAAGGGCGCCGTGACGAGTATTGGGAGGGAGGGGCCTGTGGAGAGGGCGAGGGTTGGGGAGGATGAGTTTGGCGAGGAGAGGGTGAAGGCGTATGAGGGGGCGTTGGAGAGGTTGAGGGAGGAGGCGGCTGCTGGGGACGGGAGGAGATAGTATGCAGTGGGTTGTGGGTGGTGGTGGCGTTGGGGGTAGAGATATAGAGTGGGATTATGGCGCTTAGAGGCTAGAAGAATACCAGCTTGTGGTTTCACCATTGTGGCTCTGTATTTTACCGCGGCCTATGTCTGATTGACCTTTCCGTCCCAAGTCCTCGCCGCTAACTGGTCGCACGGTCCCCCAACACAGTGTCATTGTGTTGGGCCTGGGGCATGCCTGGGGCATCTGCACGTGCCGTCCGTGCTATATGTATTAGGTCTGTGACGTGAGTTTTCAACGGGAATCATCGCACCAACGGTTGGCCAAATGGTAACAACCGGCGGTGGTTCTCGTCGGGCAGCGCTCAGGCGGAGTAAACTCTATACGGGTTTCGTAGCGGGACACCTCCCTTCGGGGGGCTGGCCCGTGAGCTTTTGGTTTTTTATTGGCCACGCTATTGTTGTTGTTTTTTTCTCGGCACTTCTTTTGGTGTTGTTTATTTGCTGCATTCCCGCTTGGATTTTGGCACCACTCAAATTGAAGAAGCTATTCACACAATTCGGTGATAGGCAAATAGTTTACTTGTATGAAAGAAATAAACGTTAATCCACCATACACTTGTTATTTTCGCGCTTGATCAATAACCACATAGGCAATTGCCAACAACTAGATGGCGTCAACCACATGGAAACTAATCCCTTCTCCCTCCATCCTTTTCTACACTACTTATGATATGGGTCAATCCCCGTTCTCCGGTGGTTCGGCCCCACATTGTGATGCCTTTTCGGCGCCGTGGACGGAGCTTACCCGTGCATCTCCGGACAATGCCCCGAAGTGGTCATTCTTGAGAATTAATCATAGATTGAGAAGTGGAACTTCACCCCACACAACCGGCAGCTCTGCGACTGAATTCCTCAGTGAAACCAACCTGTTCTACGTGATTCGATGCCAGTGTCGCCATCGCGGTTTGAAGAAGTGTCGTTATGCTAATGCCAAGCAGAGTCCCTTGGCAATTAGCTAATTGGTCCCTTCAAAGCCAATCCTGTCTCGGAGCGGCAGCAGCCATGGCCGACACCCCAGGCTTTTTGGTGCCTTGATTGGCCAAATCTCGGCCAAAGCTTGGCCATTCCATCAACCGGGCAGGGGTCCGATCATCTCACCAGTTGTCCTTTTGCAAAGAATAGCTACAGCTCGTGCTAGAAAAAGTGATGGAGACCACGTTGTGCCCGCGGCGCAACCACCACCCCTCAACGACTAGGTCAGCAATTGAGGCCGGATTCTGCTAGATGGCTGGTCATTCAGCCCTCACCGTCATCCGAGTTTTAGATTTTCCCTTTTCCCTAGTTTTTAGGTAATTGGAGCTGTTGCTGGTTGGGGAAGCAAATTATTGCCACAGTACTTGTACGCCACGCCGCCCGCACCGCACTCTCAAGGGCCGTTGTCCAACAGCAATAGCATCCTCGACAAACAGTCAACCAAAACCCGCGACTGCGCGCCTACCACCACCACCCCTCGCCCAAGATGGCGCATCTAACAAAACCAACCGCCTTCCGCTCCCCGCTCGCCACTCTCCTCGCCCTCCTTCTCTTCCTCACCCCACAAGTCCTCGCCGTATCCGCCGTCGTCGGCATCGACCTCGGCACCGAATACATCAAGGCCGCGCTCGTCAAGCCGGGCATCCCACTCGAGATTGTCCTGACCAAAGACTCGCGCCGCAAGGAAATCTCCGCCGTGACCTTCAAGCCCTCCGCTCACGGACCCAAAAAGGGCTCTTTCCCCGAACGCGCCTACGGCTCCGACGCCCTCGCTCTCGCGCCCCGCTTCCCCGGCGATGTCTACCCCAACCTCAAGGCCCTCCTGGGCCTGCCCGCCGAGAGCGCCGAGGTGAAGGAGTACGCCGCCCGGCACCCCGCCCTGCAGGTCGTGCGTCACAAGGTCAAGGGCACGGCGGCGTTTCAGAGTGCCGGCGCGTTCACCGCCGAGGAGGAGGCCTGGTTGGTGGAGGAGTTGTTGGCGATGGAGCTGCAGAGCATTCGTGGAAATGCGGAGGAGCTGGCGGGTCCGGGTAGCCCCGTGCGCTCGGCCGTGTTGACTGTGCCGACTTACTACACGGCTGAGGAGAAGCGCGCGGTGGAGCTGGCGGCCGAGTTGGCTGGGCTGAAGGTGCTGTCGCTGATTAGTGATGGTATGGCTGTGGGTCTGCACTACGCGACTAGCCGGCAGTTCCCCAACGTCAATGAGGGCGGGAAGCCTGAGCACCACATGGTTTTTGATATGGGTGCTGGGTCGACTAAGGCGACCTGTGTTGAAGTTCCAGAGCCGCAATGTTAAGGACGTGGGCAAGTTCAACAAGACGGTGCAGGAAGTGCAGGTGCTCGGGAGCGGCTGGGACAGGACCCTCGGTGGCGACGCCCTGAACTATCTGATCGTGGATGACATGATTGCGCAGTTTGCGGCTTCGCCCAAGGCTACGAAGGCCGGTGTCGAGGCAGATGCCGTCAGGGCTCACGGCCGCACCATTGCCAAGCTCACCAAGGAGGCCGAGCGCGTCAGGCATATCCTCAGTGCCAACCAGAACACCCAGGCCGGTTTCGAGGGTCTCTACGACGACGTAGATTTCAGGTACAAGATCACCCGCGCTGAGTTTGAGGAGATGGCCGCCGTACACGCCGAGCGCGTCGCCGTGGCCGTCCAGAACGCCCTTACCGCGGCTGTGCATCGAGTTGAAGGACCTCGACTCCGTCATCCTCCACGGCGGCGCCTCGCGCACCCCGTTCGTTCAAAAGGAGCTCGAGAAGGTGTTTGGTGCCAATAAGCTCCGCACCAACGTCAACTCGGACGAGGCTGCCGTGTTCGGTGCCGGCTTCCGCGGGGCCGAGCTCAGCCCCAGCTTCCGCGTCAAGGAGATCCGCCTTTCCGAGGGCGCCACCTACCCTGCCGGCATCAAGTGGAAGACGGACGAAGGCAAGGAGAAGCAGCAGCGTCTGTGGACCGCCACGTCGCACATCGGCGGGCCCGCCAAAGAGGTCACCTTCTCTAACCAGGAGGACTTCTCCGTCACCTTCTACCAGACGGTTCCCGCGCCCGCGTCAGATACTGGCTCGGTCGACGCTGAGACCAAGCTGCTTACCACCAAGAACCTGACCGCGTCGGTGGCTGAGCTTGTCGAGAAGCACAAGTGCGAAAAGGCCGACATCAAGCTGAAGATGGCCACCCGTCTGGCTGGCGAGAACGGCGAGGTGGACGTTACCAAGGTTACGGTGGAGTGTGAGACCGACGCCAAGGAGACTTTCGTCGATGGCGTGAAGAACCTGTTTGGTTTTGGCAAGAAGGAACAGCAGCCGCTCAAGGACGGCGAGTCATCTGAGGAGACCGAGGCTGAGACCTCATCTACCGCCGAGAACTCGACTACTTCTACCTCTACAAGCACCGCCTCGGAAGCTTCTGCCTCCGAGTCTGCCGATGCCAAGCCTGCCATCGCCAAGAAGGAACTCGTCGTCATCCCCGTCCAGTTCACTCTGGAGAAGGCCGGTGTGCCCCAGCTGTCCAAGGCTGACACCATCGCCCTCAAGGACCGCCTCAAGGCCTTTGAGGCTTCCGATCGCGCACGGAGACAGCGCGAGGAGGCGCTGAACCAGCTTGAGGCCTACACTTACTCTGTGCGGGATATCCTTGGAAGGGAGGACTTCATCAGCCACTCGACCGCCGAGGAACGCGCCACCCTAGAGACCAAGAACAACGACGCGAGCGACTGGCTCTACGGCGACGGCGCCGACGCCACCAAGGAGGAGCTCAAGTCCAAGCTCAAGGAGCTGCAGGCCATCGTGGTCCCCGTCCAGAAGCGCATCGACGAGACCGCCAAGCGCCCCGAGGTCCTTAAGGGACTCCAGGATGCGCTCAAGGCCACCAGCGAGTTCATCGCCGACATCAAGAGCAAGGTTGCCGAGCACGAAGCTTACCTGGGCCTCTAAGTCTGCTTCTGCCGACAGCGCCACCGACTCCACCACTGGCCGCTCCCTCCGCCCCGTCTGGCGACTTTGACGGCCTCGAAGACGAGGAAACCACGGCCACCACCACGGCGACCGCCATGGAGGACGTCCTCAAGGAGCGCGGGCCAGTGCCCCCGCTGTACACGCTTGAGGACCTCAAGGCCAGCGAGGACCTGTACACGTCCATCTCGGCCTGGCTCGAGGAGAAGATCCCCGCGCAGGAGAAACTGGGCGCCACCGACGACCCGGTGCTGCTGGTCAAGGACCTGACGGACCGGCGCGACAAGCTGGACAAGGCGGGGATGGAGCTGGCCATGAAGGGCGTGCGCAACTTTGAAAAGCGCAAGACGGGCGACGACAAGAAGGCCAAGAAGGAGAAGAAGGACAAGAAGAAGGCCAAGTCCACCGCCGCCAAGCCCGCCAAGCCCGCCCAGACGCTGAAGGTCGGCGAGGATGGCCAGATGCCCTCGCAGGAGGAGCTCGAGGAGATGCTGAAGGAGTTTATGAAGGAAAATGGCGATGCTGAGGGGCAGCAGAAGCAGGAGCAGGGGACGGAGCAGGAGGCCGAGAAGCAGACCGAGGAGAAGAAGGAGGAGGGGCATGATGAGCTGTAGGGAATAGTTGATACAGAGACTACCTAGATTTGGGGAGTGCATTGGCATGGAGTTTTGGGGCGGGATTGTAGACACATTGATCTTTGTAAAGATATGCCTGTCAAGACGTTTTTTTGCGTGGTTCCATTGTGGGTGGTGGTTGAGTGCCGGGGTATTTCATCGTTGCCCTTGTGGTCTGAAACCCGCCGTGTTTGGGCTGACAAGGCTCACTCACCATTGCACAGCCGAGGTGCTCAACTGCAGCCTTGTCGGTACCTAATGTCCCGAAACCCAACTCCATCTCTTTTTGAACAACGGACTTTCTTGCCAGCTCCATTTGCTATCACCTGTCATGCCCAGTTCGTCGCGACATCGCCATGTCATCCAACCCAGCGCCTAAGCCCACCCCTGAGCTGTGCGGACGGTGCAGCGTCCTGTTTTCTGTCCAGGGGCTCAGCGAGATTTACACTACCTCTCAAGGCCGGTTCAGGCATTCCCAACTCGAAACCTTCGAGGACCGCGTCGACTGCCGCTTCTGCCGCTTTCTCTGGGAAGAGGACCTGATCGGGGCCAACACGCAACCACTCGCTTTCCGCCGTCTGCGCGATCTGGTCTATCCCCCGCAAAGCGCCGCAAGAATACATAATGCCAAAAGCTTCCCGGGATCGTGGGTTGTGATCCGCTGCGAGAAGTCCGTGGCTGTCCAGGGACAGGTCGACTACCTCCCGCTCCCTTCCTCGCTGGCGACGACGAGTGAGAACTTGTCTGCTAGCGCTTTGAGCCTCATGTGCGTGAGGATAGAGAATTCCAAGGGTCGCATGCTGTGGGAGTTCCCCTTCTTTTATGTCACGGCAGCTCAGGGTACGTTAGTTGGTTAGGTGCGGTTACTTTGGGGAACTGTTGACGCTCATGATATCACAGATGATCCATGCGCTGCCCTGACACCTTTCAGGCCCCTGGATTGGAACGGGTTGAGTCCTAGGTCGGCGCCGTTATTAAAGGCTCTGCTAAACAGGTGTGAGACGGCCCATTCCCGCTGCGAGCCCCTTGTCCCCCAACCACTCCCAACCCGGCTGGTCCATGTCCCGAGGGACTACCCATCGTCTCAAAGCATCAGGCTTCATGTCACACCAAAAGGTGGCCAACAAGGGCAGTACATTGCCCTAAGCTATTGCTGGGGCGGACCGCAGAAGTTCAGCCTGAAGCACAGCAACCTCGACGAGCTCCAGCACCAGATGACACCCGTTTCTGGCCTGCCGCGGACTCTCCAGGATGCTATCGCCGTGACCTACCATCTCGGGTTCGAGTACCTGTGGATCGATGCCTTGTGTATCATCCAGGACAGCCCCTCAGACAAGCGCGACGAGATCAGCCAGATGCAGCACATCTACGCCAACGCGGCCGTCACCATCGTTGCGGCCACAGCCAGCTCCGTCGAGCAGGGCTTCCTAACCAGCCACGCCCAGTTCAGCAGCCGACACCGCTCCGTCTCGGTGCCGATGACACTGACCCCCACAACTGCAACCCCAACCCCTACCTCAACCACCACCACCCCCAACCCCAACACGAGCATAACAGCAGGCACCCTAACCCTCACACCCACCCACCACCCCTCAACAACCTCCTTCCCCATCAACCACCGCGGCTGGACCTACCAAGAAGCGCTGCTCTCCTCCCGCCTGCTGACCTTTGGCGACCTGGAGCCCTACCCTGCGCTGCCACACCAAGGAGGCCACGCTCGCGGCGCGGACGGCGGTCCGGTATGATCCGAGGGGGATCGAGCCGAGAAGGTTTGAGAGGGAGTTGAGGTCCTTTTCGGCGTCAGGGTCTGGGGGTTTTGGGTTCTTCTGGGGGGTGGGGGGGAGGTGGGGGT
>NT_165982.1:3081509-3084602 GCF_000143365.1 Chaetomium globosum CBS 148.51
AGGGAAATTATGGTCTTTCTTTGCTTTAGACTTCGAGGGACTTTGAGATCTTGAAGGAGGGGTGGGAGGAGGTCAGGCTGGTGGTCGGTAATGCTGGTGTTGGTACAGGTACAGGGGGTGCTGGTTCTGAGACAGGAGGGGAAGAGGTGGAGGATGGCGGGGGCATCGTGCTGCTCGAGGGCGGGGCGAGCATAGATTTGCGGTTGGAGTTTCGGTGGCCCGGGCTGGTGGGCCAGTATACGCGGCGGGTGCTGGGGGAGGTGGGGGACCGGCCGCATGCGATTGCTGGGGTGGTGGCGGCGCTGGAGGGGGTGACGGGGGATAAGTGCGTGTATGGGGTGTGGAGGTCGTGTGCGGTCGCGTGTTTGCTGTGGGCGGTTGTGGATGGGGAGGGGCCGGGGGAAGTGCTGCGTGTGAACGGGGGGCTGCTGCCGACCTGGTCGTGGATGTCGGTGACGGGGCCGGTGGAGCTGGATCGCGTCGAGTATATGAAGGTGGCGGAGGCGGTGGTTGATTGGACTGCTGGTGGTGATGACAAGACGTTGTGTATGTCGTGTCGTGTGCTGGAGGAGAGTGAGGTGATGGGCGTGGCGCCGCTGCTCGTCTATTGGACGCTGGATGTGGGCAAGCCCGTGTCGGCGCCGCCATCTCCGAGTAATTGGCTTAGACCGCCGGTGAAGGAGCCCCTGTTTTTCTTGGTCATTGCCCTGCAGATAGACCAGACGTTCCTTGCGCTGGTTACTACGGCGGCTGGAGGTGGGGTTTATCACCGTCGAGGGCTGGCGGAGCTGAAGAGCTCGAGCGTGATTACCTCAAAACCGCGGGAGAGCATCTCCTTGAAGTAGGTCGTTACTGTTGTTCCCACCGCGGCCATGATCAGAACAACCCAGTAGCGCACGGGTTGAGCTCGTATGGAAGAATTCGTCCCGTCTGTCCATGGCAAAACGCGGCACGGGGATTTATTGTCACCCCCTGAGCACTGCTATTGCGCGGAGTCGTGTAAGCCGTTCTTGAATGGATGTACTGTGTATTGCGTGCCAAATCCGTTAAACGCCGACTTACGGCAAGATGATGAGGCTTGCTGATGTGCTCTCGGCCATGGACCGCTGCTCTAGGCCCATGGCGGGAAAGTTGACAAAACGGATTCGGTGGCGTTGGGGCTGGGTCACGTTTGATGCCCATGATCCCCGTGATCTTGTCGTATCAGGTCCATCGCACGCGTGGTGTCTCCCGGCTGATCTCGGCATAATTAGCGCGGTTTGGTCGTGAGCCTAGCCTTCAAGTCCACGTGGGAATGCGTGTAAGCTGGATCAGATGTGGGGGGATATACCCCGAGCCTGCTGTCATGCTTCCCTTCACATGCCGGCTCAGAACACAGGTCGAGACACGGTGCGTGGTATGCAAAGTGAATTGCTAGCTCCTAAATCCGCCATATGGCATGATATGTGTATGTACAGTTCGACTCCTGGCAAAACGACAGTGCATCACCGGGTTTCTGCGGTTTCCGTGGCGGGCCGTGGCCTTTCCAATCGTCCCGCCAACCCGTAACCCAGTGGAAGCTAAACAGACGCCACATGCAAACCCTTCCTAGGATAATACCGAATGAATGCAAAACTGTAATGAAAGGTCGGTAAGAAGAGGGGCTTCGGATTTGCAAGACAGAAATGATATCGCTGGAAGCCACGTGGCGCGGTGGCGGACGCATAATCGCAGACGGGGCGATGCCCCGGGGGCACGCTGTCTAACAGCGCTTTCTATTTAGCCGCGAATCTGGGGTCGCTAAGAGGGGAGCGCGAACTAGGTGGCAGAATGAGCGAGCGGCAGGAATTAAGAGGGTCTAAGGTAAGTGGGTATAGAAGTCGTCGCGTGTGTCGTAGTCGTCTCGCCGCAGTATTGGTGGATGGATATCGGAGGAGTCCCAGCCTCCGGAGGTGTAGCCCGTAGGCCGTCTGAAGTCAGGTTCATGGGGGCCTAAGCGTCCCGCTCGCGATCGCCGTCTGGTTCGGGGACAAAGACATAGTCAGCAAAACTCGCGCTCTCGGACAGGGACTTGATAGAGTCCGCGTCGCCCCCCGGCGCAGATGGCTCGTTCGCTCGCGAGGCGGATGCAGGGCGCGCGCCGGTGCCGACGTTGGATGCAGCAAGGTGCGTCTTCGCTTGCGGTCCTGGCGGCCGGGGGGCGGTTCGGGAGGGGGGGAGGAGAGAAGGCGCAAATTCACCTTCGCTTCCCGCGGGGGTGGGTGGGAGTGCTCCCCGGACAGCGGGCTGGCCCTGCCGGGCGGTCCCGGGGCGGCTGCCGGCGTGCTTTTGCTGCTCTCGCACGGGGTAATCCTTCGCGGGGAGCGGCGGGGCGTTGCCTGTCTTCGCGCTGCTGCTGGAGGCGATGGGGCTGCCTTGTCCCTTTAGCCTCGCCTCCATCTCGCGGATGCGGGCCTCGAGGGCCTCGAGCTCAGAGGCTTGGGAGTTGATTTGTTGCTTCCTGCATGGCGCCGGATCAAATCAGCAATTGTTTGCCAGGGTTCGGGTGTGGCGTCGCGGTTGGCGACCTGTCGGCGGGGTTTTTGTGGTGCTTCGGCGGGGAGTTAACTGACCGCTTGTCCACCTTCTCGTCGAGGTCCGCGACGCTGTTGTCGATTCGGAAGATGTCCATCAACTCCTGAGAGAACATCTGGGCGACGGTGCTGCGAGGGTTGCGATAAAAAGTCAGCCTTTTGTCGCGTTACGCGCATTTCCCTTTCTTCAGATCGGGATAAATGATAAATGATAGGGGGCGCGACGCACGATTGCGGGCGGCGGGCGTTTGGCTGCCACTCGCGGTCCATCTCTTGGTCGGACATGGTCACGGCTCCGGCTGCGGCGGCGTTGGACATGGTAGGAATTATATGTATGCTAACAACAAGGTAGGTAGATAGATTGGCGGGGGAAGAGCTGTGCGTCGGTGCGTCGGTGCGTTGGTTTCGAGGAAGTTGTGAAGAGCAAGGCTCGAGGTGGGTTCGGGGGAGATGGCCTTGATCAAGTGCTAATTAATCAATGAATCAATGAAAGGCTTCCCGGGCGGGCTGGTAGTCCAAAAGTCGTTAGTCTCACAGTGCG
>NT_165982.1:3086460-3148707 GCF_000143365.1 Chaetomium globosum CBS 148.51
TGGGCCCCAAAGCCTGACCATTGGCGGCTCCCTTCGGCACGAGTTGCGGCAATGTGCCGAAAAGGGGGCCTCGAAATCCAGGAGACCTTCAAGGCCCAAATCACGCAGCAAAATGCACTCGACGTTTTTTTGTCAAGGGTCCATTCAGCCTGCCCTTCCCCCCCCTCCCCCTGGCGGAAGCATTCTGATGCGTCTTGATGCATCCGCTCCCTGTTGACTCGGTCCGACGGCACCGGCCACGCAGTTTCGCAAGGCAGAGTGACAGGGCAAAATTACAGGGCACCCAAGACAACATCCAGGGGACACACCCGCCTTCCGTCATTCTCGGGACAACGCATGCATGCCCTTGCCCATGAAAAAAGACCAAGATCGGCCGCTAAAATGCGCTTCTTGTGGGGGTGACACGCTCGCTTTATGGTGGCATCCTTGAGATGATCCAAATCTCCGTGCAAACTTTCGAGGTGGCATCACAAGAAATTGGCAAAAAAAAGGCATGATATCTTCATTTCTGACCATCCTGGCGCGCCCGAACTGAGGAAAGGGAGTGGATTCTCGTTCCTGAAATTATCGGTCTGCGTAACCCAAGATTTGCGGTTCATCGACCTTCCCCGGCGGGCCTGGCCGGTCGTCCAAGTTTGTCGTGAGATCTGCACACAGATTATTTTAACGACTCAACTCATCACTACTGGTTACAGAGTAGACAACCCAACGTATAGCACCCAAACGACCGTCTTTCCCGTTGGATCCCAATTGAACTACTTACTGAACTACATAATGTTACCTACATATTCTGCCCTGTAGATCACCGAAACAAACCCCGGCGCCTCAACCCGTCCAACACCGCTTCAACCGCCTTGATAGAAACCTTTGCAAGTCGCTGAGCCGATTCATCTCCGTCGCACAGAGGGTCAAACGAGGCGATGGTGAATGCCATCGGGATGGTCCGCTCTGAGATGGCCGCCATACAGCCCGTGATATCCCTCCTCAAACAACCTACTCACACACGCAAAAGGGGTTCGCCTTTTCCCAGGGAAGCATCGAAAACATCCACATCAAGGTGAACCAAAACCGGCCGTATCACCCCCTTCAGTAAACCGCTCCCCTAGCTCCTTTCGTACCCCAGCCGAAAAATCAACCCTTCTCGCCGCATCCCCCCAAACCACCCCCATACCGGAGCCCTCTACGCGGTTCCCTTCTCCACCTCATTCACGTCCCTTCATCCCACAATGCACCTCCCTCCTCAACAACCACGGCCGAAACCCGGGCACTGTCGCCATCAACCCCTTCCAACACTCCCCCGCCATCATAGCAATCCCCTGGCTATCAAAATAGCCACTGAGCATCGAATCCGGCACGTTATAATCATCATGCGCGTCAAACCACACACACCCCAACCCACCACCACCATCATCCCCGCCATTCCCACAACCTCCTGCCCTCAACAGCTCGCGCGACCCGCACAGCCCAGCCGCCACGCCTACACTAATACAACAATTGCCAGCCAGAACGACAGGGAAGGAGGCAGCGTCGCGCGCGGCGGTCACGGCGAGGGACACGCGGCGGATCAGCTCGAAGGTGCGTCCGATTTCGCCCTCAAAGGTGTCTTCGACGGGGGGGATTTCGAATTCGTGGACTGGGAGCGGGAGCGGGAGGTTGTGCTGTTGGCCATAACCGAGGAGGAGGGAGAGCAGGCCGGCCGATTTGAGGTAGTCGGGTCCTTCGCTGACGTGGCTGCGGTGCATGGGGCTGGCGCGGAGACCGACGTGGTAAGGGACGCTGATGAGGGTGAGGGAGGTGAGGGAGGTGAGGGTTTGGGGGGGCATGGTGGGCTGGTGCAATGGTCTGTGGGGGCGTTTTGGGCGGGGGATTAGGTTTGGATGTCTTGAACTCGGGTTACACAATCGTTGTTCAGGGGCTCATCCTCTGTGGGATAGATGTGGCGTTGAGAGGTTTGTTTGGCTGGGAATGACTCAGTGAGGAGTCAAGGCCGTGGAGCCTCTGGAGTCGGTTGAATGATTCCCGCTGCTGACATTCCGCGTCTAGGAAATTGCCTGCCTGCAGGCTGCCGACATGGAGCCGACCCCCTTTGCTCTTAGACAACTCGGACCACCCCCCGAGGGCCTCAAGAGCATCTTGAGTGGGTTCTCGCAGTTCCAAATCCTCAACATCACAACAAATGAAATCAAAGTTCCTTTGAATAGAGCCGACGAAGTGGCCGAAATCAGCAAGACCAGACAACGATACCACTCCAATGGCCCAACCGCTCGCGGCAACAGCACAATCCTCTCCGCCCCCAACCCCCCGGAACCACTCCCATCAACCTCGACCGTCCCGTTGATAACTGAACGGTCGAATTGGTGGGCTCATGTTTGTGAATGTGGGGAAAAGGAAGGGTGTTGGGCACCAAGGACCTCACAGTGTCTAGCAAGGCTGCGGCGTCCCGGCCGCGTTCTCACCTCCTTGGTTGTTGATTCCCGCGATCAGCAATGCAGATGATCCGCCCAACAAAATAGCTGGCTGTGCCTTGTTTACCATAGGCCAACGGTCCGCCCCCACTGAAAGAGAAATGGGAACCCAATGTAACAAGACTCTGAGGGTTCAGAGCCAAATCTGTTGGTCACAATCCGACCAGCCTATCATACTACAAAAACCTTCAAGCCCAAACAGTTGTGTGTGTGGTGACTAATTGGCGGCATGCTAGTCAATTGGGTAATTTAGCTAACCGCGATAGCAGAAGGGGGATTTCAGGATCTGTCTGAAACACACCGGTCACGGCCAACTAAGAGTTAAGACTCGTGAATGCGATCCTAGTATTTAGGTCAGAGTGGGTTCGTTAAACAGATCATCAATATCACACAGGCTGCGTTTTCTCTTACAACCGTGCACGACGTGCGACTATTCCCATCTGCTGCCTCACAACTCTCCTTACCGTCATGCCTGCCCACGAAGACGTACAACCCTCTTCTTCACGGCCAAACGAACCCGTGATGACCGAATTTCAATACACGAAGCTCACCCCGAACTCTTCTGAAATACGACTTATGACACTGCAACCGGGCGATCAAAATGCCCCGATTGCATGCACTGTTGATGTCCACCTGCTCAACGATAACCCCTCCCTCCCAGAATATGAGACTCTTTCTTATGCCTGGGGCGGCGAGGGTGAGAAACAAGACATCAAGGTTAACGAAGACTACAATTTAAAAATTGGAAAGAACTTGTGGGACGCTCTACGCCGCATCCGCAAGGCTGACGGGGACCGCACGCTCTGGGTGGACGCGATATGCATCAACCAGAGTGACCGAGACGAGAAGGAAAAGCAACTTCCGAGGGTTGGAGCCATCTACAAAAACTGCAAAAACTGCATGATCTGGTAGGTTAGCGGGCTTCATTCTGCTTCCCGCTTTCGTGCTATCTAGACATTCTTCTATATTCCTTACCGCTAGCTGCAAGCTAACCAGGTCGGGTACCCTGTCCAATGATTTAGGCTAGGAGTTCCCTCCCTCCCAACGCCGCCCCCGTCGACCTCCCCAGGAGCAGCTGATTCACCCCCTCTCAGTGCTGCCGCCGCTGCCATTGAGCTGCTCGGGATGTTTGCGAGTTGTTTGCCAACCAGTGGCGGGGTAAAACACTTGTCTCAGCTCGAGTGCTTCACCGTCGCTGATGCGGAACGTGAACCCCGGGAACGGACGGACGTTAATGATTTATACACCGGTCATTTCGAGGCGTTGACGGCGCTACTCGAACTGGACTGGTGGAAGCGGACCTGGGTGATCCAGGAGCTGGCTCTACCGGCCCACATCGAGTTCCTGGTTGACGACAAAATGTTCCAATACGAGGACTTGAAGAAAGCAGTGGAGGGGTTGGTATACCACTCCACGAGGGCCTGCTGCAAGAAGCATAGGCTTGGTCTGCGGGCACTCGGCTTCGAGGCAGTTGTGACAATGGAAGAGAAGATTGCATCCATGGTGTTTGTCCGCCAACAACGGTTGGATAACAAGCACATCACGTTTACCCAGCTTCGAAGGCGATTCTGCGGATCCCAGGTTTCTTGGAAACGAGACTTCTTTTATGGCTTCCTCGGCATTGTCACCGGCTCGACCCCCCTTTCTCCCAGCTACAAATTGCCCCTACGGACGGCCATCAGCGAAGCCACGTATGCCTGCGTCACAAAAGAAACCGATGGAGTTGCGCTGCTTCTCGGGGAGCGGCTCTTCCGCTCTCAAAACCCTTACACAAGGCTTCATGTTCCTTCATGGGTGTCCGACGCTTGCTTTTGCACCTTCCCCCAGAAGTGGGGGCTCGTCGAGCGTCGCCGGCTGAGCATGTACGAGTCCTTCAACGCGGGACAAAACGGCACGGGACAAAGCAGCCCGAGGCAAAACAGCGCAGAACGCCAGACGTTCGTCAACAATTTGAGCATGAGCAAGAACGGCATTCTTGTGACCGAGTCCTACCAGATCGGGAAAATCGACGAGGTCGGAGACGTACTGGTAGACACAAATCAGTGGACGACAGTGCCCCGTGTTCTGTTATCGTGGATGGAAATGGCGGGGATCAGCCCCCTCACTTGGCCCGCAAGCCCCGTTGACCTCGATGAAGGGAAAATGGTTTTCTGGAGAACAATGATCAATGACTCGGTCGAGAAAGACGGCGATGACTCAGTCGAGGAAGTTGGAGAGAGCCCCCAGTACCAAAGGCCTAGCATAGCCGACAGTTACCAAGAGTTGCATAAGCTGTGGGAGGCGATTGGCCATCAAACCTTGAGGGCCTTCTTTCCCAGCAGTGCTGAAGGAGCTCAGACTCCACGCACCAAGCCTGACCCTCACCATTCTGTGTTGCATAACGCGGTCGTGTCCCTGAATCCGAAACTGGTCTACCACCTTCTGGCTTGCTTGTGGGAGCGTCGGCTGTTTAAAGCAAACGGGAAAATCGGCTTGTCGCCGAGAGACACAGAAAAGGGGGATGAGATCCACGTCATTTTGGGCTGTCCGGCCCCCTTCATACTCCGTCCCCTTGGCAAACCGGGATCCCCAGGCGCAGCGTTCGAGATAGGGGACCGAGAAACTGATCCACTCCCTCAGTACATGGTGGTTGGAAACGGTTTCTTCGATGGCTACATGGGTGGCCGAACCGCGGTAGTCTCTGGTCATCAACCCCGGAAAGTTGCAATTCACTGAAGGTGGCCGGGGTAGGGGAGGTATTACCTCAGTGGCGGGTGGACAGTAAGGTGGGAAAGAAGGGGCTTATGGAGGTGATTCCCTCCTGGAGAGGGCGGTTTGGAACAGCGACGGCCCGGACGGGGACTTTCGATGTTGTCGGATGAAGTGTTTACGGCCACCCAGGGGGAAGGAGAGGACAGTCTACTACGGCACAGGTGACAAACCCGTGGGGGGTATGGGAGGGCACAAGTGAAGTGGGCTGTGAGCACGTACGGCAAAGGACGCAGCGGTGGTATCCGAGTCATGGTTCTTGGCGGGCGCGTAGCTGCTCGAAGTGGATTGGGTGCTTGTGGAATGGCTATGGGGTGATTTGAGGAGCAGTGCACGGCATACAACCGGACGCATTGTTACCTGGCTCGATCCAAGCGAAGTTTGTATTTGTGCGAGAAGTACAAACCTAGAATGTGATTGAGGTTGCCACAACGGAATATACGGAGCCGGCTAGACGGATGACTGGCTGATGGCGCCGGAAAGCTGCGGCTCACTTCCTCTGCCGCTCTACACACACCTATAGCCCGGGATGTGCGGTAACTTGTACCTTGACTACGTCAAATGCGGGTGGCGTAGAGAACCTATCAGAAATCCCGTTGACCCCTGAGTGTAGTGAGTGAGATATCATCCGAATGGCGTTACGTGGCCGGGTAAACAGGTCTTTCGTCAGCAGGAAAAGTTGATTCGAATCTTCTCTGCATACCACCAGGGGGAAGGTGGACTGCTTCCGGTGTCTTGGTTTCGTCTCGCCCGGCGTGTCCCCACAAGTTTGCACCCATGCTTTCCCTCACTTCTGTCAGTAGACCATTCTTGAGATATCCCCTTCGATTCGTCGAGGGGAAGGAAAACAAGGTTTGGAGAGACAGTCCTGGATCCCTGAAACAGGGTAAGCCGGCAAGCTGCATTGCCTTGTCATTGATACTGGTCACCCATCGATCTTCTGGGTAGCAATTCAGAGTCTTGTTGTGTTTAGACAACTTACCCTCATTTTCTCCCCCAACACAATACGCTTGGTCCGTCCTGTTTCTTTTACCCTCGTTCCGGGTCGTCTGCCACATCGACGGCAATACCGGTCGGTCGGCAGCCAGCATGCCTTCTCCGCCGGTTGAGTAGATCGTGTGTGTTGGCATATGGGGACTCGGGACGGGCAAGTCCCGGTTCCTGGAATGGAGGAACCCGGCTTCCAGCGCTCCAGCGCCGAACAGGGTAGCACAAACCGCCGATCTCTAGTTAATAACCCGCCGCCCGGGCAAACGCCCGCACGTAGCGCTGTACCCCGTTCCTTTTTTATCCCTTCTCCTCCGCACGCCTGAGATAAACCGCTCATATCCTTGCCTTTCACGCACGCGAGTGGAGGCCATATTGCGGCGGCGCGGAGATGGTTGCCACTGATGGTCTGATAGATAGTGCAACCTCTCCAACAGATGGCGGAAGGGTGCTTAATTTGGTTTCTTGAAGCTGGAACAGGGAAGGCATTTCAGCATCTGAAGCTCGTGATCTATGCGTTCTATCCAGTCATCGTCTTGACCGGGTTTCTATGCTTCCCGCTCCAATGATATAGAATATTCTCATATCGCGAGACGCGGCTCGAGTTGCGGTCGCTGCCGGCTGATCTCGGAGAAAAAGGTGCAGATCTTGGCGCTTTATGGAAAAATCTGGGGTAAAAGCGATGTTAATCTCGACGATCCTTGGTACCATAAACGGGTGTTTTCCAAATGCAGCCACGGCAATGGGGATGCGGGGTGCAGGGCGGAGACGAACCGATCCTATCAGACAGCACCTTGGTCCCCAATGGGGTAGGCAACCTAATTGTGGACGGTGTTGGGGACTGAGACTGAGGAAATAGTATAAAGGGGCAGTGGAGGACGGGCATGATCGACTGCCGATCCCCAGCAGCACTCCCACAAGACAGCAGCATCAACTTGTAGCATATCTTGCTCGGACGCTTCGTCATGGTCTCGTTCACTCTTCTCCTCACGGCTCTTGCCGCCTCGGTCGCCACGGCCAGCCCGCTTGAGGCTCTCAAGCGTGGCATCCAGCCCGGCACCGGAACCCACGACGGCTACTTCTACTCCTTCTGGACCGACGGCCGCGGATCGGTCGACTACAACAACGGACCCCGTGGCTCGTATAGCGTCTCGTGGAACAACGTCAACAACTGGGTTGGCGGCAAGGGCTGGAACCCGGGCCCGCCGCGCAAGGTTGCCTACAACGGCACCTGGAACAACTACAACGTGAACAGCTGTAAGTCCAGCTCCTTTCTAGCCGAGATGCCCGCTCCAAGCCGGGGGCAAAGACAAAACTAACGTGGCGGCACAGACTTGGCTCTCTACGGCTGGACCACCAACCCCCTCGTCGAGTACTACATCGTCGAGGCCTACGGCACCTACAACCCGTCTTCTGGCACTTCCCGTCTCGGCACAATCGAGGATGACGGCGGCACCTACGACATCTACAAGACTCGCCGCGTCAACCAGCCGTCCATCCAGGGCACCTCGACCTTCGACCAGTACTGGTCCGTCCGTCGCCAGAAGCGCGTCGGCGGCACCATCGACACCGGCAAGCACTTCGACGAGTGGAAGCGCCAGGGCAACCTCAACCTCGGCCAGTGGAACTACATGATCATGGCCAGCGAGGGTTACCAGAGCTCCGGATCAGCCAACATCGAGGTCAGGGCTGCGTCCTAAGGGGCTGTAGCTTAGTCAGAGAGAGGCGGTGCGGGTCATCATCCGGTAGTCGTGGGCTGTTCGACTGCCCCCTTGGAACCTTGGACCTGCAGGCCGTCGGGCCGTCAACTTCAATTCGCGGGGGAAACAGATTGTGTACATACATTCGAGGAACCTGTCACATGCTCATATACCTTCGTTCCTCCTAACGTAGTCTGTGTGTCGTGAATAACGGTCGACCGTCTTGGTTTCGAGGCCAGTGATACACAAGTAGTAACCATGTCTACAAGTTGCTTGAGCCACAAAAGGGCACCGAGCCGCATGAACCTTGAATTTAGTAGCACATCAGACCTCCGGAACCACGCACGCTTTTGCATACCAATAAACAAGACGTTCCCAAGGTCCTCGGTTACTGTCCAGAGAACCGGGTGTTCAGATTTAGAGAATTGTGAGCTTTCTTGTATATTTTTATATCGTAAGCCAACCGGTAGCGAGGCGCTTTAATTCTTTAAGCTGGATTACAACTCCCCGTGAAATACAATGTTGTCATAACCTTTGAGCTTGGAGTACTATTTTGAGTAGACGTTAAGTGTTCTGTGTTACCAATGTAGAGTTGTAGGCTACCTAGCTACCTATCTCTAGGTACCCGGTATCCGGAGTAGAACTCACTGAAATGCTGGGTACCTAATTACCGCACAGGAGCCCGACCTTGGGAGACTTTGTCCCGTTGTCTCGCGGCTACATTATTTCGGCAAGTAAATCAAGCCTCCCGCCGGCGATCCGTGTTTCTCCTATTGGCCGGGGCGCGAACGGTAGCCGCGCAATGTAAGATGCTCCCACGCGGCCCTGCCGGCAGTTGGCTTATGGTTACTTGATTCTTAAGTTATGCGCAGATCAATCTCTCCAAATGTTCCTTTTCATCTGGGTATATAGGAAACCACGTTGTTCAACCGCTGCTGGTTAATTGAGACGGGCGGGCATTCAGGGGTAAAGGCTTTTCTCCTCACGGCTACTCCTCACCCAGGGTGGTACAGGATTCGATCCCGCGGGAGCTGGGATTCTAGAAGCATTCCGTACACTTGCTACTTAAGAGCCTCCCACCCGTTCCCGTTTTTTGGGGTAAGTAGATACACGTGGTGCGGAGATCTTACCTACTGCTCCAACACCATGGCCATGCGTCTCCTTCTCGCTGCCACTTCGGTGGCTGTCCTTGTCTCGGCGCGGGCTTCCTCGGATGGCTCTGCATGCACCGCAAAGTCGTTCGCAATTCCGAGCTGGTTTGTTCAAGATGTGAAGCACGCTGAAGGTGTCATCTCGTTCAATGTATGGAACCGGGCCACCAACTACACGGCAGATCTGGCTTGCGAGACGACAAAGACCGGTTTAAATGCCTGCTCCGTCCAGGGGACGCCGTCGTCAAACGACACGCTCGAAGCTTCAGTTGAGATCAGCGGGGACCCTACGACGTTCCACCTCAAACAATCGTGGACCTGCAGTGACCGAGAGAAGAGGTGAGCGGACGACAGGCGTACCGTATGTAGACGGTTGGGTTAGTACACGACGCTGACAATTAACAGTTTAAAGTTCACAGCAGCTGGAAACAATTCGGCCGCAGCGGACTACACCTCACCCCTCCTCATAAAGGGATCCCTCACCTCGCCCGTTTCTATCACACCGGTCTACCCCGACGGGCCCAAGGGGCACGACTCAGCCGGATGCAGCTCGCGGTCCGAGTCACCTACATGGACTCTGTCATCCATTCACTACACCGACGAGCCCGCCTCGGGCGAGGGCACAGTCGCGTTCAAAAACTTCAACGTGCTCGTCACGAACCCGGCCAACGGCTACCAAGCGAGCTGCATGCCGGGCGGCTCCTTCGGCGACCAGCCCGACCTCGCCCACCTCATGTGCGCCGGCTACGAGTTCCAGTCCTCGTCCGTGGGACAGTACCCCATCGTCACGCAAGCCTCTTTCGACCCGGAGACATCCACCTTCACGCTCAACCAGACCTGGTTCTGCGACGACGTCGACGCCGCAAAGCCGTAAGCACCACCCCCACCCCAACACCAACCCCCCAACCTCACCCAGCCCAAACTAACACCCACCCAGCCTCCAAATCACCGCCACCGGCTCCTCCACCCTCCCCCTAACCTGCACGACCACCCCCGGCACACGCAACCAAACCAACACCTACTGCAGCACGGCCTCCTCCGTCACCCTCACGGGCCAATCCGGGCTGACGACCACGCTGCGCCCCTACGCGCTCGAAGACCCCGCGCCCAGCTGGGCATCCACCCCGCCGCGCGGTGACGGGTGCACGCTGACCAGCATCTTCGCGCCGCGCTGGCAGTTCAGCGCGTTCCGCGTCGACGGCGGCGCCGTGTCCTTTGAGATTATCCTCATGGCGGGCGATCGCGGGTTTCAGTATCCGATCCCGGTGTATCAGGGGGAGGCGGTGGCGGGGGAGGGGGGGGAGGGGTGGTATGAGTGCGAGGTCGGGGCGGATGGTGGGAATGGGTTGCCGTTGTGGCCTTATCAGTGTCGGTTTAGGTATGAGGAGGGGGAGGAGGGGAAGGGGGGGATGTTGCTGCTGGATGCGGATTGGGAGTGTAGGGATTTGGATCGGGTGCATCCGTGAGTTTTTTTTTTTTTTTTCTAGGTATCTGGTTTTGTGGCGAGGAAAATGGTACTAACCAACGCGGTTACAGGGTCAAATTTAGCGGCGTGACCAACACGGCGGTCAACACCACGCTGGAGTGTGAGACCGTGGACGGGGTGTCGCAGTGTATGACCACGGACCCGGGGTACACCTGGGTTGCCCCTATCTCAGATGTTACATGGTGAAGGGCAGCGTAGATGCTGGAAGAGATGCGGAGCAAGCGGTAAGGGGGACGAGCTGGGATGGGTGTGGATACATCACCGACTTGATGAATTCAATATGCATCTCCTACCTGGCCAACACCAGACGTGGACTGCTGCTCTTCGGTGACTGTTGTTGTCCTTTCTTGGCCCCGTGGGCTGCCCAAGGTGTTGTTGTTCTTGAGCTCCTTCAACTCAGCCGTGTAAGAATCCCAGTCGCGGACCTTCTGCTCGACTAGAGCTTGACGCGCGGGGTCACCATTGACGTAAGCCATGGCGCGCTCCGGTAGGTCGTCTTTCCCCCAGAGATCCGTAAGTTGATGTATCGGTTCGCGAACCAGTCCATGGCTGTCCAATTTTCCAAAGCGTACGCGACCATAAAGCCGCTTTTCTGTTTTTGCTTGTTCCACTCGTTTGCGAGAAGTTCGTTGCCGTACCTTTCCCGCTCCCGCGCACGCAAAACAGCGAGAAAGCTGTCAAAACGGTCGAGGTAGAGCCTATACCTGGCGCCGTGGAACAGATTTTCGATAGTGGTACTGTCCAGCCATAAAGGAGGTCTGAAGAGCTGTACAGGTACCACTCGGCTCCATTCCCAATCCAGAACGGAGACGATATTCATGTCGTGATCGAGGATGAGGTTGAAGACTTCTAGGTCTCCGTGGGCCAACACGAACGGCCTGTGATCTAACTTGTCGTTGAGCTAGCCTTGGGTAAACTGGCGGAACATGTGAAGGTGGTAAAGGCGGTCGCGGCCCTGCTCAGCGTCTGAAACGGTGCCGCGGCCGCGGGCAAATGCATTGTCGGCAAGGTCTAACTGCATGGCCACATAACGGCTGGCCGAAGATAGGGTGCCGCTTCTGTAGTACAGGTCCTAAATGGCAGAGGGCTCCAGACCTTCTAGTTCCTGCATATTGAGGTCGATGGAAGTGTTCCTCTTCGCTATTTGGGGGCCGGCTGGGCCCTGGCTTAAGCGGCAGACGGAGGGAAATACGAGACGCCGAAGCTGTATGTAGATGTCGGCAAGAGACGCATAAAGACGAGTCCGTTGTTCATCAGGCAGAGATTTGAGATCGGCATAATTTATCTGGCGGCCCTCCACATATTCAAGGGTGAGGAAAGACGGAAATGGTTCAGGGCCGTCGCCCAGGGCGTAGGCGTGGACCTCAGGAACCGGGATAGACGTAGTCGCTGCGATCAACCTGATGCGCGGGTTGCTTAGTCACCCTCACTGTTGCAACATTGGCAGATTTAGTAGAAGGGTCATTCTTACTTCATTACGGCAACCTCGCTCTCAAGCTTTGTCGGCGGGTGGCGCGGCAAGTGTGGGCGCCAGAGGTATTATGCGCACAACCCATCGATCCCCGTTTTGAAATCCCACAAAGTAACAAATATTGTAGCTGCCGCGGACGGGCGGACGGAATAACACGCAGTCATTCCCGTGATGGTTTAGTGATGCAAGGCGGCGGACGTCTTCATCGCGGATTGTCGCGATGAATTAGTCGCGAGCGCGGTGGACACGCGCCTGAAGCACGGCATCCCTGAAGCTCTGTGGCCGTTGCGCCTGCGCGTTCTCAGGCTCACGCTTGCGGCCTTTGATCTCGGTCAGCCACTGGTCGATCGTCTTTCCTCCAATCAATGACGAGCTCGAGCTAGATGCCATGATCCCATTGCCGTGTTACAGTGTTGACGCTGTGTTGATTGTTGTTGTTATCGGTTATCAATCATCTCGAGGCAGGTACCTAGTTTAACCCCTGTATTAATCCGAACGCCCCAAGCGGATGTCTTGACGCGCACTTTCATGTTTCAAGAGGCTGCAGGTTGCCCAGCCAAGACCATGGGCACCACGCAATATTTGACAGCTTGGGAAGGTGGCGGACCATGAGTTTGAGTTCCTTCATCGTGTCACCAGTCCTTCGTTTGAAACAGAGCAATTTAACCACCCGTATTTCTCCCCGTTACAGCATCATTATTACAGGAGTGACCGTGCCCGCTGCGCGCGGGCCCGCCAAAGGAAGCCTGGAGGAACGGGCCGGCGCAGGTAACCCATAGCGGCATCAGAATATGGTTGGTCGATCAGTTTTAGGACGGTTGACGAATGTTGGGAAAGCAAGCAAAAGCAGTTCTTTGGTCAACCTCAAAAGCTAGTCATACAGCCGCGCCTTCTTCCCGCTGTGGATCTCTTGCTTCTGGCCGGTTCCGGAGAGCTTGGTTCCTTTCTTTTCTTTGTCGGAGTCCTGCTGCTCGAAACGGGTTGAGCGTCCAATAATTCTTCTGTGTCCGAAGCATCGTTCGAGTCGTCGCCATGTAGATCAATAGTTAGGTGAGCCGTGGCTGTGGAAGGCGGTGATATATACTTGAAGATGAACCCGTGGGCATTTGATCGGGATCGGCCGTGATCGAGTCTAGCTGTGCTCCAGGGCTGGATGGTGGTTTGGTCGCTTCGCGTTCTGCGGTTTCTGGGGCAACCGGCGAGGAAGATGGATTCTGAGGCGAGGAAGTGGGATTTTCAGCACGGCCTAGTGAAGAGAACGGATTTCTGCTTGCGACTACTCCGGGGCCAGCCGATCATGGTGTCGTTGGCAAGTTGCCGACAGGGTCCGATGATTTCGGCGTCGGTGTATTGTTGGTTGACGGGGAATTCTGCCGAATGAGTTCCCAATTGTCGGCGAGAATCACCAGAATTCGAAAAGTGGGATCGACTTTCCGAGGGCCTTGGATCAGGTCGCGGTCTAGGACCCCCAGGAGTCGACCACTGCACGCCATCCACGATCCCTTGGGAAAGGGGTTTGCGGCGGTCCGCATCCACCCGGCCAGAGACTTCCAGGGTTGCTGGTCGACGGGGAAGAGAACGAGGCACGTGGCATATGTGTATGCCTTTGCGAGGAGGGCGGTCGTTCTCTGGCTGCAAGTAAGACCCGAGTTTGGCGAACACCGAAGTCTTGACCAGCGGCTCCGGCCAGACTCCTTGCTTGATATGAAAGGTATCTAGCTCGACGGGGCTGGCAAAGGACACATGTGCTGAAGTGCTTGGCCAAGGAGCTGTCTGGTCGGGACCACCGAGCTGGCGGGGGATGACACTTGGAAGTGTTAGCAGCCAGGTCCTGCTCCAGCGCAAAATAATGGGGCGTACGGAGTCAAGCCGCCATCACTGGGCAGTGTCAGCGCCACCTGTACGGAGTGGGTTTCGTCTGTCTCCTATCTATTAACGCCTACGCCTTGGAAGGTAAGTTTGAGCAGGACGACAAATTTGTAGAGGTAGGTATCAGGGTCCTCTTGGCGTAAAAGAAAACTGCTTACAAGTCACATACAGAAACGCAGTCCTGCACCTCGCCCTCTTCGTTCCATGGGAAAGGTTTCAGGCTGAGCCAGCGGACGATATACCAGGACTTTGGCGATCGCTCGAGGGCAGCTGGGCGCCCGAATCCGCTCACACGTCCAGAATATCGCTCTGCTACGCGTCTCGGCGGACGATGCCCGTGCTGACCGAAAGATGCAAGGGCTAGAACAGGAAAACGAAGACGTCGTCGACGGGTTTGGCTTTGAGGGACCGGGAGGGGGACGATGACGGCGTCGGACTGGATGGTGGGGACATCGATCCACAGGCCCACTACGAAGCCTTCTTGAATGTCCTTTCAGCGGTTCGAGGCAGCGAGATCAAAGATATGACAGCGACTTCGGCGCTGAGGCGCTTGGACCAAGAGGCGAGGGCAGTTGACCCAAGCCAGGACGACAACAATGCTGCCCAGCGTGGTCGCTATTTCTATACCATGCTACAGGACCTCCAAGACTCGCCGTTCCGCGGCATGGGACTGCCCAGCCGCGAGGAGATCGACGCGGTATTGAAGGTCCAGAAGAAAGAGGACAGCAACGTGACGGCGAAGATCCAGGGCAGGCAAACGAATCCGTCTTCTGCGCATGTCGGCGAGCCACACGGGAGCCCACGGTTGCCCGTTCACGGATGCGAAAGATCTCCAGAAGGGGTCGGTCCGGGCGGACAGATGCGGCTCGAGCTCGGACGTTATGCAACATACGTCGATGTGGACCTTGGGTCTCACAAGGCACTGGACCCTGAATAAGCTCCAGTCGATGGCAGTCTTGCTACCGGCGGCGTTTCTTGACGAGCGCGGCACACGGCTGCAGGAAGAAGGGGGTCGGCAGCATTTCCAATACATCGGCGGCGAGGGCGGCACCGGCAAGTCTCGCGTCATACACGCCATCAAGGACATGTTCCGGCTGAAGGACGGTCTCCACACGCTGCTCCTGACGGGCGCCAGCGGTAACGCGGCCGCGCTTATCGGCGGAGTGACGCTGCACTCGGCGGCGAACATTGCGTTTGAGGGCAGGGCAGCGACAGCAAAGAACGTCTCAGAAGAAGAGAAGCTGCGGTGGAAAAACATGATCATGCTGGTTATCGACGAGATCAGCCAGGTGGGCGGTCTCACGCTCGCGGCGGTGGACAGCCGCCTGAAGCAGTACAGAGACGACCACCATCGACCGTTCGGCGGGATCCCAATGGTCATGTTCTTTGGTGACTTACTTCCAGTTCGACCCCGTCCTGCAGACCAGCCTCCTCTTGCCAACGCCTAGGGACCCCGGTGGACAGAGACCGGACAGCTCGGCAAAGCACTTAGCAGCGCATAAGCTGGTCCTCCAGTTCGCGAACGTCGTCATCCTCCGCGAACAGGTCCGCGCGGCCGGCTGTGCAAGGCTGCGGGGCTTCCTCCGGCGCCTGCGCAGTGGGGAGCAGACCGAGCTGGACTTCCAGCGGCTGAGCCAACGCGTCTATACACCGTCGTGCGAGTCCTCCTTCGTAGACGGCATGAGAGCCATCACGCCTCTGAACCAAGACCGGTGGGACCTGAACATGGCGGCCGTCGTCCAGTGGGCTCGTGCCCACGGTAAGCACATCTCAGTCTTTGCGGCCAAGCACGATACTGAGTCGGGGAAGCGATTGAGTGCGGGGGACCTATGCCACGTGCTCCGCTACGGAGACGACTCGCAGCTGCCGACCCCCGGCCTGTTCTTCTACGCCCAAGGGATGCCGGTAGTGGTGACTCGGAACCAGTTTGTCGGGCTAAAGGTCGTCAACGGGGCGCCTTTCAAGGCCGTCGACATCTTTCCCGACCTCGCCGCCGGCACCATCGCCCTCGCCAGCGATGTGACTCTTCATCTTGGACCGCCGGTGGCCGTCCTCCTCGAGTCAGACGACAGCGCGGGCCTCGCCATCCCCGGGCTCCCCAATGGCACCATTTTAATCAAGAGCAAGACGGTCGCCATCCCGAGCCAAATGCGGGGCAAGGAAGGCAGATGGAGGGGCAAGCCAGGTTTCAGGTGGGTCACCCACCGAACGGGGCCTCTTTGCACCCCGGCCTTCGCCATGACAGATCAGAAGAGCCAGGGCAAGCAGTTCTCCAACGTCCTCGTCAACCTCAAAGGCGTCCACTCCAGCGGTACGGTGACTCGACCCAGCTTCATGAGCTTGTACGTGCAGCTGTCGAGGGCGCAGAGCTGGGACGGGCTGCATCTGTTTCGGAAACCGGGGCGTGGCGACTTTATTGAGCCCAAGAATGTGCTCGACAAAGACATGAGGGAGGCCATCCTCAAGCTGGAACGACGGGGTGAGGAGACCAGACGGCGGTTCGAGCAAGACCACAGGCACGAGTCGTGGTTTCAAGAATGGGCTGCCATGCCTGAATCTGGCCAGGGTACTGAAACCGATGACGTAGAGGACGCGGCGCTCTGGCGAGACCCTGGGGTTTCCGAGCTCAGATCGTAGCACAGCTCTCCAACGTTGCTCTGTTTTGGAGCTCTTTTCCAGCGGAATAAGCTGCTTCAATTAATATTTTTATTTTCCTTCTCAACTTGTTGCCGTGTTGCCCTGCAATCTGCATCTTTTCGTGGTCGTCGGCGAACCTGGCCGGGGGTACGCCATCTCATTGGCCCTTATAAAGCGGGGCCAGCCCCACAGCCGACAAACCCCAACAGACCGTCCGTGCACCACCACTGCCAAGCCCAACTTCGAGACGCTCATCGTCAGAGGCAAGTTCCTCCGGGCAAAGCAACATGGCTGCTTCCACAATCGTTAGGATAATGACAGTAAATCTTCACAGTTTACAGGGAGAAATGGCACGGCTTTTTTTGATGGGGCGTTTTATGGGGTTTTTATGGGGCGGAATTGGTCCGTGCTTGGAGCATGGTTTTTCTCGGAAAAGGAACCTTTCGGAAGTACTCGTTCCTCGCACGTTCCTCCAGGCAAAGGAACCTTTCGGAAGTACTCGTTCCTCGCACGTTCCTCCAGGCATTCCTCAACCGCTTCACTCACTTCGGGTTGTCGCCGCCCCAAATCACATATTGCCCGACCTCCATATTCCTACCTAGCTGAGTAAACTAAAATAAACCAACCTCTTCGGCAATTAACACTCAACGAGAAAGGGATATCGAGATCGGATACCGGAATAACTATGGTTTACATGTGGGAATGAATTGTACATCCCCCATTTAGAAGCAGGAGTCTTGCCGATTGGAGGAACCATGAAATTGAATACCGCTTCCTTGACATCTGCCGGCGAATACCCACCCAATCGGGCGTGTGCCGAAGTCTTGGTTTCTTTCTGGGAGGTCGCCCATACCTGAACTAGGCGTGAGGTGCACTAGGTAGAGGGGGGTGTGGTCTGGCAGTTGAGGAACAACTCCCGTGACGTTGGGCGCACGCAATAAGGCCCGGAGGGAGGGCAAGAAAGTACTTACTGATGGGCTTCCCTGCTATACATTTCTCTTTTTCCTGTTTCATCACCGCATGACTAGCATTTACCAAACTCTGAAGTGGTCCCAGTCTCTGTTGGTCTTGTTTATCACCACCGCCACCTAACCAGCACCATGTTGTGGCCCGGTCTCGCCTTGGCGGCGCTCGCCAACGCCCAGTTCCTCCAAGGGCTAAACCATCTCCGATTTGGCTGCTCCCAGATCACCATAGAGCGTCTCGACCCCCTCGTGGAGCCAGACAAGATGCCGAGCGCCCACATGCACCAGGTCGTCGGCGGCAACGCCTTCAACGTGTCCATGCCCAACACAGACATCTCCCAGGTGGCCACCTGCACGACGTGTGGCCCCGCCGACGATTTCAGCAACTACTGGACCGCAAACCTATATTTCCAAGCCAAGAACGGGAGCTACAAGCGCGTACCGCAAATCCCCAACCGCTTCCTGTTCAACGACCGGTTCACCACCCAGACCAACGGTGGCGTGACCGTCTACTACATCTCTCCCGGAAAGGGCAAAGTCACCGCCTTCAAGCCGGTCCGTGATGACTCAAAAATAATAACATGCCCTAACCATAACGCACAAAGCTAACCAAAAGAAAACCTTCCCACAGGGCTTCCGGATGTTCGTCGGCGACGTAGCCCGCCGCACGCCGCTCTACAAGACGCAATCCTGCTTCCGCTGCTTCAGCGGCCCCAACTTCGGCGGGGACGACGCCGCCCCCTGCACCGACAGCCGGCGCGACAGCGAAGGCTTCCCCTCCCAGCCCTGCCCGGGAGGCATCCGATCCAACGTGCTCTACCCAACCTGCTGGGACGGCAAGAACCTAGACACACCCAACCACAAGGACCACGTCGCCTACCCGACGGGGGGGCCCTCGACGTTCCTCTCGACAGGCAACTGCCCCGCGTCGCACCCCGTCAAGATCCCGCAGCTGATGCTAGAGATTGTGTGGGATACGACGGGGTTCAATGATAAGTCGTTGTGGCCGGCGACGGGCCAGCCGTTTGTGCTGAGCACGGGGGACACGACCGGGTATGGGCAGCATGGGGATTACGTGTTTGGGTGGAAGGGGGATGCGCTGCAGAGGGCGATGGATGTGGCGAATGGGTGTTTTGCGGCCGATTGTGGGAATCAGAAGACGCAGAGCATTGATAATGCAAACAAATGTCAGATCACCAAGAAGGTGAAGGAGGAGGTGGACGGATGTAAGTCATGCCCCCGGGATTATCTATTGCCTGCATATTTTGGAACAGAACTAACGCTGGATATGATAGGGTTTGATAAGCTTCCTGGAATGGCCATGAAGTAAGCGTGGCGAGCGAATGGGCGGATACAGGATCTTGGGGTACCTAGGTTCGAAAGCTGTCTCCGCCAGTGACTGCGCATAACAGGCATGTCTACGATCTACCTATCTATAGGTATAATACATGATGTTTCAGTCAAACATCCTTCCTGAGATACCTCTGGGTTTGTTGACTCAGCTTTTGCCAGAGTTGTATTTGAAATATTGGCCCTCAATCTGGGTTCGAGCGAGATGCATTTGGCGCAAATCCTGCCGGATCCTGGCATTCTCTCTGGGCCGGTGACAACAACGAAACTGAGCGAGTGGCGGTTGGGGCGCCACGTTAAAGAGCTAGATCCACCATTTCTAGATTTATAATGATATATAAAGTAAATCTATATTCCCGGATATCGTCGTACACTGCTGGTATGGTTGCTGATTTGCCTACGGCAACCAGCCACATCTCATTCCTGCTTCCTGTCCCTCTCCCTCTCTCTTTCTAACTCTTCGTTCACTTCTCTCGCCACCTGCATAGATTCACTAGCGCCAATAGCAGTCAAGATGTGCCACCAACCGTGGAACTCAAAAAAGCCACGCCCACGGTAGCCCGACCCGCTCCCTGATCTCCCTCAGCTCGGCACAATACTCGAGGTCGATACTCCAGAGCAGATACCCAAAGACGCATATCCCAAGAGCCTTCCAAGTCCTCCAGTTCCAGTCCCGCCTCTTCGCATCCGGAAACGCCGGCTGAAGCAGATGGAACATGTACTGGCTCCTGAACAAGACGCCAAAAAGCGCGCTGACAAAGGCAAATACCTGATAAATGATCTTGGCCGACTGGAGGTAGAAGGCGGAAAAGGAAAGATAGACAACGGCCAAGCCGATGGTAATAAGACGGGCTTTCCTGGGGGACTGGCGCGCCGTAAGGGATGCTTGCAGCATGGACCAAGTCAGGCCGAGCATGGAGAACTCGTCGACGAACTCGAGGGTTTGGCGCAGCGTGGCGTGGAAGAGGAAGGAGCCGATGCCGAGGATGAGGAGGGTGATGGACATGAAGTCGTATTTGGCGCGGAAGAGGCCGCGGCCGCTTCCTTGTGGGTACATGGCCCGGAGGGCGAAATAAACTGGAAGTGTGAATGAGTGCATTCACGGGCAGCCATTTGAGGGTAAGAATAGGGGACAACTTTAAAACATACCATAGGCGACATTGGTCAATGCATTGATAAATTCAGCGAGGTAGTAGGAGATGACATAGTCTTCTTCGCAAAAGCTTAAATACACCTCATTGTCAGGGGTAGTCCTCAAATTAATTGCATGTATTCCATGTGATTATGGAATTACTCACTTGGCCCTACTGTTCGGTGGACTCCAAGCGCCGTTATTTGAAGACGCGTCGCCTCCAAATTGAATATTGTGGTGTCCCATGTTGGGTCGTCGGGTAATCGCAGCAAGTTTCGTTGTTCAAGTTTGCTGCTGGGGAGAAAGGGGTGACGCGTATCTACAGACGCGATACCTCCACTATTGGGCGATAAAGAATTAAAAGATGTTTGGGAGTTGGTGCCCAGGGTCAGAAAGTACAGTTAAACCCTAACCCTGTCTCAAAAAGTCCGAGACGCCTTCACGACCAAGGTACCGGTGAAACTCCAAAACGAAGTCATGGATTTATGGAGTAGAAATCCCAACTGATGCGGACAAGCGATGCCTCGCAGGTATATGTACGGGACCTATTTTAATGGAACTGTGGCAGAGCAAACAGCAAGCAACTGAGTGGCTGGCACAGGGTACTGTAATTACGTATTTGTCCGATTTGTATGTACATCCCGGCGCCTACATGGCTCACGGACGCACGTGCTTGGAGAAACTTCCTCAATTCAACTTTCCAACAGACCAATCTTTCAACCCCAGCAACCACGTTCGAAACATCTCATTGCGCCATCACCAACGAAAATCGACAACAAACATTCATCTAATCACGTGACGAACCAACACCGAGATCGCAAAAAGATACCACCGAAATCGCCACGAGTACTTGCAATCGGTCGAACCCCAACGAGAACTCCCGACCGAGTGCCACCGATCGACGCGATAGCTTTCCCATCCCCCAGATTGATAGGAGCGCGGGGCTCGGGCTGCCGGTATGTGTTTGGCACACCGCGGCCGACGCACACCCCCGACGACTCACGGCAAGGTCGCTGACAATGTGGGAACTCGCAGATCGTGGCGCCAATTCACCTTGTCGAGAACCACCCCCTCGGTTCCCCGCGGGGTGGAATTTGGGGCATGAATACCTCGACGACACCACACACGCCGCTCGAGAAACTCTTGTTGTTTCGCGGCATCGCCAACCATGGTATTGGGGAGGGCAGCTTTGTGACCATCGCCGGGATCCTCCAGAACAACAACCTCATCAAAAACGACGACACTTTCGATGCTCAGCGGCTGAATCCCGAGAGCCTGCGAGACCTCTTCCTGAGGCTGTTGCGCGAGGAGGTGAGGGTCGAGAGCGAAAACACACTCGGCCCCGATGGTGCCCTGTCGCCAGCGTCGAAGAAGCGCAAGCTGCAGTCACCGCCGCCGTTGACGCTTAAGGATGCCCGTCAACATATTGGCAAGCTTGAGAGTGCCTACAACAAGATCTACGATGCCTATCTCAACCACACGGCTGACGAAATACGGAAGTTCGAAGAGCAATATGATGAACTGGACGGGGAGATAAAAGAGCTGGAAAAATTGGGGACGACAGAACCCGACACCGGACCGAAACCTCCAACCCCACAGGGTGCTCTAGTCGTAGGGAAACACGAGCCAGGGCCGTCAAGTAGGGTTGGGCCATCCCCAGGGGCCCTGCCGCGGCCCCCCCAGGTTCCAGTTTCTTCGACGTCCCAGCAAGCCCTACGGAATTTACAACCGTTGCTGCCCCAACCGACAACGCAGAAAGAGGTTAGAAACGGGCTCTCGCCTTTACAACCGGCAGCCCCAGAGAAGGTATCCTCCGCTCCTCGACCGTCTGCTCCCACCCACCCTGAACTTGCGCGCTCTCCTCAGCTTGGTCCGCAAGAGGTATCCAGAGTTCCGGTGACAAAGTCAACCGCAGTCCCGAAGTCTCAGAACACGGCGCCTCAGGTTCTCCAAGCGCCGCAAGGTGTTACCTCTTTCCAACCTCCGCAGTCGCCTGTGCCACCCCCCGCAGGCGATGGGCTGCAACGACCGGAAAGTGCTCCAGGAGCGAGACAATCCCCGTCACTTCCGGGCAATGTGCTACCCGCACAGGGGCAGCTGAAATGGGAGCCGCCCTACCAACCAAATACCCCTTGGCGACATGCGACGAACCCTCAACAGCAACAACAGCAGGATCACCAACAACAGCCCAACATGCCAAATACACCGTCACAGCCTATTCCTCCCTCAAGAGGCTCTCAGCAACCAGCAGCAGCACATCCCAGCTCGGTAGCTATCCAAGGACAGACCACTAGGCCGTTGCATCCTCAGCAGGTTTTGATCCCCCCGCATTCTACGGCCCAATTTGCGGCACCACTCCAGTCGCCACAGGTCAGGGCGCCTGCAGACTCAATAACTGAGCCAGGCAAACAGCAACCACTGCACCCTACGGCGGCAGCTAGCAACGCCCCACAACCGCAGTCTCCCTACGTCCCGCCATATCAAGGTCACCCCGTTCCAACTCCAAGCCCTGCCACTCCACTTCATCCTACCTCCCAGGTCCCCCCACCCAGCCCAAGCCGGGCCGCCGCGATTCCGGCAGTTCCCACGCCGCCAGTCGCTGTTCCGTCCAGGCCGAGTCCTGGGTTAGCTGCTCAGCAGCCACAGCATCGGGCGGCTTTACAACCGCCGTCGTACAATCAGCAACATGCCCCGCGGGGCGGGCCGTCGCCGGCCCCCGGACCCCCAGACGCAGGCCAGCGCTACAGCTCCCCATATCAACCACCCCGACCTGCGGCTGTGGATCGCATTCACCCTCGGTTCCCCGTTACTTCGACACCCACGCGGGCGGCTAAGTTCAGTCCGGCTCCTTCCGCTCCTCAAACTCCTACTATGACTCTTCCTACGAGACTAGCAAAGGGTAGCGGGACTAAGTGGGTCTCGAACTCGACGCCGTCGACCCCTAAGCCGGGAATCGAGTTTCGGTTGGGATATGACGACGTGCCCAGTCCAGCTTATGAGCCGACGAGCCCCGTCTTGCGGCCCTCAGCGCCACCAGTGCTTAAGCAGGCGCCGAAACGCGAAGGGCCAACGGAAACCCCGAAACACAAACCAGGGCGGCAGCCTGCGCCGCAGCGACCCCAAGGCATTTCCACACCTCAACCCGGTCCGCGACCCACAGTAGCCATGCCGGCAGATTCCCAGGTCAAGCAGGCGGCTATGGAGTCGGAACCACCAAAAGTTAAGCACGAGGTGACCACGCCACGGCGGTCAACTGAAGCCGGGGACACCACCGCGGATGAGAGCGTAACGGGCCGTCCCCATCCCGCAAGCTGAACCAAGCGGAGAGGGGAAGAGCTGACCCCAACACCCGGCCGGGCCCCCCGCGCGAGCCAGCTACGCGAGGCCCTCTCCGAAGGCCTCAACCCAGCCGACCCGCCCAAACTCGTGCTCTGGACGCGCTCCTTCAACAAAGTCTGCGGCTCCGCGATGGAACAGATAGTACATCACCGGTCCGCCAACATGTTCGCAGCACCCATCCGCGAAAAGGACGCCCCGGGCTACCATAAGGTGGTCAAGCAAGCGCAGGACCTCAAAACCATCCGCGCCGCCATCAGCCACGGCAACCGCGCCGCTGCCCAAGCCGCCGCGGCCCTACCCGACGGCGCGGACCAGGGATCCTCCTCGGGCGTCTGGCTGCCCCGCACCCACGAACTCATGCCCCCCAAATCCATCATCAACTCCTCCCAGCTCGACCGCGAGCTCGCCCACATGTTCTCCAACGCCGTCATGTACAACCCGGACCCCCACCACGGGCCGGGCCCTGCCTTCCTCAGACCGGAGGTCGACGAGGACGAGGAGGTCGCGGACGCGGACGCCGGTGGGGGCGGTGGTTCTGGTGGTGGTGGTGGTGGGGTCGCGCAGGATAGTGGCGTGCTGGGGTACAAGGTGGATGAGTTTGGCGTGGTCAATGATGCGCGCGCCATGTTTGTCGAGGTCGAGAAGCTGCTTAGTGAGCTGCGCTCGGCTGAGGTCCGGCGCAATGTTCCTCCCGGTGCGAGTGGGGGGGGCGGCGACGGGGACGGGGACCAGTACACGCCTAGTTAGTGTGCTTGGTGGGGGTGGCGCTGGCTCTGGTGGTGGTGGTGGTGGTGGTGGTGTGGGTGGTGGGGAGAGTGGGAGGGATGAGGGGGAGGAGGAACAAGGGGAGGATGGGGATGGTGGTGGAGGTGGGGGGTGGGGTGGTCAAGAGGCGGCGGGTTGGGAGGGGGTAGGACGAGGGTTGAAGTCGGATGGAGAGAGATGATGCGAGTGTTTTGTGTACGTATGTACGGTATGGTCGGGACTGGGTCGGTGAGGGTTTGTGAAGCGTTCCAGGCTGTGTTATTGTTGTTGCTTTGGTGACGTGTTTGGGTTAAGGTCTGGCCTGGTCTGGTGGTGTGTTGGGGGTTAGGGTTATGGCGGTTGGGCCCTGGGTTTGATACTGGCCTTGCGATGAAGTTTACCTAGGGAGGTAGGTCTTCCAGGCGCGGGGAAAGGGTTATTCCAGTATGTGTATCGGCCCCGCTGCCGAGCCTTAAAAGTAATCAATATCCCCTCCTGAAACCTTCTGAGTTTCTTGGTTTGACACGTTGTACGGCCGGTATTAAGTAATAGTCTTGGCCAGAGATCAGGAGGTGGTGATTACGAGTTGGTTCAAAGTCGGTGGTGTAGGGCGGCGCTAGAGGGGGACATGTAAGAAATTGTGCCTTGAAAAAACTACGATGGTGGTGAGAATCTGAGGTTTCCTTGACTGTGTCATAGTTGTATTCTAAATACCTCACACGCTGAAAAGTGCCATGTCCAAATTTCACACCCGTGACTCGCTCAAGTTCTACCTGCTCCCATTCCCTGCCACTCCACCCTATACAAGAGGCCCATCGTATTAGTCCATCTCAGCCAGGTTTGCGGCCCAGGCCTTCCAGCAACTTCTGAACCCGTTTGCTCCGGCGTAGGTGGACAGGGTGGTCCAGGAAACCGGCGCTGGCTGGCTCGAAGCGCGGCGAGCCTCGGTACGTTAAGATCAGCCACTCGGCGCTCAGTTCCTTGTCCTCGAGCCATTTCTCGGGAACCCACCTCGCCCACTTGTCGAAGCTTTTCGGGAGGGGCCAATGCCACTCGATAGGCGTCAAGGGGAGGGAATCGGGATCCGTATCCTTTGGGTGCTTGAGGTCGTAAAGGATGAAGTCGTAGATAGTGGCTTGGTTGAAGTCGATGATGACGATGTTGCCATCGGGCTTGACCATGATGTTCCGCGGCTCGATATCGTTGTGAAGTACCGCAGTCTCCCTCCAGATGGTAACTTCGGCCTCGAGTATGTTCTGGAGGACGCGGAGGCGGAACTCCTCTGGCGGCAGGAGGGCGTAATCCATCTTTCCGCTGCCGGGCTCCTTTTCCCCCCGGTTCATAAGATCCAGCATGCATTCGCCCTGGACGAGTTCGATCAAGATCATGCGAACCCATCGCTGCCGGCCCGGCTGGTCGGTCTGGAGCGCGAAGGTCCACGACCCGTGGTAGGCAGGCACAATTCCAGTATTCCCAATCACTGGCAGCATGGTCCTATAGGCCCAAGCCTCAATGCTGTAGTCCCTGTCTGCCCATTTCATGCAATCAAGGTGACCTCCTTTGCCTTCATATTCAGTTCCATCGTCCCAGGCGCTCAAGAGGTAGTCGACGCCATCGTAAATTTTGGCCACGTACTCGACCGACCGGTCCCCATCGAGGAAGCAAGTGACAACACTGATACCGCCACGGGACGGCCGCGTCAGGGTCCGGCCGATGGTTAATGTCCGTTCAGGGCCGGTCGGGGGCTCCGTCTCAATGGGCGGGTTGGCAAGGGCGAATTCAACACGGTCGATTTGCCAATAGGGTACGTCTTGCCATGGGGACCAGTCGACTTCAGGACGGGGACTAGGCCCGTAGTCGCCCGTGAATGGCTCTGGCGGCAGATGTTCACGGATGCGGAGGGTTTTGTTTTCTCGGTATATGGTCGACGTAGCGCGTCTTCGTAATTCACCGTCGCTTAAATCCGAGGATGGCATGGTTGCGGTGACTGAAGACTAGGTACCAGGTATGTACCGAGTGGGGTGCGTGTTGGTGAAAAGATAAATCCAATGATTCCGGTTGAGTATAATTGCGACGAGAAACGGACAAGAAACATCACCAGCATCGGCATCGGGTGTTTACGCCAGGTTTGAACGCTGTCAACAGATGTGGGCAGATGCAACTGGTTCCCGCAAACTTAATGTTGGTTGGTGGGTGGTTGGTGGTTAGCTACCTAGGTACTTAGAAGTTAGGAGGCGGCAAAACCAAACCCCCGGTGGGACCAACCAAACCGTCCAACCACACAGTCTAAGAAAGCTGAAAAGGTGCCACCAACCGGCTAGACATCCTGGCCACCCTGGCCGCCTGACCGCTCTGACCTAAAAGGTAAACAAAAAGATGAGACAAGACGAGACGAAACCATACCAAACAAGATTATATGAGACAATATGAGACGAGTTCAGCTGCAATGTAGGCTTGGGCTGCTTCCCCGTTCACCAATCATCCGTTTGAGTCCTGTCAGTTTAACATCGTTTTGTTTCGGTTGGCAACTTCTAATCGACCCGGAGCCGTGGAACGGCGCCGCAAAGGCCAGGTACTGAAACATTTGGGGGCGGGGCCTTTGAGAAGACGGTGATTATTTTAGGGTAATTAGCGTGCAGCGCAAATATGTGCGAAGGGTGCCTCATATCGTTGGGCCGCCCGGCGCCGACTTCCGAAATTCGAACGTCCCCTGTCCCCCGAACAGCCCCTGAGTCCCTGGCCGGCAACGGCCGCTTGGAAGCGTCACGGGCTTCTAATAGATTCTTCACCGTCGGGGTTTCGAATCCAAGGCTCCCGAGGACCACGTACCTAGGAATTTATATGTAGACGAACGAGAAACATACCACATTCAACGTGCTCATGTACTCATGCGTACGAAGTAATGGCTTTCTCCAGTGCTACTAGGAGTCGTAGATTCGTAGAGGCCACCGCAACCGTTTTGTCTGTGACTCGTCCACTGGCTTCTCCGCGACAGTCGTCTTTTTCAGGATCAACCTGCTGAACAAGATGAGTGTGATAATTAGGTACCTGAGCTAAGATACTTCGGGCTTGCGGCTGTCCCAACGAGCTGGGACAAGAGGCGGGGAAAGGGGGGCAAGCTCTCTGAGCCCCTATCTTGGTGCGTAAGGGGAACCAACCAAGAGGCGACGGCGACACGGTCGCTCAACAACTTTCCCAAACCATGTTGGGCCTTTCTGTGCCTCGAGGCTACCTTACCTGACGTACTGTGCCCTGGGTGTAGGTAACCTGTGGCCAGTTCGAGACCTGGTCGAAGCAGTTGGGCGTCCAGAAATGGCTGGGCCTGCCACAATTCAGCGTCACCGTGCTCCCTTCAGGAGAGTGGCCGGCCAGAAACTAGCAGAAGGGGGCGGCCGGCCTTGGAACCTTGATACTGGAGGCGGTGATCGAGAGGAGAGCAAGACAAGACTCTGGCGGCTAAAGCTCAAGAGTGCTTGCACTGAGAGCCGATATAAAACCATCCTCCCAACCCACGCCCTTCTCTCAAAGTCAAACAACAAAAGCCAAAGAGACCAAAGAACACTGCTTGAGCAAGCATACACATCCGCTTTTTTGCTGACCGCAAACTGTGTTGTTGTACAAGACATCAAGCCACTCCCCCGCCCTACCGCCGAACCTTCGCCCCTTGTCCTTGTCCACCACCCCACCGCCAATCCAACGTCGCTGTCGATAACACACGAGGTCATCCGTAGCCCATCATGGCTCACGACAACGGCCCTTCCACGCCATCAGGTCCGAAAACACCGGAGCGACAGGGCCAGCAAAGTCGCCAACCTTCCCCACCGAAAGCGCCACAAAAGACATCCCCAGGAAAGAGTGTGGAGCTGCCCGTGCGGCCGTCGCCCTCGGGGCAGCCAGGGACGTCGCCTGCGAAGAAAACTCGATCGTCCCCAGGGACGAGCTCAAGTGATTTGACGCCCAAACCAGGCAACTCTACACCCAAGAATACACACTCAACCCCATTCTACCACTCAATCGACGCCCAAAGGTTCCCAGGTGCCAGATCACATTACTCGGTCAGCACCTGGCTCAGCCGATGCGACGCCCAAGCCGCGATCTTTGCACCCAAGTGCATCATCCTCTCCTAGCCAGCAACTCCCGTCTCGGCCAACCAACGAATCTTTGCCCAAGTCGTTGCTCCCTGCGGCGGAGCTGTACGAGTCCACACCTAAACTGAAAAGTTCGGAGTCGACCTTGCTTCAAGCCTTTTACGAACCCTTGCACTCTCTAGACATGGCGGCGGATTTCAAGCCAGGAAGTGACGGCGACTCAAGCGCACGCGTCGGACAGACCATCCCGCCCGAATACTGGGTGCCGATCAACATCAACCATTACTTAGTCATCGCGAACGCCCACCTCTCCAAAAATTCGGTCAAGCAAGCCTTGTCAGCCCGCCACACCCCGACACTCGAACCTACCTTCCGCGTCAGAAGAGAGGCTGATATCGTCACCTACTCGTCGACTCATCTCACCTACGCGGTGAGCCACGCTTTGGGCGCGACTCTAGCACAGCCCGTTGAGGTTACGAACGAGTATCAGTACAGTAACCTAGCCCGAGTCGACCGCGTCTGGAGGTCATGGGGCGCCACGACAGGCTCGTTTGCGATGCTCGAGATAAAGAACTACGGGATAATCGACGCGGAAGAGTTCCAAAGGGCTATGTATCGCGAGCCGGGGGTCAAGAACTCCACTCTTTTTGCCAACCTGTCCATCTTGTCCATCATCAAGCAGATCACAAACTATGTGCAGATCCCCACCTACGGGACGCGGTACGCCAGCCTCTACGACGGCAAATACCTCTTCCTAGGTGTGTTCGAAACACCGCCCCAACCGACCGACCGCCCCATCCTCAAGGGGACCTTGGTCCCCTGCACTGGGGCAGAGAACACACAGGCCCGAAGGGCGCTACTCGGCTGGCTCATCGAGGCCTGGGAGAAGAAGCAACGGGGCGAAAACGAGAACATTGCCGAGACCCAAAGGCCGCCTCGCCCTCCGCGCAAACCCTAGGCCACATTTTTGGTAATTGATAGGGGGGCAGGGCGGAATTGATACAGGGGCAGGGCGTTACGCGGAAAAGAAAAAAGAAAAAAAAAAGGAAGAAAATCACAAAACAACCAAAAAAAGAAGAAAGGGCTGGGGTCAGTCACACGAGATAGATGAGAGCATAGAATGATAGAGAATAAAGACAACACTCGTCGAACCCATGCATGCAATCATATCACGCCTCCTAATAATCATTCTGATGGATATAACATGAGCCGATGAGCACCTGACAAAAGTATCTGTGGTATTATGATAGTAACTAGCCAAAAAGGTGGTCTATAGGGTATTTGAAAAACTAGCTCCAACAGCGGAATTGTTCGCGCTTACGCTCTATCCAAGGTTCCTTCCCATACACAGAGAATCCTGGCTTCCTTACATCTGCTGTTCATGTGACAATTACCAATCCGACGTGTCTATACAACATTGAGCACCACGTTTCACCCAATACTCCCGTTCCTCTTCCTCAGTCAGCGGTTTTACAACCACAGGGGCCTGTGGCGTCGGTCGTGGGGGCAGGTCCGGGAGGTCCCCGTTCAGCCTGGCCTTCTCGAGGAGGTGGTTACGCATCTCGAGCGACCCGGCCGCGCCAAACAGCTCGGATACCGACGGGTACCGACTTTGGGTCTGGAAGGCCTGCATGGTTCTCACGTCGGCGAGGTTCACGACGGCGCTGTCTGCCCACACGCTGCGGGATTCCGGCTTGCCCTCCCGCTCCCTCGCCGCGGCAAGGAAGTCATCGATGAAGGTTGAGATGGGCCTCCTGTTCGAGCCGTCGGACCGATTCCAGGACAGCTGCTGGGACAGATTGGCCCGGTTCTGCTTGGTCATGTGGAAAAAGGTGCCGTGGTTGTCGTCTTCGTCGCCCGCGTAGAGGATTTCGGTGACCATGATGCGCAACGCCAGGGACGCCTGGATGCCGTTGTAGACGCGGATGTTGGCAACATTGTTGGCACCTGCAGGGCCAGCGCCCTGCAGGTTGGCCTGTGCACAAACCCACTCACAGTTCTTGGTTTCAGCTGGTGCAGCTCTAGCTGCAACAACCACAAAATCCATTTGAGCACTTCCTCTGCCTCAAGAATCATTGTTGCTATCCATGTAGAAGAATTGCTTGACCTGCTCATACAGGTGCTTCCGGTCATTCAGCTCCCCGTTGTGAAGGAATTGATGGTATTCGCGGTGAACAGGGCACCAGTCCCGGCCGTTCCTCCGCAGCTGGCAGCGTTTTCGGTTCCCCAGCAGAGCCCGACATTGGTCGACTTCCATCGCCGCCCTCCTCATGAGCTTCGTGGACAGAAGGACTAAGTTGATCCTGTTCCGCCTCGGCTTGATTCTCAGCTCGGAGTCTTCCGTCAAGGTGATGTCAAAGCCGATGACAGCGAACGGGTCGGCTTCGTCCTCTGCGGGCTTGACGGTGATGATTACCGTCTCGGGCTCGCCTGCTCCCGGCAGCGATGGAGGCTGAAGCGCGACGAAGGTTGTCCGCGCCGGGTGCATGGTTACAAAGCGTGTAGGCGAGAGGGGGAGGGTGGTCGCCACGGGTGAAGCGGTTTCCGTGGCGGCGTCTTGGGAGGTCTTGTCATCGACCGAGAGCCCGACAATGACACCGCACTGCACATCTTGCTTGTATTTTGCTAATGTAAGGAAGAGGGACGCCCATGATGAAATAGATTCGGGGTTGTGGTTTCGTGGGCTTTGGTTTAGTTCAGAGTGTTCGAGTTGATCGGGGGGCCAAGCAAAGCGTCAACTCCCTTTATATAGAACATCGCCCGACTTGGAGACATCTTGCTAATAAATCAGCCCACCTCGGCTCCCCACTCGAGGCTATAGCGAGATAAGATGGGTGGAACCTCTGACGTGCTTGATCTTCCGCACTGCCGAACTTGTAAATGTCCGCATGTGACCAACCTGGAGTCTGGCCTGATACCAACGTCATCATTGACGATAATTGCCGAGACATGACTCAAGAATCTTTGCGTGAAGAACACAAGTTTTTCGATCTAGGCCGGGTGGCCGATGGAGGGCCTGATATGTGCCTATACATAATTAATGACTGCTTTAAACGCTCCCATTGCGAAATCCTGGTTTATCGGCCTCGTTTTTTTATTGGTGTTAGAGTTCCCGAACTACCGTTCGGAGTCTGGAATAAGAGTAAGCAGGAGAGACAAGGACAAAAGTAATGGCCGAAAAGGGAGGGAGAGGAGTCGAAGTGAATGGAAGCACTGAAAAGAAATAAAAAAAAGAAAATATTGAGAGGGAAGGTGGCGAAGATATCCGAAACGTTGATTCACGGCCTGGGTACTCTGTCTATGGCCTTCCGTCTTGACCGGGCGATCCTCCAAATGTTCCTTTCCAAAATCTCGATGAACGCCACCAACCCGATCCTAGAACGCCGTCCATACACCCAAAAATCCAATCCCGGCGCATGAAGGCCTTAGACGTACTCGGTTGTGACCGAGTTGTACCGCTGGCCGTTGTACAACAGGGTGTACTGCGTCGAAGCAGAGAGATCTGGAACCATAACGTTAGTTTGGGCCACTAAGTCACCCGCATCTCCAGGGGTTGGGGGAGGAGGCGAGGGAGAGACTAACAGACTGCCTCAATCTTGCAGTTGAGTTCGTAGTACCACTAACCACTTATTAGCACAACATAACAGTGACGAACTGGGGGGGCGATACATACGTTCCCATCACTCCCCTTGCGTCTATGCAACTGATTCTCGGGTATGTGGCTGACATCGGCCTCAACATGGCACAGCAGGGTGACGTTATCATCCCTCGCCAAGGGCGCGTCTCGCGCGGTCCGGTCGGCGTAGATGTCCATCTTGATCTTCTTGATGCGGCCCCCGGAGACGGGCCCCGTCCAGACGAAGCTGGTGAAGAAGGGCTCGTTCTCCGACACGGCATCGCCCTTGCGGATGAACCACTCCATGGTGTAGACCTTCCAGCAGCCGTCCAGGCCGCACCAGTGCTTCTTGTTGCGTAGGTGGTGGTGCACCTTGTCGTCATACCGCAGCCGCCACTCGGTGCCGTAGTGCTTGCGCGCCTTGCGGTTCTGCACCCGCACAGCGGTCAGCTGATCGGGCGCGCTCTGCGCCAGCCCCTTCATGACGGCGCCGTGCACCACAGCCAGCCAGGCGTTGGGCGGCTGCATGATCTGGATGGAGGGGTCGATGGCACCACGAAGGCGTTCCTTGAGGTAGTTGGAGGCACCGAAGCCGCCGACCAAGAGCACGGCTTTAATGGGAACCTTGGAGGACGAGATTTGATCCTTGACAAGCTTGACGACTTCTTGCACGACGGGTTCGAAGATGACACGGAGGTCCGAGGCCTGGGGCTCGTTAAGGGGGGCTGCTTCCAATTGGCTTCGCAGAGATGGGGGCGGAGGCTTACCTTGAGGGCGTAGCGCCCGCGGCTAATACCAAGCTCTTTGTTGTTGGCGAGGCCACCGACTGGGATGGTGTATGTTTCGTCGTCCGCTGCGTGCAATGTGAACTGGCGCTTGACCTGCGTGGGTGTTAGAAGGTCTTCAAGGCAAAATTGGTGGGGCAGGACGGGGGAAACGTGCCGTTTTCTCGAACCTCTCCATCGCATCGCCGAGCACCTCATCATCCCATCCGTCTGCCTTCCCCAGCTTGGCCTTGAGGAACTTGGCAAACCTCATGTTGAGAAAGGTGGAGCCGCAAAGGGCGCCGGTACCGGGGGTCGCCTCTTGAACCTCGAGAATGGGCTTGAGGTTGGTGATGGTGTAAGAAATGAGGTCGACAGTACCGCCACCAGCGTCGCAGATGACAAAGCTGCCCCGTTGGTTAGCATCTCGGCCTCAACCGTGGGTTGGCAGTGGAGGGCCTCACCTTTCGTTCACCTGAAGACCGTGGGGGTCAAGGCCGTGGAGGGCGTAGATGGCGGCGGCCTCGGGTTCAGAGATGAGGTGAATTGGGGGCGTGGTGGTTTGGGAGAGGGGTCCAACGGCTCGATGGCAGGCTTGCTTGGTCTTGTCTTTGGCCAAATCGCTCCAAATTGCGGGAACTGTGACGACGAATTCGAGGGCGGTGCTCTTGACAACACCTTCTCCCAGCTTCTCACGCAGGGTGTACATGAGATGGTCAGTAAGTGCCGACATGTAGTCGGCGACAAGCTTGTCAACATTGCGGCCACCCCGCGTGGCGGCGCTAGTCACTGCGGTTCCCATGGATTGCAGAGAGGGGTCAAGGTCACTGGCCGAGTCAGCATGCAAACGGTGATGGAGGCAGCGCAGGTGGTGAGAACTAACAGCTTGAACCACTCAACGACCTCATCTGAGGGCGCATTCATGGGGATGGAAAACCCCCAATCCGGATTGTCGTTGCCATTGGCGTACCACAGCTTGGTCGGGACCTTATCTGACGACTCGCCCTCGCGGGTTGTCTTGGAGATGGGCCAAACGGTGACAGCAACGCGGCGATCTGGACGCTGTGTCTCGGCCCAAGCTACGCCCGAGTATGTGGTACCAAAGTCGATGCCGACGATGATCTTGCGTTCGCTGATGCTGAGTTTGTCGAAATCCATGGTGTACAACTGTATTTTGTAGATGGATGCGTGTCTCGAACGGCTAGAGGTGTTGGGAACCTCGAGAGGCAAAGAGGCACATGTAGGTAGGTATGTACGGTACGTACAAACGGAGAAGGTGGTTGGAGAAGGCAGTGAAAAAGAAGAAGACTAAGTATTTCACAAGTGCGGAGGCAGAGAAAGGGGCAGAGGAGGTAGGTAACTGTCGGGATGAGATGAGAATAACATACAGGAGAGGTAATGATGAACAGAGAGTTTACAAGCCGAGAACAAAGCGGCTGAGATGCGAGGTGTGAGCGTTTGGTTGTCCGGTGCTTTGGTTGTTCGGTCGACCGAAGGCCAAAGCGGTGCTAGCTCTGCATCAACTGACGGAAAGGAAGTGCCTTTCACGCCACACTTCAGACATGCGAAGGCGGCGCAGTGCCTCGTCCACGGGCGACTGGGCTTCTGGGCTTCTGGGCTTCTGGGTTGTTCTGGCACACAGCGTCATGATACGGGAATGGACAGCCTCCAGCGGGGGTCCTTATCCATTCCTGGTGGGTGGAATCCCCGCCATGCAGCGTCAACGACGCCCCTCTGGGCTCCCGAGCTATCGCTAAACGCAATTCGTCGGTCAGACTTCAGCCCGAGGGGGCTACCTAATGCAGTTTCGCTTCCCGAGGTTCGAATGCGCTTCGTCTCCCACCCACAGTCAAGCTGGGAGCAGCGGGAAACTGTTCAAAGGTTGACAGGTGGGCTGGTGGGGTAAGGTCGACAAAAAAGCCCGTCGGTAAGGCTGCCCGGGCAGGCGGCAGGTGTGTAACCACGGGCTGTTCTGCTTGCTTCCTTGCTTGCTTGCTTGCCGACACGACAGCGCATCATTTGAGTGCTCGCGTCATCGCATGATCCGAAATTCCGAAGCTTCGGGTACTGCGTTGGATTCCGTCCAACCGTTTTGGCCCGACATCTCCCACTCGCCTCTGGGTGCAGCAAACTGTGAGGTTGCGGATGAATAGATGAATAGGCAGAGGAAACGTGGAGCAGATCGCGGGGCAGCATCGTGAGGCTGCCCGCTGTGGACTGATGCGTGCTGTTGACCACAGAAGGCAAGTGGGGTTGTGGAGCACGCTAGCGATCGTGGCGCCCCCCGACTGCCAAGAATGAATCACCACATGCAATGAAGCGCATCTCGACCCTTCCATTCATCCCGGGCAACCCAATCTCAAACCGGGGCCGATTTCTTTCCATGATGCTTCTCTCCGATCAAGCTGATTTTGAAAAATTCGGTAATTACCTAGGTACCCATAGCTGTCCTTGACGTCAGATGGACAAAATGCACATAATAGTGATTGTGATGGGAATGCTGGCCTGTTGTTCATTCATTTACCATTCCCAGCTTCGACGGTTTCCGTCGTTTGCTCCGGTTCCCAGGGTCAAACTGCCCGTCTTTTGTGTTGATCCCATATAACCCCGCCCTCAGCCTCACTGCACGTACTCCAGGCAATTTGTACCTGCGCATACACGGTTCTTCTCCAAACGCCCATACTTTGTCCTCCCTCCCGGTTTTACTTGACCAACCAAAAAAATGGCCCGCAGAAAGTGGTACAACGGCCCGGGCAGCACCGCCCCCCCGCACAACTCCCGGAACTCTCGCAAGTCCCCCAAGGCCCCCAAGACCCCTAAGTCGGCCAAGATCCAGCCGATGGAAGATCTCAAGCCTGAGTTTGGTGGTGAACCCGCCAAATCACCTCCCGCCCATGAAAGTGCGCCGCCAAAACGACCCGAGAAGCTCCCGCTGAACGAGCACACCGAAACACGAGCAGGCCCAGCAGGGCTGCACCGCCAAGCGCCGCCGATCATGGAGGCACGCAGTCCTCCTACCTCGTTACCCAACCCTGACAGTATTGATGCGGCCATCAGCGGCAACCCAAGGTCAGATCAGTTCCGAGCTTTCCCGACCCCTCAGGTTCAACATCCAAGGTGGCATCAGCCGTGGTATCCCAGTTTCAAGGTTCAGGATGCCTTATTCGCGGCCCAATATGCTTACCAAGATACTCTCGCCCAAAGGCTGGCATTATCGCGAGACGATATGGAACCGCTTAGCCCACAGCGCAGCCCAGACCAAGACGAGGAAGACAGGGTCCAGCGGGAGATGGAGAGCTTGCGGGAGCAGCTCAGAGAGGCTAACAGCCGCGCCGACCAGGCGGAGCGGGCAGCTGAAGAACTAACTCGACAGCTTCGATCTAGCAGGTCTAATGAGCCGGTGATGGACCACAATAACTTGGCAGACACGACGACGACGCTGAAAGCGGAAAATAGTGGCCTCAAGGCGGAGCTAGACGAAGCGCGATCTCACATCTTCAGCTTGCAACCCTACCGCAAAGACCTCACTCCGAAGGAGGTGGGCCAGGTAAGCTGTTTCACCCGCCGGACCATGGCCGGCCCCGGCCTAACAAGAAGCAGGACTTCGATGATCTCGTCAACGGCATCACTGACTGGGTCACCAACTTCATCGATCCGATTCTTGACGACGACAATAAGATGGATGACGTTCTGGCGGCCGCTAAGCAACGGCCGGCAGACGTTCAGAAGCTTAAGCGGTACTTACACAGCCAAGGCGACTTGGTCTACGGCTGCATGTTTCCCGAAACGGATATCGACATCCTCATTGCTGTCGTGATGCGCTTCCTGCAAGACCACATCTTCCAAAAGATTCTTTACGGGGCCGTCCCTAAGACGGTCGAGGTCATCAGTTTCCTGGAAGGCCAGATGCAGACCAACGTCGAGCCCAAACGAGGTAGGCCACCACGCCAAACACTGTTTTGTGTGGTGGAAGACACGCTGATTGCAAGTTCTCAGACCTCTTTGCTTTGCGGACGTGGCGGGCCGAAGCCCTCAACGCCGTCCTCTGCTCGCCCGACTACGCGCGCTCACGGCACGGGCGGATTAAGGAGCTCACAACCGAGATGGCGTTACTCTTCAAGGTGTTCCGCAGGGACAAGGACTGGAACGGGCTCTGCGTCGCCTGCCAGGATGGCATCATTAAGCCCGCGGTGGCGTTGCACGAGAAGTTGATGACGTCGACGCACCACTTCTACCTTGACCTAAACCCATACATTTTATGGAACTCCCGCCAAGAGCTCGAGATGAGCCCAGACTTCCTCGACGACCTGCACACGCTACGATGCGAAAACATACTTCAGAACCGAAAGCCCTTCAACGTGGCCAAGCTGGACCCTCGGCCGAGCAAGGAGCAGCTCTACAAGGAGCTCAATAACGTGGCCACCATTGTCCCGGCGCTCTACATGAGACAAGTAGGCAAGGGGGACGTGATCAAGGAGCCGACGGTGGTGCGCATGCAGCAGGTGCTGGTAGCCTGGGGCCCAGAGGAGAAGAGGGAGAGATTCCTTGCCAATGGCCAGCGCACCCTCATGCATCAGCTGTGCTTCTCACGGCGCGACAGGGGGGAGCGGGCACAAGATGGCGGTGTCTGGCCATGGCGGGGTCTGCAATGGGGATGAAGGCCGAAATTTCTCCCGGCCTACCTGACCTGTATGTACCTATGTACACAACAATAGCTCAACGGCCAGGAGGTCCAAGCGTCCATGCCAGCTACGTAATCACGATGTCGAGGTGGTGAAGGTGGTGATGCTGGGAGATGGGGGCAATTCACGTTTCTGTAATTTACCGTACCATTTCAACCCCCACTTTCAAGGGCTGTGTGCTGTAAGACACAGCAAAAGACCCACACTCAGATAGAGCACAAATGCTGCCATGTGAACATCCGTACCGTGTCCACACAGATCGCAATCTAGGACGATCGTTTTGCGGTCGTGGCGGTAGCAAAATAGGTAGGCCTGTTGCCGTATATAGCCGCTCTGTGGTCCCCAGAAACATCCTGAAATACGCCTCGGTTGACCGATGCTAATTATAATACCGTAATAATTCCCCCACTTCTGGCGTCTTACCCCACCCAAACTCGGGGGTGAGTCCGGGGTTGAACAGAGCCTCGCTCCCTTGACACTGTTGGGCTTAGGTAGAGGTGTGGTAACTTTCTAGGTGGTTGGGTATCGATTACAGGTAATTTCGGAATATCCAGCTGGCAGCAATAATCATCGCCGATTCAGCTTTTAGCTTGGGCTTTCTCTTCCCTACTTGTACTTACCTTGCCTGCCCCACCATTTGCTCCCGTTCTTTTCTCCCTTCCATCTGTTGGAAAACGCAACTGTCCAAAGAAATCCGTTTTCTCTCCGCGTTCTTCCCAGCGACAACCTAGTCGGGAACTGAACGGCAGCCAACCAACCTCAGAACTTTTACTTGTCACCAGCAAGATTGTGGTAGCGGCGAAGCACAGCCCAGTAAGTTTTGATCGAGGTGAAATGCAGCCTCACTCTCACTGCTGCAAGCGTAGCACCAGACGACCTAATAGTGTGCAAGTCATTGTTAGAAGCAAGCGACATCACCCTTCGGGAGGAATTTGAGCGCTCAACAACAACCGTGCGCTCCTAGAATCCCTTGCAACTTTACGCTGCCAGTTTAGGTCGAGCCTCACTTCAGGTAGGAAGAAGAGTTCACACTCGTGCATCCATACAGCCTCACCCTGCTGTCCATACCACTGAAGCCCGCGAGCCTCCGTGTCTTACCCCCGGCGAGCACACGTCACGCGTTGGCACTCGTGACCCCCATGCCCAACGCTGACACCTCCATCTGCGGCATCGTCTATCAGGAACACATGTGGCTGACTACGATTCGACAGGAGCGTCTGGACAAAAGGGTTCGGCCGCGCCGCCAGAGCGTCCGCGGGGAAACCGCTCTTTCAGGCTTTTGGCGTTTGCCTTCTTGGGTCGCACTGTTGAACGGTGGTAAAAGCACCATGGCGGCAACTGTGCCATCAACAAGGGCCTTCTATGGCCCCATAAACCCAGCCATTCTCGGGTTTGATTGGGACGAAGATGTGGAGGAAGAAGTTGGGGGGCGCACGGAGGGGGGCCTGGTTGAGGATCGCCCACCACAAACACAACAGCAACGACCCCACCAACAACAGCCACGACGGCAGCCACAGAACCAACAACAACGCCGCGAGCAGCACCAAGAGCGGACCGTTCCAAATCCGTGGGGTCTGGGATCCGCCGTCTTGGACTTCTGGCGCTTCAACGCTGCTCTCCTCCGAGACTTCGACGATGATACGGCTAGCGTCGCGCCAGGTATGGCAACGGATGGCGGAAGCGTTGCTGGAGATGCCACGAGCGCGGTGACGCCGGCAGGGGGGGCGCGGACACAGGATCCGAGATTACCCTCGGCGCCTCTCGCGGACCGCTCCGCGGCGTTGACCCCCCTTGGGGGCGGGGATCTGTTATGGGGAACGGGGGCACGGCGGGCGGGGGAAACACTCCCACGCGGGGATGCGGCCACAAACCGCACAGAGTCCAACCGGTCAAACAACCCCTACGCGGCAGCCATCGAGGACAGACAGAACGCCATGACGATGTCGTTCCTGCGTAGCCCGACACGGACTGGACCCGCCGATGCTCTCCCAACCTCGGCACTCGACGAGCTTGGGTACGTACCAAGTTATGGGTTCCGCTTGGGCACTCTGCTAACTCTTACAGGTTTGGGCAAAGATACCAAGTCGCAAGGAAGACAGCCACGGTTGTTATCACAAACCAGCGGAGGCTGCCCGATATCCTCAGCGGGGACCGTGACTGCATCATTTGCACCGACACCAAGCCCGTGTCCGAGTTTCCCACGGCGGCGATCACCAAGACCTGCACCCACGAGCCAACCGCGTGCCTCGTCTGCGTTGCCACATCCATCCGAACCGACCTTAGCAGCCGGCTCTGGAACGAGATCAAGTGCCCAGAATGCCGTGAGCTGTTGGAGTACGATGATGTCCAACGCTTTGCGGATGACGAAACGAAGGAGCGGTAAGCACCCCTTCCCCTTTCCTCGCTTTTTCCTCCTCGCCCCAACCAGAAAACCCTAACACCCCATACCTAGCTACCAAACCCTCTCCTTCCGCTCCGCCATCTCCTCGTCACCCAACTTCATCTGGTGCACCTCGGGGTGCGGCTACGGGCAGGTGCACGAGGGCGGAGCGTCGTCGCCCATCGTGACGTGCCGGCTGTGTGAGTACCGGTCGTGCTTCCACCACAAGGTGGCATGGCACGAGAACCTGACGTGCGACGAGTACGACACGCTGCTCGCGGACCCGGCCAACTTCCGCAGCCGCTTCGACATCGAGAACGAGGAGGCCCAGCAGGCCGCCGCCGCGCGCCAGGCCCAGGAGGACGCCGACCGTGTCTTTGCCCAGAGCATGCTGGCTGAGGAGCAGCGTGTCGCGGCCGAGGAACGCGCCGCCAGGGAGCGCGCCAAGAGGGAGGAGAAAGAGGCCGCCGAGAGGGCTGAGCGCCAGGCCAAGGAGCGCGAGATGCGGGAAGCCGTGGCCCGCAAGAAGCTCGAGGAGGAGGCCAGCACCCGCACCGTCGGGAGCACCACCAAGCCGTGCCCCGGGTGTCAGGCGCCCATCGAGAAGAACCAGGGATGGTAAGTAACCCAACCAACCAGTTATACTGTTATTGATCAGAGCTGACACTACTTCCGCAGCGCGCACATGACCTGTAAGCTTACCTTTTCTGCTTTCCCCCTTTCCTCAGGCGGCGGGCGGTCCCAAGTGGGACGCACGGCCCGCCCTTCTTCTTCGTTCCTCCTCCACGATAGATGTTAAAACAGGAGGCGCGACTCCTTTGCAGGTATCAGATGCCGATCCCAGTTCTGTTGGGGCTGCAACGCCGTATGGACCTCGGACCACAGCATCAGCTGTCGGGGCGGGCGGCGTTGAGCGATGAGGTGGCGCGGGCCGCATCGGGGAGGGGCGCCGGACGGTGGACGTGGCGGTGGCGTCGTTGGAATATCAGGTGCGGCGAGTTCTGCCCTTCTGATATCGGCTTTTTATTATTACTGTCATTTTTGTCGGATGTTGTTGCTGATGATGGTTGTTTGATAGGCGCAGTGTGTAAACACGAGTTCTGTTGGGACTGTCTCGCTAGCCACAAGGAGATCTTGGAGAGCGACAACAGTGCCCACAAGCCGGACTGTCCTTGGCACCCGGACAACATCAAGGACTGAGCCGGGTCGTGTTGGGAAAATGGCTTTTATTTTTTATTTTTTTTGATAACTGGTTTTGGGCTGCATTGCGAGGTGGGCGGCGGGAGTTTAGCGGTGGGATTTTGGGTGTTACGGAGTTCGGGATAGCGGAGCATGTCTATTAGCGAAATATAGCATATACCATACTCGGAGTCACGCGAGAAAGCTGCTCTGTTTTCCTTCCATTGCACATGCAACCCCAAATTCTCGTCGAAAGTCACCTGGAGAATCAATCCCCTGCTTAACATTTGGCTGTTTTGGGTCAAGGCAGGTTCCGCAAGAGGATATCGACCCACCAACCAGCGGGGCTCCACTCCAAGCCCTACAAATCAAAATTTTCGCCTCTCCCAAGATCCCTCAAACTCTTCCCTAACCACGCTTCAATCGCGGAAAGGAAACGAACACCACGCTTTTTGCGTGCTGTCCATCACCCAACCATGCAAGATCTTTAGCCCAGGCATTCCATTGCCTTGCGGCCCTTCCCACTACCTTTCAAACCACAACCCCCGCAAAAAAAGAAGCATGCGCCTGTTCCTCGCCCGCCACGGCGAAACCGTCGACAACGTCGCGGGCATCTAGTATGTCGTCCACAACCACAACCACGCCCCCCTCCCCCCCAAAACCCACCTACCTCTAACCCGCCCCCCTTCGCTTCTCCAGCGCCGGATCCCGCGACTCGCCGCTCACCGCCCACGGCGTGCTGCAGGCGCGCCGGCTCGGCACCCATCTCGTGCAGCGGGCGGCTGAGCTGGGTGTGGCGGTCACGCATGTGTTTGCGTCGGATCTGAGGAGGGCGGGGGAGACGGCGGGGCTGGTGGTTGAGGCGCTTGCGAAGGGGGCTGATGGGGATCGGGGTGGGTGTGTGGGTGATGGGGCTGGGGGTGTGGGTGTAGTAGCGCTGCCGGAGCTGAGGGAGCGGGATTTTGGGCTGGCTGAGGGCAGGAAGTTTGGTGTGGGGGGCGTGGACTTGGCTGCTGCGGGGGCCGAGTCTAGAGAGCAGATGCGGCTGCGTGCTGAGCGGTTTGTGACGGGATGCCTGGAGCCGCTGCTCACGGCCGAGCGGGTGGCTGCTGGGGGTTTCGTGGTCGTGGTTGCGCACGGGCTGATCCTCGACTCGCTATTGCGGGTGCTGTTGGCTCGGTTTGGTGCTCGCGAGCTGGCCCGCTTGGGGAAGTTGCCGGGCTGGAGCAATACCGGCTATGTCGACCTCGTCGTTGGGGTCAGCTCCGCGCGGGCGATCGTGGCAAGTGGTTCGGATGGCTCGAACTCGGCTGAGGTGTCTGGTAAAAGGACACTGACTCCGAAACCACCGACCACAACACCGTCGACACCGCCCCCACAACGATCGCGGATCACCTTGTCTGTGGTTGGTGTCAATGTCGTTAGACACCTGGAGGGCTTGAAAAAGACTCGAGGTGGCATCGGCAGCGCCCAGTTCGACAAGCGGCAGAGGACGGTGGATTCGTTCTTTGGCCCTGCAACCAAAAAACCGAGGGTTGAGCAGGGACCTGGAGATGGTTGACCCCACTCACATCGCCACCAGTTTCGGTGGTGACTCGTCCACGGATTCAGACTTGGTACGTTATGATCTCTTTTCTTTGCCCACTTGCTGCTTTTATGATGAGAGAAACAATGTTCACAGACCTGTACCGAATCACAATGTGGAAAAACTTGTCCAACCGCTATCTGAGAAAGCAACCATTCATCCGTTCTGTTTGCATTTACCTGGGTGCCCAGACGCTAACAGTCGATGAAGCTAGACTTTCGTTTCCGACACGCCAGTTCCGATCGTTCGCCTGAACGCCCAGCGCAGGAGGATATACTTGGCCCATGGTCGGCTCTGGAAGGCTGGAGACGGATAGCATCAAGAAATAACAATTGGTCAACCAAACACTTGGATACCCCGCCGCACACCGTGATGATCCTCGTTCCGTGCCATGCTCGTCTTGATATCATGTAATTCCATCTTTACCCACTTCCCCCCTTCAGCCCTCATCCTCCCCATTCCCCTCCCCATCCTCGTCAGAGTCCCCCAACCCTTGCCCTTCTTCCGAGGGCAACACCCGCGGAAACCACCCAAACTCCCCAAAGTCCACCATCAGCTCGCCCAACGCTCCCGTGGTCACAGTCACGCCCTCGGCCTCCAGCGCCGCAGCCTGGTTGCGCGCCCCTGCTGGTTGGGATCTGCGAGGGTGTTAGTTAGTCAACTACTTAACCTATAGCCATCTAAGCCATCCTTGAGCGACTCGAGCCACTGTATTGTGGAGTGTGGCACGGCATGGACAGATGATATGGGTGGTATGGGTATGGTTACCCATACAAACGGACGGCACTCTCCATCCAATAATTACGTCCAAGTAACGATAAACACACATACCGCGGTGAAACAGCCCCCTTGGCATTGATCACCCGCTGCCAGGGCACGTTGTCATGGTGGAACCGTTCCGTGGGGTCGACTGGCAAATGCTTCAGGCAGATGCCTACTTGGCGTGGGCGCTCGGCTGTGGAGGGGGTTGAGAGTTAATTTATGGGTCGGGCTAGTTCTTTCTTGAGTTGGCGGGGTGAAATAGAAGGGAGAGGGGTCGTGTTGTGTTGTGTTGTATGTGTGTGTGGTATAAGAATGGAATGGGGGTCTGTTACGGGTCCCGATCAGCTTCGCGATGTGCCCGTAGCTGGTCACCTTGCCGGGCGGGATCTCCTGCACGGCGCTGTAAACAGCGTGGAAGAAGTTTTCGGCCTCTTCGCTACGGGGCATAGTTGTGGTCGTGGTCGTGGTGGGGAGAGAGTATGTGACCTCGTGTCTGTCTTGAGTGTTGTGTTGTGGGGGTTGCTGGGAACGGCGTGCTCAGCAGGCAAATGGAAAGGCAGGCCACAGATGAGCTCGCTGGGTTAGGGTTGTTGTAGAATCGACACTTGAAGCGCCAAAATCACAAAGGTCACCGGCCAGCCATGCTCATAGCCAGAAACAATACTGAGAAGCCGGCCATGGTAAAGTTAAAACACTTATTGGAGCCTACTACTAAGACTATCAACCGCTCGCTATGCTACCGACATCCAACGCATCAAATCCATAGCCTCGTGCGCTGTTTCGCAGTGCGCCGAGCCTTGTTGGCGAGCCCAAGGACTCAAATCCCGCTCACAAAAACTATACACAAAAACCAACCTCCCACATACAATACTCGGCCAAAAGAAAGGGATATAAGACAACGGGCATACCCCCAACCAAGCAAAAACCTAGCCTCGTGACTATCATGGCGTCCGGTCATGGCGTTCATCCCCACATGAAGACCGTTTTTGTCCCACCCGCCTAATCCAACAGCGCAAAGAAAAAAAGAGAACAATAAGAATGAGCAAAACATGAACGAGGGATCGGTGATAAACTTAATCACAGGCGACCATTGTTCTCTTGCTTTTGGTGACTACCACAAAACCCAGCATCTGCCCCACTGCCTATCCAACGCGAAAGAATGGGAAATGTACAGGTATGAGCCTTGCCGAGTGTAGCGACAGTCGGAGGATTCTCGAAGGAGATGCCGGCGTCAGTAATCGTTCGGATGTAGGGGCGTGAGCCGTCGATACGCGAGTATCTTGCATGTATAGTTTTCGAGGTGGTGGTACAAAGATCTTCCGAACCCATCTCAAGGTTCGGGACAGTCGATGGCCGAGCGGGCCGAGTCACTTGGATAGGATATGGTGATGACGGGTGAGTGCCGTGGGTACCATAGATGGAATGGCTGCCATGCGCTCGTTGGGCGGCATAAAGATGCTGAAACTCGAAAGACGAAATAGGGGTATCACTAGAATGTCGTAAAAATGTTGGGTCCGCGGTTGGAGGGGTTCAAGGGTGAGAGCGCGGTAGTTGGGGAAGGTGACGAGAAGCCGGCTAGCCAAAGTGCCATGGCATATCAAGCCTGTGAAGGCCCTACATTACCCCTCATCCAGCTAAACATGCTGCTGGCTATCGGGGCGGAGGGGCCTTCGATAGGTGTTCGCAATTGCTGTGCCTCCCGGGGCTCCAGGAGCAGGCTTTTCCGGTAGTGTGTGGCCTGCGCATTGGCACCTGCCTTCTCCTTTTCGCGCACGCGCTCGACCTCCGCTGCCAACCATTGCTGTAGATCCGGCAATTCTGCAAGGCGGTAAGGGATCTGGAAGCGCTGCAGCTCCCCGATGCTCTTCGCAGTACGTGTGTGTTTGTCGAAGTTGATGACGGTCAGACCTGTGTCGCTGGTCTTCGTAGCCGGGTTGCCCACATCCACAAAGGTGAGGTCCGTTAGGAACATGCCGAGAAAGGGGAGGCACGGTGGCACCTGGTCGTGAAGTTGGGCTCGAAGAACCTTGAAGTTCTGGTTGAAGTCGACGGTCGTCTGCAACCCCTTGAGCATCTCCTTGCGCTTGTTAGGGACCGCATCCCACGTCATTTTCAGGCGCTTGATGCTTGTGTCGGTGAGGGCGCAGGTGATTGCCATGAGGGCATCGTAGTTGTGAAGTAAAGAGCAATGGTTCGAGATCTTGATCCATTGCTTGATGACCATGGCTCGCTTCTTGACCTCTTCAAAATGCAAGATAGTGTCAACAACGAGGTTCGTCAGCCCCGTAGTGAAGACGGACATCCCCTTAACGTTGGGTGAGTCAACCCCCCCAAACTTGGTCCACCTCGAACCTAGAAGCTCCTCAGGCATGATGGAGCAAAAGAGGGACATTTGCTTCATCGTCAGCTGGCGAGCGATTTCGAGCGGGTCGAAATCGAGAATCGAAGGTGAGGTGCCGCCGATCTTCCAGTTGGCCAACGCGTTCATTTGGCTCCTGCTAATGACGGAGGCGGGGATCGGGGTATCGGCAGGAACGAGCTGAGCGAGTGAGCTGCTCGTCTTGCTCATGGAGGAGACAAGGCGCGGCACAAGGGCGCCATCAATCACCGACACCTTCTCGGCCAGGTCAAAAAGACGCTTGCCGGCGGATGGGAGTACGGCCGTCAGTCGGTGCTCGGCAAACTCCTTGATGAGGACAAGTGCCTCTCGGTCCGTCTCCTCGCGCCACTGCGATTCAAGCCAGCCCTTGAACACATTGTATGTCCTCAGGCGGACGGGAGCGGCAATGTGCGGTGCTTCCCCGACGTAGTCGAACCGCTCAATCAGTGCCTCGGTGAGAGCGACGGGGGTGCAGAAGAGGCGGAAGGTGAGGTAAAAGGTCGATACAAAGAGGGCGTCGGGAGTCGACTCGTGTGTCGTAAGGCGTTCGACCAGGGCGGGAAGCGAGCCGCCGGTTACTTGGCCTTCTTTGTTGAAGATCAATTCGTGGGCATAAGTCTTCTCTAGCAGCCGTGATTCGGCCTCGTCGTCCTCCGTGGGCGCCAGGCTCTCTGACACGCTCAAGCTCGAGAGCGAGGGCTGTGCCTTGGGTGCTTGTGTGATATCCGGTGTCGTCGCGCGGGTCGATGTCTGGGAAATGATGCTCGATTCCGAATCCCGGCTGAGGTAGGTGCTACCGGAGCCGGAGCTCGTGGCAGTCATGCTCTCTCGATCGGAAAGCGTGAAATTCGGCGTCCTGTATGGCAGACGGCTCGGTGGGGCTGTAGCTTTCGGTCGGCAACGATGTAGTCGAAATCTCTCGGAGCGGGGGGAGGTCGGGGCGGAGGGAGGTGACAGACGAGACTCCGCTGGAGTTGCTGCCATCAAAGAGGAACGATTGTGGCTGTGGCGCAAGGAGCGACGACGGGTGCGACATCGGTTCCTCTGGAACAGGAGAAGTGACTCGAGGGACCTCCGGGAGCGGCTTGTCGATCGAGAAGGACCGGGCGTGTGCAGGCGTGGCGCTGGTCACGGAATTCGCTCTCGAAGAGACCGTGGGTGTTTCGGACACGGTTGACTCGGCGACGCTCGGCGATTCAGCGCCACTGGGCTGGGACTGTTGGAATTGCTCCTCCGAAATTGAGGCTAAATCGGACAACCCGAAGTCGATGTCGAGGGTACCGTTGTCGAACTCGAATTCGAAGTCACCGATCCGCTCGATAACCCATCTTGTTTTCGCAACGCACTCCCCTGTGGCTTTCACGCAACCGGTTGCCGCGCCCAACAAGCGGACATTATCGTGCGGTACAATCACGTCCTCCTCCATCTCGGGCTCCGAATTGCTGAGGATGTCGCGCGCCGTGTGGACGAGGTCTTGAATCCGGTTGTACATGGCGGTACGGGCTTGCTCGAGCGCGTCAACACCGACCGAAGTGTGGGCGCACACCACGTCCACGACTAAGAGCAACTCCCCGCCGGATGTGGCAGATTGCTTTATGGCAATCGCCAAGCTGGGACGCGACTGCGATTGGAGGTGTAGCCGTCCGATAAAAGATCCCAGGTGCGAGAGGAAGGCATCATGGCAGGTTTCGAGCCGCTCCGAAACGAGGTTCTGGGGTTGTGAGCAGGGCGAAGGGCCGGCCAAACTGACACGATGGGAAATGGTGGATGACAGTCGGTTTGTTTGCAGCAGACTGTTCTGCGATGCTCGGCGCGCATTGGTGCTCTGTTGCAGGTAGCCGGATGACAAACGGCTGCCGCACGATACCCTCTCCGGGGCCGCGTCGCCTGTAAAAGATGCCGGAGTGGAATACTCGCCGTAATCACTAGTGCGGGTCTCTGCAGCGGCGCTGAGGGAAGCCGGATCGGCAGGCGGCGTTAGTGGGATGAGAACTTCCTCTTGCAGCGTGGTCATCACAGTGACCGACGGTATCCGCAACCTCCGATCATCATCCAGAATGTCCAAGAACCTCACACCCTTAGTAATAATCCTGAAAGCCTTCAGGATCATCTCATCAACAACGTCATTGATATCTTCGGTCCCAATCATTCTCTGCGCATCCTGTAGCCGCCTAGCTGTCTTGACAAGCGACGAGAGCTCGGACAGGAGCGACTTGCGACTCCGCCGGAGTCCCTCGTGTCTTTGGACTAAAGGGCATTCTCTTGTCAAGCACTGTGTTTGTTCCTGCGCAACATGTCAGGTTACTCTATTCTCGGGTATGCGGTTATTAGCCGAGCCACCTACCAGTAGGTATCGAACACCGGCGATTATTCCCTTCATGTACTCTTGGTTGCCAAACATCTCACTGTCGTTCACGAGGGTGCTGCGCATCAGGTCCCAGAAGTTGAGCAGGGCCTTCAACAAGCTCCTCATCTCCTCAGGGTCGTACGATTCGCAATAATTCGTGGGTAGCCATCCTCGCGCTCCGTTGGCCAACAGGGTACCGTCGGCCCAGCCATTGGTGTGGATGGAGTGCACAAGGACAACGTCCCCTTCGCTCAATGGCAACGTCACTGTCGAGTCGCTCGTGACGTAATCGGGATGAAAAGGGTAAAATGCCCGCAGGAAGTTGTGGAAGACGGGGCTGCTGATGGGCTCGTTGCAATTCTCCTGCAGGCTATTCGGGGTCGCTGGCGGCGTCATTTGCGAGTCGGAGCACCCGTTCGTCGAGTCCACCACGTCCGACGACCCTCCGCTCGGCCCACCTCGGGTCTTCTGTATCGTCAACGGAGCCACCTGCAGACTCGTTCGCGCTCCCTGGTTGTTCAGCATCGCGATTGCTGCCGAAAGTTCTTTTCGTCCAACATAAGTAACAGAATCAAGCCTGCACTTGGGTCACCTGACCCAGCCGAGTGACAGGACCGGCTTTGGCTCTCCAAACTCCCCCCCGTGATGACTAGCGTCTTCCGTGGCCACAGCCCCGACTTGTGCGTGTGGGCCACGTTCAATGTCTGCGCCGACCAGGCGGTAACTGTTGGGTGGTCGCGGCTACTGCTCGACCAGGTCGATATCGTTTTGTTGTTTTGAGGGCGTCGACGCTGTTAGGACTAAGACGAGAGGGCGAGTTAGAGGCACGAGGTCACTTCGCCACAGTCGGCTTAGATATTTTGAAGATGGGGGCGTGTGTGTGCTGAAGAATGTAGGGATGGGTTTGTGCGGGGAGGGATGCGGTAGGAGGAATGTCGCAGATGGGGTCAGAGCCATGATGCAGGAAACCTGCATGCCAGGGAGGGCCCTGTAAACCAAGTTTCGACGCAACGGCCAACGACGGAGCGATCAAACCCGGAGGGAAGGAGCAGAATGCTGAATCGGAGCACAAAACCGTCCTGTCTGCTCGTACCTTGTTCTTTTCCCCGACACCTGATAGTCACAACTATCTAAGTGGCGAATCTGGGGGCTGGGAGGAGGTCAGGGAGACCTGGTGGGTTTCCAGCAGGGAGCGGTGACTGAGCGAGGGGCGCCGAAGGGATATGCCGGGAACAGATGTCTCGAACGAGTCAATCGCCGAGCCGTTGGACCGAAAAGGAACGGTCGATGTCGGACGTCCCTTGAGAAGGACGAAGAGGGCGGTATAGGAAGTGGACGTCGAAAGGGCCTATTGCTCAAGGTGCCATGCTACGCACCGGGCGAAACTTGGTGGTATCCAGGGTCAATGCAGAAGACTCCAGATATCCGACGATAGGTACGTTCTCGTTGCCCCTGTGCGACGAGATAGCCGAACAATGATGAAATCCCGGCAAACGGCAGGTCGGTGCTCAGCACTGCAGGTGGCAAAATCGAAGGTAAATCGAGGCTTGAACTCAATTCGAGTTTCGTCTACACAGTAGGATGAAGAGGAGAGGATGGAACCCGAAAATGGGGGCTTCGCAAGGTGTGCATCTTGCGCTCCCGGTGTTGCTCTCGGCTCTCGATTGCGCCTGCTCCCCAGCCAAAAGGACAAGGCCTGTCTCCACCGCTCTGCAGGACAGGGTTCGGCTGTAATAATTTTTCGCGAATTGCCCGTTGAAGGAAGCGGTTGATGTGGGTCCCGCGGGTGGGGTCCCGGTACCAGTCAACCGCCGCCAATGATAGCTCAAGCACAAGCTCGAGTCCCCTGCGCTCTCCCCGGTTGAAAGGCCCTCCCAAAGTGGGGTGCAGAGCCGTCAACCAAAGACCCGCTGGTTGCGCTCAATCGACGCCCAGTGGTGTGCCGCAACACAGCAGCTTCCTTCACCAAACGGAACGAGTTGACATTCTCGCTTCTCTCTATCAGACCCAGCGGTGCTAATGTGGCGGTTTTAAACCATCAGCATGGATAATCCTTAATCGAGCTCGCAAGAACTTTAAAGTCCAAGTCGCTCAAGACGAACGCTTTCTTCCATTGGAGAGAATGACACAAATTCGAGGCCAAACGACAAAAACGGTGTGGCCCACCCTGTCTGTGCCCACTGCCCATCAAGGTGGCGTAACAAGGACCACATATCCTTGCCTTCGATTTCCAATGGAGACGGCATTTTAAAAGCGTGCAAGGTTGTCTCGACTCATCGCTGGAGCAACTCGCTGCCACGGTTGATCGGAAGCCAGAGATACCGCCCATTCTGGAGCCTGAGCAACCCCGCCAGGACCCAGGTGCTCTGTCTCGACGACATCTCCCTCGTTGTCTTGAACTTGTGTTTCAAGTTCCCCAACCTCAATCCCAAAATTGGGGCGATCCGTCGCTTCTTGCTACATGGCTCGTGGATAGAAAGTCCTCTTGTTGGTCTGGACAGTGCAAGTATGCAAAATCTCGACAATGCCAGGGGACCGTGGCTGCATGAAATCGTTAGATGTGCAGCAGCCAGCTGCCGGCAGTCTAGCTCAGCTGCAGCTTCAATGCAGGCGTCGTTTTTTTGGGTGGGATGGCTGCAAACTACCAACATCAAATTCCACGTGGGCGGCGACCTCATCCCACCTCGACTCAGTGGTTTGCCACGAGTTCCCCAAAAACAGCATTGTCTCTGGTGTCTCCGAGGGCGAGAAGCAATGGAAACCCGGGCACCTCATCCATGGCCAAGGTCATACTGACTCGAGACTCTCAAGCGACGACATCGAATACGACAGCGCGGTCGAGACTTGCTGCAAGCTTGGGATGCAACAAGGGCTCGCAAGGCCATGCTGCATTGATATCACATCCTTCGCTTACTGCAGTTGGACTAGCAATTGCCAAAGAGCGCGAGCACGACGCACCGTCAGCACACACCAAGCAGTGGTTGCCGTCTTGGCACCGGGGAACCCTCCGCCACCAAAACCAACCATGGGACCGCCGGCTTCGGCTCCTCGCAGGAGCTGGTGGTGGCGACCCCACGCTGCAGCCAGACAGACCAGAGATAACAAATAAGGTCCCACCCGAGCCCCACCCCCGACGCCAGTTCCCCGAACGCTGTGAGATACGGATACCCCCCGCAACGCCAAGGTCAACCCCCCAAGCTCCAATCTGCGAGCAGCTCCGGTGTTGCCGTCGCCGAGGGCAACACCCACGAAGTTTTTTTAGTGTTGCGCAGCGTGGTATTGCGTGCAGAACTGCCATCTGCCGACATTATGAGCACCCGTTTCAATGCCGAATAAGGGGCGAGATGGGGAAGCACAATGGCGCGTCGAGTATGATACCATCTAGGCATCTCCAGTCCGCCGGTGTGAGGGTTGAGAATCGTGGGCGAAGTCGGCAGAATTTGAGATCGTTGAACGGATTCTGTAAGTATCGACGAGGAACAAACAACAGAAGGTTGGAATAAGCAACCCAACCTAGGCCCTTCCTGGGGTTTCGGTACGATGAGTCGCGCGTCAACTTGCTGGCCATACCGTGCAGACAATTCTTGTTGCCTGTCCCAGCGCTCTGGCTCCTGCTCGCGGAAGCGTTCCGAAAGATAGGCCAGCTTGTGATGAGAGTGAGCTCAGTCGCTTGGCGGCACCCGAGAACGGCCCTCGACTGACTGCCCGGCCCGCCTGGTCTCGCATCTGAACCCCTCCAGGGCTGTTTCTTTCGTGTGGTTTCCATCTCACATATTGCTTCTTCGGCGTCTTGCTCGAGTGAAACCCTTGAACCTTGCCCGCCGGCGGAAGCCGTACGATGATTGGGGAAGCCGACGGGAAGTTGTGGCGCGCAAAAACCATGGCGGAATTTTAGCGTGCAGCACCTCGTGCCCGTGGTTTCATTGGCGGTGTTCTCAAGAACTGCTTTTGGGACGGTACGAGGTTCATCTTCGCCATCTTTGCACATGTGAGAGTCAACCTGGAGCTCAGCAAGTCCCGATTCTTCAAGGCAAACCCCCACAAATTTACCCAATTCCCGCGCGGGATTCTCCTTATCCTTTTGTGGGGGCAATCCCCGAGGGCAGCCACGACTGGCAACGCGTGCCTCATCGGATCCTGCAGGTACGGCCCACGTCGATTTCCCGCCAAGCACTGTGGATACAAAAATGGACCCCGGACATCTTGGCCTGTAGTGATGAGAGCGAGTGTTCCTCCCCGATCAGACAAATCATCAATCAGGCAAGCTTGCAAGCTTTCTTTGAAGGCCAAGTTGCGGGCTTATCTCTAACCAAGCGAGCCCGCTGTGGTATCACAATACATCTATCATCCATTACACAATAACTACCTTGACTATCCAGTGGGGTTGCTGATCGAGTGGCACAAGCTGTCAACTTGTCAATGATGCATGTTTCATCCGGTTTCCTCGCCCGCCTCGGGGCTTAATCTAGCCACACGCGCGCACGCCCACGCCTAAATCAACATGATGGACGCTCAATCTGGGACGAGCCCCAAATCGGGCCTACCTGTTCCCGAGAGACGGCACGCCGGGCTCGTTATTGATGAGTGCTTGCAACGCCGTTGCAGTTACCACCCACTCAGCCTAGAATACCATGGGCAGAAAACGATCGTCACCCTCACCGGCTCAAAATAAGGAAGTCGCCAATACGTGTTCCGGAGAAGCGCAAGAGATAAATTCGGGCGGGAAGTGCTCGTGCAGTGGAATCCAACGCGTGAAACACACCATCCGGCCTGCGCTTCTTGCTGTTGCGCTTCCCTTCCGATGTCAATTCGGTGGGTGGGCAACACAATTGGACGATGACTCGAGCTGTGCTCGACTTTCACTCCGCATTTACGAGCTCTTGTGACACGGCCTCGACACTCCATTCCGCAATCGCATCACACCTTGACGGCCAAAGTCCAGCTTCGACGCGACCAATCAACGATTTTCTTCTTCCGGGATTGACGATGAGGCTCTTCTCAGCTTCCTTTGTCTGAGGGGCCGCGCGTCAGCCACTACAACCCTCAATAGGCGTTCAAGCACGTGTGGACTCGACAATGGTCCGGACCGGAAGACATCAACAAAAAGAAAGAAAAGCGCGACACCCTCGCGTCAATCACCCCACCCCGCCTGTGGTGGAGTGATGGGCTCCACGGGGGTCAATCCCAGGGTGCTGCAACCCCCCCTCCGCCCCCCTTGAGACGACGTTCTTGGGAAGGTTAGCGCAGCCGTTTCCTTCGCCTGGGTTGGTCTCGCCCATTGCGAACCACAAGCCACAAAAGCTCACATCGCCTTCACCGCTGATCACTTGCCCTCAAGAGCATGGTGGCAGGGCAGAAGATCAACACAACACCGAGGCAATGGATCATCACCACCCCCATGTGTCCCCCCTGAGATCACCAGGGTCCTCAGTCCCGCTGCACGTGGGCTCTATCCGTGGACGAGCTTTGCCGGCTTTTACCCGTTGAGGACCAGGCGAAGTATTCATTAGACTGCGATATTTTTTATCGAAGCCCGTGGTGGTTGAAAATCGCTAACTAGTTAGGTCAGGGTCCTCGACGGAGCTTTCCTTCCCACCGCCCCCCTGCGGTGAGACCCGCAGGAGGACCCGAAATCTCGGCGAGATCGACGCCGCTAACTCTCAAACAACCTCCACCGCCCAGAGATTCCTCCACGATCACATTCTCCTCCATCACTGTGTCTCCATCACTGTGGGGCGTACACGAAAGCGAGCTGGTCTATCTCGTCGCCATCCTGTCCAACAAAACCAACGATCTGCCAACCTTCAGGTGCCGAGTAGATTGCACAATCCGCAGTCATCGTACCGGCCTTCAGGGTGCGCCCCAGTGAAGTCGCCGCCTGTATGTAGAAGTTGCGGGCCTTGCCGCTCTTCTCCCCACGACACAGCTTCCCCTCCACCCAGTATTCCGAAGGGCCCAGTTCGAGGGAGACCTCAGTTCCGCTAGTGCCACCATGACGGAAGATGGTGCCGTCTCCTAGCGTCAGGCCCACCCCATCAAGCCGAGATCCGCCCCGGAATGCCAGCGTGACGGGTTTGGGTTTGGTGATGCTTGCGAGTGCCGGCACATCGCTGAACCAAGTGCCGAACGCGCCCCCGAAAAAGTCACTCTGCCGAAGGGACGAGCCCGAGGACCATGCAAAGTCCACAAAGACAGGGTTGTGGTCCGAGAGCACATTTCCCTCGTCCTGCAAGAATCGCTTGCTATCGTAACGGAAGGTCTCCGCCTGAAGCGTCACCAGCGGGCTTGACCGGTAAAAGACCTTATCAACCACCTCGCAAACATTGTCGCTGGCCGGATTGCTACATAGGACCTCCTCTGTTGGGACAACACCGCCGCGCTGGAGTTCGATCCAGGGGTCGGCCATGCCCGGGCCCCCCGCGTTCTCGCTCGCAAGCAGTGACCGAATTGCAGTGTCAGCGACTCGGCTGTATCGGCTGTTTGTATCCCCGTGGACCACGACAGCGTTTCCCTTGCTCCATTTAGAGATATACTCGGCCACCTGGTTGACGTTGTGCTGCCGAGCCGCGAGGTCGTCGTCCTCCCCGCCGGCGTCTGTGTGCAGGTTGTAGAAGTCGACATATACCGCGGTCGAGTTGTCAGCCGGCCGGGCGACAACCGCCCGCATGAACGTGAAGCCCTTTGGCGTCAGGCAGTCGGCCCCGGAGGCGTTCGAGCATGTGTCCCACTTGACCCGCCGGAAGTCGACCCAGTCGAAGTTAGACAGTGTGTTGAGGCCAGATCCGAAAGGGACACCCCCGGACGTGGCCGTCCTGAAGGGATGTGTGTCTGTGCGGTAGATGTGGGCATGGTAGTTGAAGTCCTAACATAGGGAGTCAACCCTGGTCATCCGCTGTGATCTCGCGCCAGATCGGAGCGGATCCGATCCCAACCGACGAGTTGAAACACGAACAAGTGCCCGTTGTTTCGAAGCCCATCGGTGCACAACCCAAACGGGGGACTTACCTCCTGCACGTGGATGACATCGTGGCCATATTCGGCAAACTTGGTCCCAATGTTTGCTGCATTTGTTGCCTTATCTCCGGGCACGTCGTTACCGTTGAAGATCGGCGGTAGGCCTGCGACGTTCATGGACAAAATGTTAAACTTGCCGGACGTCGCTGCCAGACAAGTGTCAAGCAGCAAAGCCGCAGCAAGGGCGGCGTTCACTGGTTGCGGCACCTTCATCTTACGGGGGCAGCACGAAAACAATTAGGGAGCAGAGTTTAGCCACTACACTGTAAACTGCTGTGGACGGGCCGCACCGTCTACTTTTTGTACCAGCCCATTATAACTACCTACTCGGCCCCCTTTCCCCCCCCGCTTCGCCTACCCAACACGAGGGTCCGACTTGGCCACGTTCTCAGTTCAGGTTGAATATCTCGAACCGGGAATAATGACGAGCAATCGACGTGGGAAACTGGGTAGCGAGGGCGACGCTGTCTTGTAGCCCAGTGATCTGCCTTCCCAGTTTGGGGGTCTTATGCCCGGCGCGATGTCACTCCGCACGGTTCCCCCACTCGGCCCGGGCGCAGGGCCGGCTCTTGCTAGTGCAGTGAGAAGCCGTGCCAGAGCGCGGGATACCCCTGAATCCCCGGGTGGGGTCCCGGCGAGCGCTCCAGGTCCGCGAGCCCGGTATTTGGGCCCCGGGGGTGTTCCATCGTCGGCCGACCGCTCCTCGACGGCGGAGATGGGGTCCCGCTGGGGACACGGGTGGGTACACCATCCCCAACACCCCCCTTCTTGCTTCTGGCCTGAGATCTGATGGTCGATGAAACGAAACACAAGCGAGTGAGGAGAGATCGTCAGACACAGGCCGTCTCAACACACACCCCCTTATACAGTCGTGATCTGGGACTGTAGACATTCTATTTCCGGAGCGCAGGCCGAAGGACGGCCTCCTGGTATCAAACCACACCGCAGGAAATGCCTCACATGTGAAAGTTAAGGGGTGGGGTTCTCCCCCATCTCAGTGTGCGGGAGCTCCATTTGTTGTGTCTCCACCGGCTGCCACAACCCGAAGGACGTGGTAGACCCAACATACCGGCATGCAAGAAGCCGATCGGAGCATTATCCTAACTCACCCTGTTTGAAACACTCGCCCCGCACGACGTCGCGATTTCATTTTTAAGGGCTGCTTAACTCTCCGTGTTTGTTTCCTCCAAGGGACATCCCACAAGAAACGAAAATGCAACAGTGATAGTACCGCCCGCTTGAACGAGTGATTGCTTCTTCACGGTTATGCTTCCAATTCCGGCGTGTTCCGGCTCTGGTGTCTGCGAAGGCAAACATTGCCCCCGATCGGCATAACTTGCTCCAATATTATCTCTATTCTGAGCGATTTCAAATCGCGGCATGTCAGGTGCCCAGGTCTGAGCACCTGACTTGTGTGAAATTGTCTTTGATATCCTTGGCCCCAACGTCGAATGCCAATACGAGGGGGTGAGCAGAGTGATTGTGCGCAGAGGATGAAGGGTTGACTGGCTCAGGCAATCGGGCATTTGTCGTCGTCCGTTAGATGTCACCGCCGCAAGCACACCTCCTCCTTTAATTCACAACGGTGGTGGTATTCTCGCATGCTCCCGAGTTACCTCTCGTTTCCCACCACAGTCCTGTGATCTATCGGTTGATCTAGTCCGGTAGAGTAGGTCAAGTTGTATAGTTACCCGTCCCTGTTGACCGAGTCACTAGATGTGATCATGGATAGTCTGGAATTGTACCTAGGGTTATAGTATTGTAGGCTAGAACTTACCCGAGGCCTGCCAACGTAGGTAATGATGGTGTTGGGGTTAGAGCTTGGAACTGCCGACTCTGATACCCAGGTAGATAATTAGCTATATTGTGTCGGCCTTTGACATTTACCACCGTATCCGGGCAACACCCAGTACTAAGCAGTTCACCACCCGCGACGGCTCGCTTTCCCGGCCCTCCGTTCGCCAGCCGGCCTTCCGTTTTGATACTTCCCTAAGGTCACTGTACTATGCTGCAAATAACCTTAATTCCCGATACAAACGGAGGCTGCGACCACCCATTCGTTTTCTCAACTGTATCTCACACTACTTAGCGGGACTTTCCATCAGCGGTGGCTTCGCAAGGCACTTTCACTCCGCGGGCTTTACCGAAAACACTGCCTCGCTCGTTTGGTGTTGTGAGTGAGATCGATCTGGTACACCTAGATTCACCCTGACTGACACCTTGGTAGCAGGCAACCCTGTCAGATACATTCAGCATTCCGATGCCTCTTACGACGATGATCTTGCTGAACAACCCGGGGTTGGAGTTGGCTTGTATATGTCCGACGTCTGCGGCTATGCTGGCTTGTCGGCAGCCTTTTGCCGCCCTACAACTATCGAGCTAGCTGAGGGAGTCTACACGTCTGTATTTTCCGTCCTTGGTAGGCGAGGGGTAGAGGTATAACGGTTGGCTGAGATCCGACAGAGCCCCCCCGGCGTTCTCCCACACAGGTATCTTGCGGTCGATTCTGCGCCGCTCGGGTTTCCCACGACCCGAAAAAAATCCCGGTCTGGTCGAAGTCTCAAGGACACGTTTCTTGGACTCCGCATCTTCCCGAGTCGTGGGCCCGTTCGTGGGCCGACGAGGTGGAACGGCGCAAGGCTCGGAACGCATGGCTGAGACGGCCGATGTTATCTTCCCGGACTTTCGCGACGAGGTGAAGCGTCATGTGGCCATCGAGATGACTCGGCGCATGGGAGCTTTTTGTCGAGGAGAGAGGCGGCGTGGTTGGAGAACGCCGCGATGCTACCCATGAAGTTCGCGCTGGGATAGGCCGGCGCTTGACCGAACTTCGGTTTGAGTTTGACTAGCGCTCGCGAAGATATGGTGATAAAATTGTGGAGAAGAAGATGAGATCGGGGGAAGGGTGCTTACTGGTAGCATGGTTGATGATGCTTAGTAGGTTCATTTGTTTGTATCTACGACGAGTTAGCATGCTGAACCAACCATTTCACACCTCTTGATCTTGGAATTGGCGAGAAAGAGCAACTGTGCTGCGTTATTACTTCATGCTAGCATAACATGTCTTGGTATCATCCCAAACCCATCACAAGCAGACCACCACCAGGTGATATGGAAAAACATTGCCCATGCCGACCGATCCCGTCCCTCGCCGTGTCCCACCCGCAAGCACCGTGACCCACTCAAACGGCGTCCTGCTTGAAATGTGTGACAACATCCCTCGTAGGCACGATGTCCTCGACCGTCTCATCGCTAAATTTGAGATCCTCCTCAACAGTGACAGTGTCCTTGATGCGCATAAAGATGACGGGGGCGGCAATGATTATCGAGCCGACAAGTAGACCCCACTATGGAAAGAAAACCATGTTAGTCTCGGCTTCCACGCGTGCGGGTTAGATAGATCTTGAGTCAGGAACGTACGGTAGCGCCGAACATGGTGTTGTAAGGTGTCCTCAGACCATCCAGGCGCCAGAAAACAGCGGCGCCGGCGGACTGGATGCCCTTGTAGAAGCCCGCGAGATTGGCAGCCTTGCGGCCCGAGTTGCTGAGAGCGCCCATGTACCTATGCGGTGTGGTTAGTTGCTGCCGCGATCCTTTTTGGCCCGAGAGCGTTGGGGGCGCTTACCAGTAGATGGAGGTCTGGAAGGCGGCATCAAAAAAGCCGTAAAAGATGAACAAGAACATGGGCCCGATGTATAGCTCGCCACCATCCGTCCAGTCAACCCGCTTGTATTCAGGCTCTTTGGCCTCCACCACGTCACGGGTGACTTGCTTGATCTGCCATGCATAACCGCCGCCCCAGATGGCGAAGGTGACGGCAAACAGTGCCACAAGACTGACCTTGGCACGGACAGAGCGGCGGACGCCGGCGTAATCCAGGCCGTAACCGAAGATCATGGCGCCGAAGATTTGGCTAGACCAGTACAACAGGTTGTTGAGGGCTCGGGTACGAGTGTTGAAGTGAGCGCCGTTGAAGTCGTTCAGCTGGTACGTGTAGAAGACGTTGGAGGCAAAGAACATGGGGAAGAGCAGGATGACCCACGGCGAGGAGGTGATAGTCTCGAACAAGCCGATGAATTCTGTCTTCCAGCTAGGATTCTTCATCAAGATGACCTTGCTGCCATCCGCGCGGCGGACTTTGTCCGCGTTGCAAAGCGCGAGAGCCAGCAGGGCGCCGGTAACCATGAGCACGATGAGGCCGATGTAGGTGCCGTCGGTGACGTTGGTGGCGCCGGTGGCATTCACGTTCTGGCCAAGGGGGACCAGAGCGCCGATGACGGCACCCAGGTTGAAGATGATCCAGAAATATGAAATATAGCGGCCCTTCTTTTCCTCAGGAGGATAGCTCATCATGATGGTCCCTTGAGCCGTCCAGAGCAGCCCGGCGCAGACACCAAGGAAGGCACCAGCAAAGACGACGAAGCCGCGGTTCTGGTTGTGATTGTAGCTCAGGAAGCTGCCGGTGTAGATGCAGTAGCCGAGACCGCCGAATGCCAGCGTCGCTTTGACACCGAGCTTGTTGGCGATTGTTCCGGAGAAAAAGGCGACTATAGCGAACGTCGAGTTTAGGGCCGTGGCGGCATCGTTCTGGGCTGACGGGTCGACCTGGCCACCGCCGCCAAGCCCGGTGAGGGCGTTGAACATGCCAGGGCACAGGAAACACACCATGGCGACCATGAGAAGCTGGACGATTGGCGACGCATACCAAATCTCCTGCTTCCCGACCTTGAAACCCTTGTACATCCATCCTGGCGGTCGCGGCACTGGCTCAGCGGTGCCGGCGGTGTCGGCGGTGTCGGCGCGGTTGGCGGCTTCAGTGGTCCCAACCTCGGGCGCCCCCGCCGTAATTGGGGCGGTTTTCTCGTCGGCCATTGTTGTGTTGGTTTGTCGGACTGGTTGTCTCGTGATCGGATGGGACGAACGCCCGGGAGTGGTGGGTTGGGGGATTGGAAGGCGGCGGCCGGGTCTCGCGTGGAGAAAACGAGGGCGAGAGGAAAAAGTTGACGGGCGGCAGATATAAGACAATGCCGAAGTCCCTGTAAAGGTCTTCTCTTTCGGCACGGCTAAAGCTTGGCCTGGCGTGCCTGGCAAGGGAGTGGTGGAGGATGCGGCGCACTAAAAGTAGGCTTTCTGGGGTGCTAGGATGACAGGGCTCGGAATCAGTCTGGGGATTGGTGGCTGGAGGGGGTGAGGGGGGGCCTGGGGAAACGGTGCAGACCGCGACGCACAGCGGATGCAACGCTGCAGCGCGCCGGCTCGTGTCGTTGAATGGCGGCACCACCGCGACCACCTACCGTCAAACGTAACAATGGCGTCCAGACTTTTGGCATGTGCTGGTTCCCTTCCTTTGCGCCGCAGCTGAGTGTCCTCAAACACTAACCCGAGTTGAAGAATCAACGTGACAATGAGCAAGGCGGAGAACGGTAGTAGAGGAGTTCGGTCGTTCGCCTAGAGCGAGGAGGATTTTGGTGCTTGGGGCTTCCCAGTCTGTGATTGCTTCCCAGGTCGTTGGATTCGACACGAGGAGGGAAGGGATTGCTCAACCCCGGCAGTGGAATGATGGTGACTATTCGTTCTACGAAGTAACTCCTTCGTATGGCACACTGCTTGGTTGGGGCGGAAACTCATTCCTGTCTATTTTTTGCACCTGAGACACCGCTCATCGAGTCCACCCTTTTTACTCGTAATCTCGGCCTGCCAATTGCTGGTAAAGGGGATCGGGGCCCGTGATTGTCGAAGATATGGTTACGATAAAAGATTAGGACCGGACCGAATGGACTTTTGGGCTGATTGGTGCAGTGGCTTCTTCCCCGGCCACAGTTCCCCAGACTGGCTTTGGAGTTGGAGACACGATTAAGGGCATTGGAGCGCGCTGATTGGCCCAGAGTTGGATGGCGGGTTTGTTTAGGAAGGAGCTCGCATTTGAGTGGGGCAAAAGCTCGAGCCAGTTTTTCCACCTGACCCCGGCCCGGGGCCAAGCGGAGCTTCCCCGCCTCTCCCGAGCCCGCCTGGCGTCGGTGCAGGGCAGAGGTCACTGGTCACTGGTCCCTCAGCTTCATGTAACGTTCCCTGGCTCCATTAAACTGCCACCCAAAAGCCCCCTTGCAACCAAACTGTCCCCTTATCGCCTCGCCGGAGGCACCCGGCACGTCAGCTCAAGGACAAGAGAGAGGGTTTGGCGAGGCATGTGTTGCGGTTGTCAACGGCTAATCACTGGAATTTTGGACTAGCCTTTGTTCCCCGCGGTTCGGCCTTGTCGTCTGGTGACCTCGAGAGTTGCAAGCGCAGTGTAGGTTTTGGCGCATCTCGATCTCAATGCGGACACTTGCCCCGACTACCAGGTCGTTCGTTAGGTTACACGACTGGCTGGCCTGGCGGGGGGAACAATCGTTCTCGAGAGACTGATCTCAGGACGGGCTGATGGAGCACGATACGAGAAGGATTGATCAACATCCCGCCACAGTGCAGGAATCGGCCTGGCGGAGCCTTTGCTGAGCTGCATGTGTGCTGTTGCTTCCGTAACCTCGCCGATTTGAAGCAATCCTAGCGTCGAGGCAGCACAAAATCCCACGATACTGTCAGATCTCGGGGGCTGGTTTGAGACATCGCAGTCAGGTTCACCGAGGCTCGTGCTTCACGACACTGGGCTGCAGGCCCAGGTTACATCTCCCCGCGGGATCTCTCTTGCCCTCCAGCAGACCCGCAAACTTCCTGGCCTTCACGTGTGGTGGGGCCGATGGCAGAGTTACTGCCTATCGATTTCTGGTTTCGCTCTCGCTTGTTATCCCTTAACCATGCTGTCGGTGTCTCCAGGTGCAAGGCGTGCCAAGCATGTTGGGATGAGTTTCTGGCCCGAGGGTGGTTGTCGCACACAAATTTAGGCGTTGCCTAGGTGAACGAACTGTATCACTGTGTAAGTGATCAAACCATCCTCGCCTTGAATTGGCGGTGATTGACAGCTCTAATCTTGCACCTCAAGCCGGATAAAACTTGCTGAGGGCCGGACCGGTTGGGGGAGAACTCGGCGTTCCAACCTTGTTAGTCGGCGGACCCCACCTCACGGAGATGGAAATGATTCCGGATTGCCGGCTCCACGTTGCCGCGCCGGCCCCGTCCCTCGCCCGAAAAGCCGGGATCCGGCCCGCCTCCCTATCCGGCCCCCCTCCCTATCCGGCCCCCCTCCCTATCCGGCCCCGCGGCCGGCGCATATGAGAACATCCTGGAATCCACGGCATGCGGGGCCACGCGATGGTCACAGTGAGGTCAAGCCCGTGATGTAGGCTCCGCCCCGCTTGCCGTCCGATGCTCCGGTCCCCAGTCGGCGGTCAGGTCGAGCTCTTCAGGAGCGTTCTGGGCAGTCCCTCTTCTTTTCTTTCATCCCTTTCTTTTTCCTTTTCTCTTGTTTT
>NT_165982.1:3148935-3191599 GCF_000143365.1 Chaetomium globosum CBS 148.51
CGAGTCAGCAATAGCCGAGCTTATTGCCCCGGGTGCGGCTGAACGAGCTTCGATCGAGTGCCCGAGCGGGTCCACACGAGGCCAATTTTCCTCCGCGCCAGGGGTTGCGGGGCCTTGTCGCGCCCTAAATTGGGCTGTGATTGGACAATGTGGCCTGTCAAATCTGATGACATCACTCTGTTTGCACTCTTTTTCTCTCCATCATCGCTTCACAGTCAAGGCTCAGGAAGCAAATGACCCTCAAATATACTAGAAAAATGCATTTAGAAGTATGAATTCATGGATATACATGATAATGACCACCCATGGCATGCCCACGCCGTGTCGGTGAGGTTAGTGGGGGGTGGGGTCTGGGGGATGTGCCTGCCGGACGATGAACAGACGAAAGATGGGGGTCTGGAACTGGGGATGGCCTGCAGCTATGATACCGCCTGGCTCAATAATTTATTAACTCGCCCTGCTGCTCCTCAAGAATATCCATAGCTTTTTCCGGATGCTTAGCAACTCTTCCTGACATACTCCGTGGACTTCGGACCGATCGCTGGTCTCGTCGTGTGCTGCTGCCCCTCTCCACTCCTTCTTTCTTTGTGTGATTTCCTCTTTTTTTCTTCTTACCTCTTTTTCTTGCTACCCCCCTACATATTCTAGACGTCAATTCGATATGGCATCCCCTATTGCTTCGGCCGCGCTCAGGTCGCGCATCAAGCGCCCTTCGATGCTGAAAAAGCTGTGCCGGCCTGAGGACATGCTACCGCATTTCCCCAATGGCGCCTATATCGGTTGGTCCGGATTTACCGGCGTCGGATACCCTAAGTAAGACTCCGTCCGGAAAAGAAGGGTTGGAATCTAGGCCGATTGCTAACCACCTGCCTACCTGCCTACAGGAAGATGCCTACTTTCCTTGCCGATCACGTCGAGAAGAATAGCCTTCAGGGCCAGCTACGGTACAGCTTGTTTGTTGGTGCCTCATCGGGCGCCGAGACTGAGAACCGCTGGGCTGCGCTAGACATGATCGAGAGGCGGGCTCCCCACCAAGTCGGGAAGAACATTGCCAAGGGCATCAACGAAGGCCGGATTAAGTTCTTCGACAAACATCTGTCCACGTTCCCGGTGGACCTCGTATACGTAGGGACAACCGCAGCTCCTAGCCCCCACCGAGCAGGATAGTAACGGAAAACAGGGCTTCTATACAAAGGACAGGCCAAACAATAAGATCGACGTTGCTGTCGTGGAGGCGACCGAGATCAAGGAAGATGGTAGCATCGTCCCCGGTGCCTCCGTCGGTGCTACGCCCGAGCTTCTCCAGCTCGCCGACAAGATCGTTATTGAAGTCAACACGGCCCTTCCCAACTTTGATGGCCTACATGACATCACCATGACCGATCTTCCCCCGCGCCGGAAACCATACCTAATCACCGACGTTGAAGACCGCATCGGTACCAACTCGATCCCGATCGACCCCGAGAAAGTAGTCGGGATTCTTGAGTCAGACTATCAGGATCAGACCCTCCCCAATTCCCCGGCCGATGAGACGTCGCAGAAGATTGCCGGCCACCTGATCGAGTTCTTTGAGCATGAAGTCAAGCACGGTCGCCTCCCCGCCAACCTTCTACCTCTGCAGTCGGGCATCGGAAACATCGCCAACGCAGTTATAGGCGGCTTGGACAACTCTAACTTTCGCAACCTCAAGGTGTGGACCGAGGTCATCTAGGACACCTTCCTCGATCTGTTCGACTCTGGCCGCCTCGACTTCGCCACAGCCACCTCGGTACGCTTCTCCCCAGCCGGGTTTGAGCGTTTCTACCAGAACTGGGAGGCCTACCACAACAAGCTGCTCCTCCGCTCGCAGCAGGTGTCCAACTCGCCCGAGATCATCCGCCGCCTCGGTGTCATCGGCATGAACACCCCCGTTGAGGTCGACATCTATGCCCACGCCAACTCGACCTGCGTCATGGGCAGCCGCATGCTCAACGGCCTGGGCGGTTCCGCTGATTTCCTTAGGAGCGCGAAGTACAGTATCATGCACACGCCGTCGACGCGCCCTTCCAAGGCGGACCCCCACGGTGTGAGCTGCATCGTGCCCATGTGCACGCACATTGACCAGACCGAGCACGACCTCGACATCATCGTCACCGAGAACGGCCTGGCTGACGTGAGGGGTCTGAGCCCCCGTGAGCGCGCCCGCGTGATCATCGATAAGTGCGCCCATGAAGTGTATAGACCCATCCTCAAGGCCTACTTTGAGAAGGCCGAGAGCGAGTGCCTACGCAAGGGCATGGGACACGAGCCGCACCTGCTCTGGAACGCGTTTGACATGCATCGCGCGCTGAGCGAGCAGGGGAGCATGCAGAAGGTTAAGCTGTGGTAAGGGTCGAGAAAAGGAGATAAATCCTTATCAAGGAAAAGGGAGCAAGGGAATGGGGATCCCTATCGAGGTTTTCTTGTGTACGCATATCAGCGATCTTGGGGGACTATTCGGGGCGTTTATAACGTATATAAAGGTTATTATATACAATCGGATAGTTATGCAACATTCAGGAACCTGTAAAACCCTGCTCAGCGTTCTGTTTATCGTCCTCGGCATAACTTGACCTTCCGGGCTGCTAATTCTGAAGTCCCCGTGGCAAAAAAGCCGCAATCGCAGTCTCTCATCTTCGGTAGCAAAGTTCTGCTCAAGTCAGCTTCATCTTCACGACAACTAGAGTGATTAGAACCCACCCCAAAGTGTTTTCCTAAGTAGACAAAATGTAAACAGATGAGTAGGCCCATCCCCTACTATCCGTCAGCCATTATCAACCAGCGGAGCCTGAATTTTAGCCAAAGAGGGAAGGAAATGTCAAGCGATAATAGTACTGGCAATATGGCATAACTGGACGATGAGCTCCATGATCCAATTGCCCCCGCCGAAAGCTAGAAACACACTCCAATGTAAAACATCAGGAACCTAGGTCTTCTTCACTCCGCCCAAGTGAAACCAAACAATGCTGACGCAACCCGCCAGAAAGCAAAACCCACCCCTCCCACCTAGGCATAAGAGCGATGCTGCTGGTGGGCGCTGTTGACCGTGCTAGCGTGACTGTGTCAGAACGAGTACGTGGGGTGTGCTATCGTGACTCGTGACTAGGCTGATGGTGATGGATTGAGCACCTGAGGAGCGAGGAAAGTGCTATTATGCCCTGAACTCGTTGACTTGTATTGAAGGCTAAACAAGTGAATCATGAGGAAAAAGATAGGGTGGTGTTGTTGAGGCTAGCCCAACTGACCGTCGTTGAGAAACGTGGGAGAGAAGTATAAAGTCACCCCAGTGCCAATGATCACACACACATTGCGCTTCACACCTCCCAGCGCTATATATGCAGGGTCCGAGCTCACACTTCCACCGCCTCCTCCCAATTGAACTAAACACCGGTTTAGCTCAGCGGTATTGGGAGGAGGACCGGTTCGACTCCCCCTCGCGGCCCAAAACCCTGTTTTCAGAGTTTTCGTAGCCACCAACCTTCATTCGACCGGCGAATGGGGCTTGGTGGTGAGTTTTTTGGTTTTGTTTTCTCTCCATTTTCTCTACAAGTGACCTTGTTCTGCGCTTCACTCAAGTGACAGAAGTGGCCGAATTGAAAATGACAGGGATAACTACCTATTCAATTTATATAAATAATTACCTAGTTTATACTACCTTATCTAGGCGAGACCGACATTGCCAGTACCAGTAATCGTTCATGATCTCAATGACGCAAGGTGCGCCTGGAAATAATGTAGGTATAGGATAACTGCTTCGAGGAACTCACTGATACCGACATCCTACTGACCCTATACTACCAGGAAATGGACAGTAGGGCCTTCCTTTCCAATCAAGGAATACCATCGGTTGTAGTTCCACCGATGGCTTAGATATACGGCCGTTCACCGAGGTATGCAGAGACCAAGGTACCCTCCGCCGCGAAAATCGAGGGTTTATTACAATGTCATTAGACCCAAAGACATGTTCCGGCCCTAGCCAAGGTAGTCTCGATGAGGCAGCCATACGACCAGTATCATGACACGTTAGTGCCATATAACAGTTAGGTTTAGTTATAATTGATCGACAAGCAATGTAGAGGGTAGAACCAGGTAGATGATATACGAAGGAGGTAATAGGTTAACAAGATAGGCACCTTGGCTCGTTAATTCCCGATTCGCTGGAAGAACACTTGAGCTTCTTGGCTGGCAAGGATTACCTCCCTATTGAGCATGCCCATAAGATCGTTTCTTCTCAAATTTCAGTTGTTCCTTCGTTGCGCGGATATCACGGATTCGCGCGTACTTCATCGAGCAAAGCCCCTTTGCGTCAAGGCGTCCGTATGCGTCATGCTACATCAACTACCTACTTGGCTACCTCCGGCTGGCTAAATTGTTCATAAGAACACGGCCGAGAAGCTGTTGAATCCTCACCGGGTTACAGTGAGAGCAGCTGAGCGATTGGTTACATCCGGGGCTGTCGCGCATCTTTCCGGGTCAGGACCAGAGACGCAGAGAAATAACGGTCGTGTCGTTGTGGACATCAATATCAGCCTGCAGCGAGGCGGAACCAGGAAATTTCAGGAGCTGCTCGATCCCCGGCGTGGTTCAGCAGACACTTAGCTCGTGAACAAGCTCCCCAAGCCACTCAAGCTTTCTCTCTTGGACTCTTGGCCTCCGCAACCGGGCTCATGATTGGCGCGAGCTTCCTGGTTCTCGGGAACAAGACCGGCCTAGGCTCCACCAAGGGTCATGCGAAACCAGGAACCAGGACCAAAACGGGACAGATTTCAAGGTCCTTCCGTAGGATTGCGACTCTAACTCATCCTCTCCCTCCGCACTCGATCTCGAGGCGGGCCGTCATTGCGGGCGAACGGCGTCCGAATGCCTAAATATATGCATCTTAACGCGCCATGTCGCATCCTGGCAACCTCTCCACCACCCTGCTACATATTGCGGACGATGACGGACCGGGTTCTGGAGCGAGGACGACCCAGCAGCCGGGGTGAAGAGGCCAAGGGGTGGAATGTAAGGGTGGGTGCCGGACGTCCCTTATAAGATTTTGACACCCGTCTTTCTTGTTTCAGTCCAAGGTCTCCCTGTTCAGCCTCTCAGGTCGCTTTCAGTTTCGCCAAGATGAAGTTCTCGGTTCTGTCCAGCATTCTCGCCAACGCCCTGTCGGTCTCGGCAGGCACCATTCTCTGGGATGGCCGCTTCAACGACCTCAGCTCCTCGACCGACCTGAACAACTGGTCGTGGGGGAACCAGGTTGGCCCGTACCGTACGTCAAGCACCGCTTGTGCGCTGCTTGTGCACTGCTTGTCGCCTCTGATGGAGAGGTCAAGGCTAACACGAGGTGCTTAGAGTACTACATCCACGGCTCGTCGTCGGTGACCTCCTACGTCAACTTGTCGCCCGACTACAAGAACCCCGCCGACTCGGGCTCCAAGCAGGGCGCCAAGATCACGCTCGACAACACGGCGTACTGGAACGGCCAGAACATGCGCCGTACCGAGTTGATCCCCCAGACTACGGCCCCCATTGCCCAGGGCAAGGTGTACTACCACTTCTCGCTGATGCGCAAGGACACCAACGCCCCCGCCACCACCCGCGAGCACCAGATCGCCTTCTTCGAGAGCCACTTCACCGAGCTCAAGGCCGGCTGGCTGTCCGGGGCACCCGGCGTCTCGGACACGCTGCTGCGGTGGTGTGTCGGCGGGCAGACTAAGTGGAGCACTGAGTGGGAGGCCAACGTGTGGCACAACGTCGCGTACGAGATCGACTTCAGCGCCAACACGGTCGCCTTCTGGCACTCGACCGGCGGCGACGCCCTGACCCAGAAGATCGCCCCTGTCAGCACCAGCACCAGCAGCAACGGTGCCGACTGGCACGTCGGCGTGCTCGAGCTCCCGCGCTCTGGGTACTCCGACAGCAACGAGGACTACTACTGGTCCGGTGTCTACATTGAGAGCGGCAGCCTGACCACCAATGTTGCCGGCCCTGGTGAGTATTGAACCATGCCGGGTGATATAAAGAAGACAGCCTAGGGCAAGTTGGCTAATCTTGGATTTCAAATAGGCGCTCCCTCGGGCGGCGGCGGCAGCAGCAGCAGCGCTGTTAGCAGCAGCACCAAGGCTCCCGTTTCGTCCTCGACCACTCTCGCCACCTCGACCACCACCACCCCGGCCCCCGCCACCTCGACGACCGCCGGCCCCGTTGGCTGCACCGCCGGGCAGTGGGCGCAATGCGACGGCACTGGCTACAGCGGCTGCAAGGCATGCGCTTCGCCGTACAAGTGCAACTATGTCAACGACTGGTACTCGCAATGCTACTAAGGGACTGGACTCGGAGGGGGTGGTCGAGTTACCCAAGGTCGCTCTGTGAATAATTAGGGGTGTAGGGTCTTCGCTTCTTGTCGATACTTGTTGCATGCTTGGGTTGCACTCAAGCCACCACCAGTAAATACACTCCAGCCTGCGTCATTTCCAAGTTCAAAAGCTGCGTTTCCAAAATCCTTCTGTTGAACACAGTCCTTCTCAAATTTATTCGCTCAAGCGTGCAAAAAGGACGTTCGCTGGTTGGATGATCTGAATGTCGCACCTGTGACTTGATTACATGCATGTAGAGTAGCACCGGAAATCCCCACGGTGCAACGGCGGGCGAGCCCGACCATACATCTTCAAAGATGACCCGGCGATCGCTCCGAATCTCAGGGTTCTTGCTTCTGTGTGTCTGTCAAGAACCACAACCTCGGTCTGCAGAGGTGGGGGAAGGAGTTGGGGAAAGGCAAGAGAGGGAATGAACGCTGATACGCTAAACATCCGAACAGCCGGTCTTGGCAGCCTCTCCTCGTGCTCCGACTCGGTGTAAAACTTTGAAGACTCTCCACTTTTCCCAGCTGCCCCACGGCCCCGGTCTTGGCTGACGCAAGCCCAGACTGCCCCACGACGGTTAGCAGCCAGTCGGCCTTTTCGCTGGGTGCTCGAAAGGGCAGTTACGCACCTGGTTACTCCTCCCTCATGGCAGGGCTCCCCCATGAAAATTCAGCATATTATTCAATGGGAAAAGTTTGGTAGCCCACCATTGGTTCCACGCCAGTTTGTTGATCTTCTCTTTATCGAGTAGAGCCGAGGAGGGCCGTTAGAAACTTGGCAGCTTGGGGGAAGCGGCGGGGAATGGCTTCTCCGTTGCGCTGCCTGCCGCCGCCCCTTCCGAGTTTAAAATGTCTGCGATGAAGACCCTGTCGATCCCATCGAGTCCCTTGTTCCGTTCTTTCGGTACCCTTCTCTCCTCAAATAAAGACTCCCTTCCTCCCCGCGCCCCTGGGATCCTATCTTCGACAACACACTCCTCACCTCCTGATTCTTTTGTCTCTACCTTGGGCAGTCCGATGCAGCCGTCTTCGACAGCCCCCGCCGCTTCCTCACGCACCTGCTCCCCCCCTCTCTGAAACCGGGAACCATATTCCCTTTCCGACCTCTCCCCGAGCTCTCCCCGACCGCTCCTACGATCATCTAGTCCCTCGACCATCATTCCCTTGACCAACGGACGACACGTTCCTGTCTCGATATCCAGAAACCTCACCCCTGAGTGTGGTCTCCCGTCCGCCCCCCAACCAGTATAGCTATCCCGCGACGTCTAGTCGCGAGAGTACGTGCGCGTGCACTGTCATCCCAGCACAATGAGTACAGACAAAAATCTCACCGAGGGTTCGCAGCCTGTTGATGACAGACATGTCGTCGGATATGTCTCGGACTCCATGTCCGAGTCCAGCAAGGAACAGGACTTGCTGGCTCACCATGGCCAGGACCCTGCCCTGAGCAAAAAGATGTCTCTAGTGAACGACGTAGGTCGAGCTTCTCCAAAACTCGGAGGGTGGGCTTTTTGCTAATTCGGGGGATTCAATAGGCTATTAACGAACTTGGCTGGACGCCCTACCATACCAAGCTGTTCTGTCTGAACGGATTCGGGTGAGTACGCCTGCGCTGGCTGGCGAGTTAACCTGGCTAACCTTTCAGATATGCGGTCGACTCCCTCGTCATGCTACTCCAGTCCGTCATTGCCGGCCAGGCCTACCGCGAATTCGGCGAGAAGGGCTATGAGACGGCCATGACCATCGCCCTCTACGCCGGCATGTTCGTCGGCTCCTTGTTCTGGGGCATCGGCGCCGATATCATCGGCCGCAAACATGCCTTCAACTTCTCGCTGATCATCTGCTGCATCGCCACCATCGTTGCCGGCGGCATGCCCAACTGGCCTTCGCTCGGGCTATTCATTTCCCTGATCGGTTTCGGAGCGGGCGGCAACCTGGTCTTGGATACCACTGTCTTCTTGGAGTTTTTGCCGGGCAACAAGCAGTGGGCTATTACCCTGATGGCTCTTTGGTGGGGTGTTGGGCAGGCCATCACCGGGTTTATTGCCTGGGGCTTCTTAGGTGCGTGTGATAGTGATGGGGGAAACCACTTCGGGCACACTAACACGTCATAATAGTCCCCGCCGAATGGAATTGCGCTTCCGTCGAGACCTGCACCCGGGGCAACAACATGGGCTGGAGATACGTCATGTTTACCAGCGGCGCCCTGGTGTTTATCATGTCGGTCCTCCGCCTTACTCTCGTCAAGCTCAAGGAGACGCCCAAGTACCTGCTCAGCATGGGCGAAGACGAAAAAGTCGTAGAGACCTTCCAGTCACTGGCCCTCAAGTACAACCGCCCGTGCGGCCTGACGGTCGAGAAGCTAGAGGCGTGCGGGAAGACGGCCAACCAATCCGAGAGCTTCTCCATCGGCGAGATGACTGGCCACCTCCGCGGTCTGTTCACCACACGCAAGACCACCCTCTCGACACTCATGATTTGGCTGTCCTGGATGATGATTGGAATCGTGTACCCCCTGTTCTATGCCTTCTTGCCGAACTACCTCGCTTCGCGCGGCGCCGGAGGTCGAGGTTACCTCCTTTGAGAAGTGGCGTAACTATGCCCTGACCAACGTGAGCGGCATCTTCGGCCCGGTCCTGGCCGCCTGGATGTGCAACATCCCCGCTCCTCGGCCGCCGGTACACCATGTTGATCGGCGCGCTCCTCACGGCTGCCTTCTTTTTCGCCTACACGGCCGTGCGCACCGCCGACCAGAACGTCGCCTTCTCGTGCACTATCGGCTTCTGCCTCAACATTTATTACGGTGTCCTCTTTGCCTACACCCCCGAGGTGCTCCCTAGCGCTCACCGCGCCACGGGCAACGGCGTTGCCGTCGCTGGTAACCGGATCATGGGAGCTCTGTCGGCCGTCATCGCGACCGAGGCCGACACGTCTACGGCGGCACCTATTTTCATCTGCGGTGCCCTGTTCGCGGGTCTGGGCGTGGTCGCAGCCATGTTCCCATTCGAGCCGTACGGCAGGCGGAGCTCATGAGCGACCCATTCATTGGCTTGCTATCACGAATTTGAGAGAAAGAGGGCGTTGTTGGTGTTTGGGGAAGTTGGATAGACGGGGTGGTGGTGCTCTTGGTATTGGGGGAGGCTGGATACAAGGCGATGGTGTTCCTGGTGTTGGGAAGTTGGATAGACAAGGTGGATGGCGATTTTTGGATTGGCCGGCGTTATAGATGGGTAGGGCTGGAGTTATCGGACCACGGCGATGTTGCTTGTTCTTTTAACCTCTGGATACACCACAGCGCCGATACCCCGAGCGAGGAGCTGTCTCCCAGGTTTGAGCGACAGCCCGATGGCCCTGGACAGCTGTTCTATTAGCTTCTGAGATACCCAGCCAATTGACGGATGCATTTATGACAAGATGTGGCCCGTTTGTGAACCTTTCTCTCGACTTTCGTTGATAAACACATGAAAAAGCCTTGCGATAGATGGTGTGGGTTGTCGGACCTTGTCTCTATGTGTTACCCAATACACTGCCCTTACCCCCACCCCCTTACTCATTCATTATCTCAGGTCCTGGTTCCCCGAGATTATCCCGTTTCGAGCCTCAAGGTGATCAAAACACGTACATCCTGGCGACGACGATGCTGCCGACGAGTCCTACCCCAAGCACGATCAAGTTCAGAAACGCCCTCTCCACCCATCGCTTGTTGGCCTGCTCCTCGCGCGCCTTCCACCCACTGCTGACCGCATTCGCGTGCGGGAATGGGATGTCGGGCACGGGCTTGCCCAGGAATTCGCACAGCGGCTCCCACCCGTCCTCGATGTACCACTCGAGCAAGCGGTCTTTGGGGACCATCCCGCGGACCATGTTGGCGTGTTCTGGGGGGGTCAGCATCTAGGATTGTAGTAAAACTCATATAATCCAACCTCGACGATTCAGGGGGGAGGGGGGTTAAAAGCAACCCAACAACGAAAAAGAAACAAATCAACTCACCCCTCTGCACCCACCGCGCATTCCCCTGAATCGCCCTCTTCAAATCCCCATCCCCCGCCCGAAACAACAATGGCCACAAAAACCGCTCATACACATGCCACGCCCAGAAACACTCCCTATCCAACCAGCTCGCAATCCAAAACCCCCAACTCTCATTCGCATGCACCAGCGTGCTATCCAAACTCCTCTCCCACCCCTCCAAATCCCTCCTCATATTCAACACCACCTTCGCCCCGGGATACGCCGCCACCATCTCCGCGGCGAACACACTCGCCGCCGCATCCGTCACCGCGACGCTATGCCCCAACAGCTCATCAAACTCCTCAGCCGTCACCGCCACCCCTCCCCCCCTCGTCCCCACCCCGCCATACCACTTCTTCCGAGCCAGCCGCACCCACCCGGGCGAGTGGCACTCGCTGTCGTACACGATGTCCCACCCGTGGTAGGTGTGGTCGTACCCCAGGTGGAGGAGCGCCTGCTGCAGCGACTCGGTGCCTGTGCGTGGGAGCCCGACGCAGAGAACTTGCATGGGGCGGGTGCGTTTGCGGGGCGGGGGTGGGGAGGGGAGGGCGTAGAGACGCTCGACGAGGGTCCAGAGGGGGTGGTGCAGGGAGAGGGAGAGGTAGCGGTTGGGGTTGAGGGTGGTGAGGAGGGTGGTGAGGGGGGAGGGCGGTGGTGCGGTGGTTGATGGCGTGGGGGAGTTGGTGGTGGTAGATTTGTTGGTGCCCATGGTTGTGGTGGTGGTTTGCTGGTTTGTGGGTGGTTGTTGGGTGTGTGGTGGTGGTGGTGTTACACTGGGGCGGGTTGGTCCGCGGTGGCGGGTTATGGCATCAGAGAATGCGGGGATGAGGTGACGGTGAGGCTCGAGGGGGTTCATGGTTTATATAGGTCATTGTGCATGTGTCTGTACAACGGCGGACCGCATCCTTCAACGTCAATATACCCACAATTTACATCCTTCGGGACCCTTATACCGTTAGATCGGCGCTACGCGTTTATCAGCAGGGACAGTTGGCCTGTAACATGCTCAGCGCTCGCTGGGTTCGTCTGAGAGCAGCACCGAGGTAGGTACCGATCAGCAGTTGCGCTGATCGTACGGGGTCCACTGGCCGACAATGTCCGGTTCCGCGCAAGCATTCATAATAACGAAACGGTGAGGGGCGGCGGCATTAATATGTGGGATAGCGAATGGTCTCATGACGGCCACGCGTCCGAAGGTTATCTAGTGGAGATATATTGCGGCTCAATAATGGTTCAGGGAGGAAGCTTAGCCGGTCATAACTTGCCCATGCTGCGGTCGCAACCAGAAGTCGATCCCGGGACTCTGCCGAACCAAATGCCATCTGGCGTCCAATTCCCCATGGGGGAAGCAATATACTCGGGAGATAGCCCGGCATTTACATTTATACTCGCACCTTCGGGATGTGGCCACCACCCAAATGCAATGATGTCCAAGTCGTATATTGTAGTGCTTTACATGGCGCAAACATAGTAATATGCTCGCAGATTGCTGTTTTCCGGATGTCGCCGTCGGGTGCTTCTTACCAGGGATTGACGTCGCCGTCAAGAGATTGAATAACCTCTCGTTTCCCGGCCATGCAAATTGGCAGCTTGAAATACACTCCGGCTGCCCGGTTGGCTCACTGACTGATAACCGCCACCAACTCCAATATCATGATGCTGCAACACCAAGCCTAACACACTTCCCCCTCCCATCACTTCCCCAACCCCTCCACATACTCCCTCACCAACACATCCCCGCTCTCATCCACCACCAGCCCCAGCCTCAACGACTCCGTGATATCAAAATCCTCCGCCCACCCCCTCAAAATCCTCTCCAACCCCTCATCCTCCACCTCCCTAATCAGCCCCAACCTCTCCTCCCCCCCATACTTGGCTAACGCATCCCTCAACTCCTGCACACTCACCGGAATCCCCGGAAACAGCACCTGCCGCACATGCCCGGGCAACACCCCGCTCCCCCAGCCCAACACGCGCACCAAATTCTCCACCACCGTCCTCGGCGACGCCAAAAACGCGCGAAACCCACGATCCCTCAACGGCACCACACACTCGACGCCCGCCATCGGCTCGCGAATAATGCCGCTCAAAAAGCTCGACGCCGCGCCCGTCGGCTTGCCCGGACGCACCGACACGGTCGGCAGCCGCGCAACGACCACGTCCAGCGCCCCGCGCCGGTGCGCCTCGTTGAGCAGCACTTCGCTGACGAGTTTGTGCGCGCCGTACGTGCTTTGCGGGGTGGGCGCCCAGTGGGGGGGCACTTTGTGGGTTGGGGCGGTTGGGGTGGGGGAGGGGAAGGGCGGGCCGAAGACGGCGAGGGAGCTGGCGTAGATGACGCGCACGGGGTTGTTGTTGTTGCTGCTGTTGTTCTTCTTGTTGTTGTCGTCGTTGCTGGGGGGGTGGTGGGTTTGCAGAGCGGTGGTCAGCGCGCGGATGGAGTCGACGTTGACGGCGAGGGAGAGGGTTGGGTTGGCTTCGCTGGTGGCGGACATGATGCCGTGGAAGAGGAAGACGGCGTGGAGGGGTTGGATGGCCGGGTGAGTTAGGAGGGTGGTGATGAAGGCGGGGGAGGTGATGTCGCCTTTGAGGGTGGTTGCGTGGTGCGGGTACGGGACGTTGGGCGGGATGATGGGGTCGGCGAGGTCGGTGAGGAGGAGGCGGTAGTGTGGGATGGAGAGGAGGCGGGCTGCGAGGAGAGGCCCGATGAGTCCGCCTGCGCCAGTGATGAGGATGTTTTTGGTGGGCAATTCATCTTGGTTGTCGATCGGGGCGGCCATCTTGAAAGGGTAGGGCTTAGAACGGTAAGAACGTAGAACCCTTGAGGTCCATACGGATGGTGAAGGTTGGGTTCGATGGAGAGTTGGAACGTTTCTGCGCAAATATGCGCGCCCAATGGTATTGGGCGATGCTGTGGATGATTTGTTGCTGATGATCAAACCCCTCCCTGGGTTGGCTCGTCTTGAGTTCTCAACCCCAACCCTGGTCTAGTTTCGCAGCTCTAGGACTGTCGACGGTTTCCGTACCTAGGTGAGAGGTAGTTAGGTGCCCGTTTCCATACTTTATTTAACTAGTTAGGTATTTATGGTACTTACGTAACTAATAGGTCTACCTAGATTAAGGCCAAAAAAGGTACTAGAAAGACGAGAACCCCGATTGGTTGGGTTCTGGGGTGCGAATGTCGAAGCGGTGCTTGTTGGCGGTTTTCAGTTTTACCTTGGAGCCTCCTTTCCTCATCGTGTACTTGCCTACCTAAGGTACCGAGGTATTCATCGCCGATAGTTGACCCTGTGACACACCCAGTAGTCTAATTGTTGGAACCAGCGGTATTTCAAGGCATTGAGCAGACCACTGAAGGCTTGGGTCAAAAGGAACGGAGTAGAGGGTGTTGATGGCTGTCAATTGCAGTGCTTGTTGTTCGTTGTTCTTGTTCAACTTGTTGAACTGGTCTAATTTTCTGGCGACCAGTAATTTGGTTGGCCCCCGGGTCACGTGACCCAGGTCCTAGGCGCAAGCCGCCATGGGCTTGTTCTGACAGTAAGGAACGAGCATTCGAAAAATAAGGGAGAGGTTCATCGGCGAGAGGCGATCGAGACCAGGAAGCTTTTGTGAAAGTCGGGCGGCACTGCCGAGGGACTGCAAGATGGCGGCGGAGGCGCAGCCCCAAATCGTGGTCGAGGTGGCCGACCAACCACCTTCGCCGAGACGACCGAGCCGCGCGTTGAAACCGAGCGCGAAAGCTCGCGAAGCCATGCAATCGCTCGAGGACGTGGCTACCACGTCGAGGAGAGCGGCGAGCGAGACCACGCGGGCGGTTACGACGCGAGGAGCACGCGCGTCTGGGATTTTATATGGAGCCAACAGCCGGATCGAGACGGGGAAGTCAGGTATACAGATGCTCCTGGAGGCGATCAACGAACAACGAGACGAAATGTACCGAATGATTACCGAGCAGCGAAACACGATTGGCGAACTACGTGAGGTGATTTGCAAGCAGCACGACGCGATTCAAGAACTACATCGCCAACTTGCAGACACCAGGACCCAGCTTTCTGAAGAACTGAGACAAGCGCGGGATCAGATTGATACCCTTCAACGCCACCCGGTAGCCATGGCTTCGTCCCAACCAAGCGCAAGAGGGTCATACGCCGAAGTCGCTCGCACCCCACCATCAAGCCAGCCAAGCGGTGTGCGCACCCTCTCCTCGCGAAACACGACGCCTTCATCCTTTACCGACACGTTGTTCTGTACGATCGATACATCTAGGGTGGAGGAGAAAGAGAAGGGAAACGTCCAGGTGGCGGACATTAGAAAGGCAATCGAGACAGAGGCCAGGGCACAGGAAAGCATGGGAGACTGGCGTTGCGCTGCGGTTGTGAAGGAGGCCCGAAACCCGGACCGAGTCAGAGTAATCTGCAGGGACGAAGGCGAGGTCCAGCTCGTCAAGGAAGCGGCAGTGAAGATCAGTGTTCCTGGAGTGCGGGTATTGAGAGACCAGTTGTACCCGGTGAGGGTAGACAATGCCAACCGAACAGCGGTCCTCGATGCGGACGGAAACATCCTGCCGGGAGCCGCAGAGGCGCTAGGGACAGAGAACGACGTCAACATTGCGAAGATTGCCTGGCTCAGCAGGAAGGATACAAGCAAGGCCTACGGCTCGATGGTTGTCTACGTGACGAAGGGCAGCGAAGCAAGGCGACTTCTAGACGGGCGTTACTTCCATCTCGCCGGAGAATCCGCTTACACGACCGTTTTCGCGCCCCGGGAAGGCCCAATCCAGTGCTACAGATGCCAGGAGATCGGCCATAAGGCCTTCGCCTGCAAAAAGCCGCAAAGATGCGGAAGGTGTGCGGAACAGGGTCACCACCACAAGACGTGTCAGTCCGTGGTCCTGAAGTGCGTGCTATGCAGAGGACCACACGAGTCATTTAGCAAGAACTGTCGGGTACGCTGGTTGAACAATGGGGCCCAAGACGCTTAAGATCCTTCAGTTCAACGTCCGCAAACGGAGAGAAGTGCAGCAGAGTCTGCTAAGCGACGAGGGACTCAAGGACTTCGCAGTGCTGGCCATCTCCGAACCATATGCCAGGCTGATCGAAGGCTCGGTGACGACGGTCCCAATGAGTCATCACAACTGGACGAAGCTGATACCAACGACAAGACGAGAAGCCACGTGGCCAATTCGGAGCATGCTATGGGTACGAAGCGATATAGAGGTCGAGCAGATTCCAGTGCCGTCGGCAGACCTCACCGTCAGCACGCATTCGGCTCCCAGATCGGGCAGTGCTGATGGTGTCAGTGTATGTGGAGGGTGGTAGTGACGAAGCACTGGAAGATGCAATGAGGGAAATTGACCGACTGATTAGGAGGTTTCGAAACGGAACAGGGACGAGAACGGATATCATCCTGGCGGGCGATTTCAACCGCCACGACCAGCTTTGGGGAGGGGACGATGTCTCACCACGGAGACAAGGCGAGGGAGACCGCATCATCAACCTCATGGACGAACACTCCCTCTGCAGCCTCCTCCCAAGAGGCACGAAGACGTGGCAGTCAGGCGACATTGAGAGCACAATCGACCTGGTACTGGCCTCTGCAGAACTAGCAGACCAACTACTCAGATGCACGATTCACCCCTGCGACCATGGCTCAGACCACAGAGCAATCGAGACAGCTTTTGACACCACGGTGGAGGACCGTCCCAGTGAGACGAGGTTCCTCTTCAAGAACGCGCCCTGGGCGGAAATTAGGACTAGGGTGGCAGCAAACCTCGAACGCATCCCCTGGGACGGCAATGTCCAGCAGCAGACGGACAGGCTCATGGCAGCGGTAACCGAGGCGGTCTACGGCCTGACACCTAAAGCCAAGCCCTCACCATACGCCAAGCGGTGGTGGACAACAGACCTGACACGGCTTCGCCAGACATACACGTTTTGGAGAAACCAGGCGAGATCTCGACGTAGGATTGGGCAAACAGCACCAGAGCTCGAACAACGAGCCAGGATGGCGAGCCAAAGAGTACCACGACGCCATCCGCAGACAGAAGAGTTCGCATTGGCACGACTTCCTGGCCGATGACGCTAACATCTGGCAAGCAACGAAGTATCTGCAAACCGGCAGCGGCACGATGGGCGATAAGATACCCCCGCTCGTCCGACCCGATGGCTCCATCACGGAGGGTAAAGCAGAACAAGCGCAGGAGTTACTCACCGCCTTCTTCCCACCTTTGCCAGCGAGAATCGAAGACGAGGGCCAACGACCTCAACGGGCGCCGGTACACATGCCAGACCTAACAATGGAGGAGATAGAACAAAAGGTCCTGTCCGCTAAGCCATGGAAGGCGCCCGGGGAAGACGGTCTACCGGCAATGGTATGGAGACAGCTCTGGCCAGTGGTCAAAGACAGGGTGCTCCATTTATTCCGGACGTCGCTTCGAGACGGCGACATCCCCAGCCAGTGGAGGAATGCCAAGATCATCCCATTGAAGAAGCCAGGGAAGAGCGAATACACTCTAGCCAAGTCCTGGAGACCCCATCTCGCTGCTCTCCACGCTGGGTAAGATACTGGAGGCAGTCATTGCGGAGCGTTTATCCCATGCTGTGGAAACCTGCGGCCTTCTACCCGCCAACCACTTCGGAGCCAGGAAGAGACGCTCGACCGAACAGGCTCTCCTTCTGCTTCAGGAACACATCTACAAAGCATGGAGAGCTAGGAAGGTGCTCAGTTTGATCAGCTTCGATGTCAAGGGCGCATACAATGGGGTCTTCAAAGACAGGCTTCTCCAGAGGCTCAAGGCAAGAGGGATACCTGAACCCCTGGTCAAGTGGATCGACGCCTTCTGCTCCAAGCGCACAGCGACCATTGCCGTAAACGGGTTCACATCTGGACGGCAAGAGCTGCCCCAAGCGGGTCTTCCGCAAGGATCGCCGCTGTCTCCAGTGTTGTTCCTCTTCTTCAACGCCGACCTAGTGCAGCACAAGATCGACGCGAACGGAGGCGCAATTGCCTTCGTGGACGACTACACTGCCTGGGTAACGGGCCCGTCAGCGGAGTCGAACCGCACTGGAATCCAAGCTATCATCGACAAAGCCCTTGACTGGGAGAAACGGAGCGGTGCGCAGTTTGAAGGCGAAAAGACAGCCATCATACACTTCACGAGGAACATGGAGCGATTTTCAGAACAACCGTTCTCGGTCAAAGGCGAAGTGGTCAAACCGAAGGAAAGTGCGAAAATCCTAGGTGTCGTGATGGATCGCGAACTCCGCTACAAGCAGCACATTGCTAGGACGGCAGCTAAGGGCCTCGCAGCCGCTCTGGCCCTGAAGAGGCTGAAGATGCTTTCCCCGCGGACAGCGAGACAGCTATTTGTTGCGACAGTAGCCCCGGTCATGGACTACGCTGCCAATGTCTGGATGCATGCGTGCGGGGAAAAAGCACTGAGCTGGCTGAACAGGGCGCAGAAGATCGGGGCCCTGGCCATCACGGGAGCCTTTCGAACCGCGGCAACAGCCGTGGTGGAAGCTGAAGCGAGCATCTACCCCGTACGAGAACGACACGCCCAGGCGGCAGCCAGTCTGTGGATCAACATCCACACGCTGCCCGGAACGCATCCCCTTGCCATGAAGAAAGTCCGGACCACCGTACGATTCGTATCTCCGCTGCAGAAAATTGCCCGCGTGGCTGAAGGAGTACGAGTTGACCGGATGGAGACAATCCAGGAATACGCCGTCCCGCCCTGGGTACCTCGCCTACGACCGACGCTCGAAGCCGATCGAGGGAAGGCGGCCGAGATGGTCAACAAAATTTCGGGAATCGTGATCGCAACCAGCTCATCCGTAAAGAAGGGCATTGTTGGCATGGGCGGCCTTGCACGGGATACTCTCTTCAACAGAACTAGCGAGACTGTGACAAACTATGCTGTTGTTCTTGGGACAAGAGCAGAACCCATATACAGCAGAGCTAGCAGCCATCGCAATGGCCCTGGAGAAGTTACCGGCTAGCATCTGCCACAGGCACATCACCGTGATCACTAGGAACCAGTCAGCGCTGGCAGCAGTTGGACAGCCGCGGCAGCAATCCGGCCAAAGCATCATACGGCAAATCTACGACTTGGCCAGGCTGCACCGACAAAGAGGGAACTCGGTCAACTTTCTGTGGATACCAGCGGAGATTGACTTCGCGCTGGGGTCAGATGCCAAGGCAGCAGCCCAGAGAGCGTCGAAGCAAGGACGCACACCCGACTCCCAAATACCCCAGGCCAAGTCTACCGCGATGAGGCTGGCAATGGAAAGACAACGGGCGACAAGAGTTCTACCTGTAAGCGTGGGCAAGTTCTCAAAGGCCATGGACGCAGCACTACCAGGCAAGCACACGCGCCATCTCTATGACAAGCTGAAGCGAAGGGAGGCCTGCGTATTGGCGCAGCTCCGAACCGGAATGGCGAGACTGAACGGTTTTTTGAGCAGGATTGGGGCGGTCGAGTCAGACCTTTGTGCCTGTGGACAAGCGAGGGAATCAGTGGAACACTTTCTTTTCCGATGCTTGAGATGGACAGCTCTGAGGGAAGACATGCTGCAATGCACAGTGGCAAGACGAGGAAGCCTCTCGTTCTATCTGGGAGGGAAAGCGCCATCAGATACAAGGCATTGGTCACCAGATATGAAGGCAGTCCGGGCGACGATCAAATACGCAATGGCAACAGGAAGGCTGGAGCTGAATGAGGAGGAGAGTCTAGACCAGTCACAGTAGAAGAAGCCGACACTCAACACCACGAGCCTCAACCACGAGCCTTAACCAGCAGGTCCCGTTTTAACTGCTGAAGATAGGACGCTGAACACTTGGAGAAAGTAGCCTCCAAGTTGATCTGCTAACAACAACCAAGGCAAGAGGTAAATGGTGCAGCGAGAAAGAGGGAAGAAGTAGGGGGCTTGTACGAGTTAAAGGCAAACCGATTTGATCCGGATGTAATAAGCGTGCTAAGGCCCTATAGGCCCAGTGCCTCCGGGCGAAATAAATTCCATCCATCCATCCTTCTGACAGTAATCCCCATCCCCACTTGTCGTTTGTCGTTTAATAATACCTATCGGCGGCTTCCCGCTTGTTTTGTTTCTTCCTTTTCATTTCCACTTTGAAACAGACGAGAGCTTAAACTTAAAGAAACCACCCTCAACAATGCGCAACGCTGCGCATGCCAAAACAATCAAAGCGGCCTTATCCAATCTCTTGCAGACAGTGATAAATTCCAGATCGGATACTGTCACGGCACCAAGCCTGACCTGCTTGGGTCACGTGGGCAGCACGTGCCCACGCGACCTGGACCCACACTAGCAGCAGGATCTCCTCTCCGTTAGCGTCCCCTTGCGAGAGCTTCCTCTCTCCTCATCGCACAACTCAGTCATTAGCCAGAACCTGACCCTGTCCCGCGACTCCCCTGACCTCGCCCCGTGACAACAGGGTAGGGAACGTGTCATAGTTGTATGTACATGACGCTTCACTCTCAACGCCGCTACATTTTTCTTTTCTTGTTCTTCACATCACTTTTGGCCATGCTGACAGACCCAACCAAACGCCTTCCGACTTGCAGTACAAAGATCCCAGTTCCTCATGTGGATCTGGGTCATCCTTTTTCTTTTCCTCGCACAGCTGGCTTTCGGCTGCAAAACCTCAGACCGCCATTCTAGGCATTCGGCATCCAACTCCAAGTTATATTCACCCTCGAGAACCTCCGCATCTTTGGTCAACCCCTCCGCAATCACAGTCATCCAAAGACCTAGAGCCGCCTCCTTCGTATCGTAATGATTCTTCCCATACGCTTGCAATGCCCTCTTCAAAACATCCTCGTTTATACTCCTTGCCTGACTCAGATCTCCCACCATCCTCCAGCATCGCGCGATCCTTCTTTCCGAGTACATCGTCGCAGGGTGTACGGGCCCATACAGATGCCTTTTGGTCTCCAGTGCCTTTTCATAATACCCGCGAGCCTTGTTATAGGACTTGAACGCCATGAGATAGAAACCAACGTTTTCCATCGCCTCTAGGGTATGTGGCGATTGGAGCCCCAGGGCCTCTCTCTGTATCCGGAAGACTTCTTCCCCAAGCTTCAGGGCTTTCTCCACATTTCCCACGCGCCACTCCGTCAGCGCGAGGATCTCCTTTGCTAACGCTGCTTCGGGGCTGTTGTCTCCTTGTAGTCGGGCGACGGCTGTAACACTTTGCTCTGCTAGTTGCAACGATCGAGCGAGCATCCCCGTTGGATCGGGACAGAGCTTTGGCTTTTTGGACATGCTTCGATACGTCGAGGCAAGTTCTGCCAGCTGCAAGGCTCCGTCAAGGTCTTCCATTCCGGGAATGAGGCCCTTGATTGCTTCTTCCTGGAGTTTGGCGGCTTCAAGCAAGTCTCGCTTTGACCTCAGTGTGTGGGCGAGTTGTCGAAGGGCTACTCTGCGATCAGGGCTGTCCGGTGGACTAGAATCTACCATTGTCCGGAGGATTTTCTCGGAGAAGGCGTATTGACCGTCGGCACAGAAAAAGTTTGCGATTCTCAGTCCACCTGCTGCCGTCTCCCGGGACCCCAGCGGTTGAGATGGGTCTGCGAACTCTTGGTTATAATTGTTGAAGCATGCCTCAACATGCGGTCTGAGGTGAACGTGTCGGCCCGCAGGACCGCGTGATTCCACGAGTAATGGCCACCCCGGACCGTAGTGACTGAGCGATTCATGAATAACGTCGATGACCAGTTTCGAGAAGGCTCGACAATCTTCTGCGGGGTTCCGAATCTGTGCCCAGTCCCGTACAACTGGATGTAGTTGCCAAACCATGCCGTCAGTATCTAAGTGGAAGGTTTGTAGGAGATACAAGCCTCCCATCTCGGCTATAGCCTCGCGAAAAGCATCGGTGTCGAGGCCGCGCCCTGAGCCTTTTTGAACAAATGGAGTCATCCAATCAGGGAGCGTACGCTCGGTGGGTGAGCTGAGAAAGGCTTTGAACAGACTCTCAGGAATGCTGGCCCCACCAAGGAACGCGCTCGTGATGAGGAGCTGTGTCTTGGAGTGTATCATCGATGCGTCACCGGACAGCCCCTTCAAAGAGAGCTCCCATGTCGTTGCGATGCTCAGCTCCGTGCTCTCCACATGACCGCTGCCATCATGGTCATCACCCCGGGCTTCATTTGAAATTTTGGCATCCCGCCGGTATCGCCATACGGAGGGTATGGAGGACATGATCTGTTTTTGTTGGCGTTGGTAGTGTGATAGGAAGCACCTAAAAGTCATGTGCCGGCCCGAAATGTATGCCCCAGCTTGGGCGATAGCAAGTGGGAGATAACCAAGCCTCCGTACGACACGTCTAGCCTGCTCATCATGATCCTGCTCCAAATGAGGATGGGAGACTATCGTACGGAGAAGGTCCAAAGCCTCGTCTTCCTGCATGCTGCCAATCTCGACCGGCAACCCCATCGGTCTCGCTGATGCTGTACGACTGGTGATGATAACCAGCCCGCGACCGCAGCTGGGGAGAAATCGTTCAATGCCATCACATGCGCGGGGATCGTCGACGTTGTCAAACACAACCAACCAGGGCATATCAGACCTTGCAATCTCCTCAAGCACTGAACAGACTGCCAGGTCTGGCTCTAGATTGTCATTCTTCCCAATTTCCGGCAGCATGTGCCTCACAGCCTGCAAGAAGCTTTGCTTGATGGTTGCAGTTGAAGAGCCGTCTATCCACATCACTCCCCCAAAGGCTGGTGACAACTGGGCTAGACGACAGTAATGCAAAGCAAGCTGCGACTTCCCAGTTCCTCCCGTTCCTAGGAGCACCAGGGTCACTGACTCGGAGCTTAACTCAACCCGATGGAAGTATCGATTGATGGTCTTCATCTCGCTTCGATGGATGAAATATTCTTTATCTCCGGAATAACAAGGGAAAAGGGCAGGCTTTCCCGCAGTGGGCTTTGTCGCAGTGGGCTTTGTCGCAGTGGGCTTTGGAGTGGCAGACTCTTGAATGCTTCCACTGAGTTTGCTGAGCGGTAATTCGACTCTCGGGATGCCAGCTAGAGCGTCCACAATTTCATCAACTGCTTTGCGGGCAGCAGCACCACGCAAATACGCCTTCGTGTGCGATTCCACATCGCTTAGTCGCGCCCACGCATCCAATGGGATGTCTCCCACCTCAGGGCCGGCATTGAGACGGTGGTATAATGGCGTACAATGCGCAAACTGGGCCTCCATTCTCCCCGCCTCCTCTTCCCCATCCGTCACCAGACGTCCCACGACCTTCATCAGTGCCACCGGAACAACCCGCTCGTACCCTATCGGTCTGGGGAGGGCGGAGGCACGATGCAGGCCAGTTCCGATGCTCAAGATACAGCCAACCAAGCGGTCAACCCCAAACTCAGTGACGGCCTCAGAAATGACGCAACGGATGGGGTTGTTGCACCCCAGCGCGCCATCAACGTACGCCTTGGTCCCGGTCGGCTCGCCGATGACGATTTGCTTGAACAGTGGCGGTGCTGCTGTTGTTGCTCTCGCTGCCTGCCAGATAGCGCAGTTGTGACTTGCGTCCTTTTTCGGCGCCCAACTCCGGAATAATGTTGGAACTTTGTTGACGCACTTGGTGTCTACCGCACATACAAAGGTTTTGCACCTAGTTCTTAGACCATTGCCAGCGTCCATTTTCTCGTTGGCGTTTCCAAGTGTTTGTTCAACGACACGCTTTATGGAGTCTTCTAGTGCTGACGCTTTGAACCTCCCGTCCTTCCAGAATGGCTTCCGTGCGGTGAAGATGGTTTCGGCGAGGCTGGTGTAGTGGGCGATTGCTTCCGGGACCGTGAGGCGTAGCCGCCCAAGAAGCAGAGCTACCAGGCTTTGATGATGTATCATCATGTCAGTGGATAAGGTAGGTACATAGTCACGGTGTGGAGCTACCAGAGGGGCAAGGGACACTGAAATTGACGACAGAACTTACCCACCTGTACTGGTCCCCCCAATCATGTGGAACACGTCCGCTGGCAGGAGGTCCTCCTTGGAGTCGAAACGCGACTTGAGTCTACTCATAATCTCGTTTAGGATCAAGAGCTCCGACAGTCCTGTTGGATTAACCATAGGCACCGATCAGCACGCAGCGAGCCTACAGGTAGTGGATTATGGTCTGACTACTAACCTCGAATGCCGCCTCCATCTACGTAAAATAACACCAGTATGGTTAGTCGTGAGAAAACACCGGTCTAATTCGAATGTGATACTTTACCCAGAGAAAGTAAACATAACGGTCCTGTTTCTAAAGTCGTTTGACGACCCATCTGGATCAAATTGAACGAGCGGCTGCAGATTGCAGAGTTATGACGCCCGAGTAATTACCCGCACGATGAATACAGGGGACAGAATCAACTTCCTAGGGACTTCAGCAGACGTATAGCGGCGCTCAACGGTGACTTTTCGTGGGACGCGTCACTGACCAGCGTTACGACTTTGAGGATCTACGGGTACAAGTATCTGACGGTGCCATGCTGTTTCGTATACCACAGTAAGTGTGAAACGAAGCTGCTGTGTTAACCAGAACGCCCTTGATGCCTGATTATGCACGATTATGCACTCAGAGCTGTGGCATCCAATCGCTCCTCCGAGAACTCTGGAGGCTTCGCCTAGTAAATGAAACGAAGCGGCCCTTCTTCGCTTCCCCAACATACATTGTACATCTGAGACTCATCATTGAAGCGAAACTTAATTGAACGGCATATAACAGGCGAAATGCTACTAGAACATTCCACCTTATCTAGCTGGACGACTGATGATACTGCACCCGTTTTTGCTCCGTAGTTGCAGCCCATCATGCAGGACGCCACTCCGCTGGCAGTTACCTCGACTCGACGCCGAGGCATTTTTGCTGCTTGCTGCCCGTTTTCGCTCTGCACGTTGCAGCCTTGCAGGGCACCACTGCAGCCACATGTCTCCGCTGGTGGCGAGTGTAATCTGTAGTTACGGTAGGCTAAAATGTGAAAGTGGTGCCACCCGCGCGCGCGCCAAGGCGGGCCAGGCCTTTGCACCGCCGAGGCATTTTTGCTTTGCCACGCGCTCGGTACCACGTTGCAGGACGCCACCATACGTGTATCCACTAGTATGTGCATACATGTACCATACATATGTAGGTAGACGCCAAGGCATTCTTGCTCAGATCCAACGGGATTATGTGCCCACCTTAGGTAGCTAGGTACCTACCTAGTCATGCTGCGCCAGTTTTGGCTGCGCTGCAAGCTGCACGCACTCTTTGTGGCATGTTGACCGGCTTTTGTCCGCCCCAAGGCATTTTCTCTCGAATACACCTATTCCGGGGTTTTTAATGTTAGCGTGTGAATTGACCCGCTTTTCTCAATATTTTGGCCAGCCACTGACGAAATTCCCCACTCAGGTCACTTTTCTAGCAGTTTCTATGGCAAAATACTTCCGGATAAAATGCCCCGCATTGCCACTGCACAGGCACTGCAAAGGCACTGGCACTGTCATGGATATCCGGGCATTGGTCAACAACAACAAGAGCATCCACACATCGCCCTGTGCTCAGCGGTTCTACCAGCTGCTGTTGAGAGGGCTTGGGAGGCTGTGCCTGTTGATTATCTTCGACGGTTGGCCCACGGGATGCCTGGTCGCTTACGACAGGTAATTGAAAATGGTGGGGGGAGGATTGGGTACTGATACTTGTAACTATACTGCAAATATATGGATCTTGGCTGTACTGTGATTTCTTGGCTGTTTGCCTGATTCTGGCTTAGTGTGGCCAAAGTCACACGCTAACATTAAAAACCCCGGAATAGGTGTACGAATACCAGTCGTGTTGCACTGCAGGGAGCTCCTGATAGTGGGAAAACGTGAGGTAAAAGTGCCATAATTATGAACAAGTGCCATAATTATGAACAAAGGAGAGTAGCTCTCAGGAGCGGACTAAATACAAAAGAAAACCCCTTTTCCTGCATGCCAACCTTTCAGGGTGAATGCCAAGCTCTTAAGAGCTTACCGAGAGATGCCTATCCTGCGACAAGTCGTCCTGTTGTTGGATCAGGCAGGGACTGAATGATCATCGCGGATGCCTTGCAGCCTTCATGTTGGCAGACTGCCCGACTCAGACCGACCTCAGAGCCTTGCCTCACATTTGACTCATGTCCAGGAAACAGACAATGCCAGGGGCGAAGAGCAATGGAAAGCGTGTATAAAGCGTACGCTGTCTCTCGCCCTCGACCTCCAATGTCCCTTTACAACTTCAGGTTCCACCACACTTGAGACAACTCACTCCACTTAAAATTTCATCTTATCTGTTTTGTGTCGCCAACAGCGGGCAACCAACAACCACTAGTTATTGGCATCTGCCTGAGACAACCACCAGGACACCAACGCACCAGTCCCGACGGGGACTCGCTCTATTCTATGTTTTCGCCACCCCCAACTGCCCCGCGGAGGCTCGGAGGACGTTCGGATATTCCAACTTCCGCGACGTTCAACAAACAAATCGCGGCGATCCAGAAAGACGCTACCAACAAGGCTGCATCCGAGAAGACCCAGAGCAGCGGTCAGAAGTAGGACCAGACCCCGCAGGACTAGACCCCGGAGGACGAGACCCCGATTGGTTGATGGGCTATCGTCTTGGATAGCATCAGAGCTCATTTCTAAGATGAAGCGTGGTGTCGGAATGGACAGGCACGGGACGGCCCTCCACTGTATGTGTTAGAGTCAAGGAGACTGCTCGGTTTTAAGGCTTATCGCATGTCGGGCTAGGCAGTATCGGGCTGATATGGACATTCATTTGAGCGGACGGGACGCTATCGTGACCCTTCAACATTCAGGATAGTCAATTCACCAAACCCTTAGTAAAACCCCAACCCAGCCTCCATTCGTCGAAACAGAATACTTCCTTGTCCACTGTGATAAATGTTAATACCATCATCTTCCACCTTACGGTAGCTTATCTGATCACAGGTGCACTGAACAGGGCAAGTTTGCTGAATGCTTATCCGAGTACTTTGAACTGAGGCCACTGCGTCTAATCTGATCTACTTACCTAGGTACCTTAGGTACGAATCAAGATCGCCCCTGAGTTGGTAGTTCACTCCCTGGCCCGCCAACCATGCCAATCAAGCGCCCAAATTACGAAAGTGGGACACTTTAACGCAACTGCTCATGGCTACTGCATTTCCTTTAGCGGTCCAACACAGGCCGAGTATTGTGAATGGACAATTTAACCCCTACATGCTTAAATTGGACCCGAGCCTACGCTCGCCTCTGCTGCGTCGTTCCCGGTCAGGCATCGGCGCATTGCTGGACTAGCACGGCGTGCATCCTCCTTTTCTAGGTACCTTTGCAAGTCTATACTCATGATCCGAGACCGTTCCCGCTCGTGCATGGATATTCACTATCTGTAAATACCCAATTAGAGACGAGAGTCATTAGCCATACATGCCCAGAGTGCAGTAGGATGCCCGTTCAAGCTGGGGCCTGGGAGCCTGTCGGTCCCGGCTCTGCGAAGTACTGTTGCGGTACATCCGAACGCGCCAACCGAAACCCATTCAGTCCTGGTTGCAGTTCTCACGCCAAGTCAATTTGACTTTGTGAGCGCTAACCGCAGACAAGATCACAGACGAACGCAACAGAAGATCATGGCCGAGTTGCAACTCACCACGACTCTCGTAGGCAGCTCCTCATGTATCCGCCTTGCCCGACGAGTCACTGGCCGCTATTGCGAAACTAACCAAGAAAAGAATTATAATGGAAACGGCAAAATGCAGCCCCCTTCCCCCCCAACCCAAAGGGAAAAAAGGGGGCAGATTACGTCAAGCTGGCTGCAACGAACTTGCAGCAACACATGAAATTGGGCGCTATTAACAAACAAGCCGCTTACACAGCCTTAAGCCGTTGGGTATTCTCAGTCCCTCACTATTTGAGCGGCTTGATATCATGAGCTGTTTATGATTAATATGAGTGGCTTTTGAACCGTGAGCGACGCATCCGCGATATAAGCCACTTGTGAATATGAGCCGCTCTCATTTTGAGAGCCGTATAGACAATCTTAGATACAAAGCCGTAGCCCCTCTTTGCCTAGGTAGATTCATCGCAGATTACCGGGCTGTTTTCTTTTTCGTTTCTTTTTTGAAGTTGTTTATTTCTTTTCTGGGGTTTCTTTTTTTCTACAAAATGCATGAAGCGACCCTGAAAATCCCCCACATTTTCGGTTCAACAACACAAGCCCAGGGACAGAAGCGAGAGACGAAGATCGCTCCCAGGTTGGGGACCGGAGACAGAACTCGCGTTATCATTTGTCTGGAAGGTCGCGTAGAAGATCTGCTTCAGATTCGAGATTCGTTCATGTGGAACATCCAATCATAAATCCCCATCTCGTTTCTCCTCTCAAGCCCCAGGGCTCTTTGTCCTTCCTTTAACTATGTGTTGCCGCTTACACCTTTCAAGCTCCCCCCATTCCTCAACACGGACATGACCCAGCAAGTGGACACCCGGCAACCTGGAGCGATGGAAGTCGAACTTCCAGTCCTCATTTGATAATACCAATCCCAGACAATTCCTACGACTCCAATGAAATGTTGGATTTCCGTCTTCTACCCTCGCAAGTGTTCCGAGTCTAGTTTGCAGCCTGCACACGCATCCCAATAGCGTGCCAACGTCGCGGTATTGGGCCGCAGCAAGGTATTTGACGGCACGGTGGTCTTCGACGCGGGAATTCCGGGCCACGCGTCAGTGTGATGGTTGCACTTGTACGTAATACCGGGCTCGAGCCGGCCGGTTAATATCCCCCTATAGTGCCGAGGCCACCTCCTGCACCCGGCCCGGTTCAAGGGCCCGCGCCATCCTGCCGCTGACATCGGACCTCAATACGACATTTCCATCAACTTCCTGGTCGGACCCGTGCCGGCACCCGTCTCACCAGACGGTCCCAAGTGCCCAATTTCTATTCACGCAATCGTGGAATGGCTGGCGATTCGATATGCTGGGACATGGTTATTGTTTGAATGTGGCCCGTAACCACCATCAGCGTAAAGTATCCAGGGGTCAAAACCGGTGTTGTGTTGGATCTGTCGTCGACGGGTTGGGATCTTAAACACCAGGTCTGTTCGCATGTTTTAAGACGAAGGCGAACCACTGGACCGAATCGCTGAACTAAACCTTCGTAAACGCGCGCTGAAAGCTTAAGAGCCCGTGGGCTGGGGCAGATCACGCCGTCTCTCCGGCTGGGGGTGATTGGGTGTTGTTGATTTGATATCGCCCCATGCTGGATTTTCGGTCCCCGTGACGAGGGGTGTTAAGATTCTGGGATATGGCGTTTGGCCCGGCTTTGGAGGGACCAACATCCTCCGGACGATCTCATTATATACACGGTATGTATCAAGTCGATCCGGGGGCTCCGCCTTGCCCGTTTCAAACCCTTCGGTGTCTCCACCGAACGGCCCAACACCCGCCCAGCCCTTGGCACGTGTGCCGCTTGCTCGCGGACCAGTACAAAGTCTCTGAATCGTTGATCGGCCGGTCCTGCTCCCAAATGGTAATCGAGAAAAGGATTGGCGCTTCTAAACTTCAAACGGGACGCGGGCTCAGCGGTGGGGCCAGTCTGGGGGCGGGGCAGGGACTGTGAGCAGGGAAGTAGGAATGAGGACTCCTCGAGGCCAGATATACAGGCGTTCCTCCCTAGGTCATGGGACATAGTTGATGAAATCCTGTGTCCCAACATGTAAACTCGGCAAAGTAGGTAATCATGGCTTCATTTTGTCTTCGGGCGTCAGCCGCCCTCTACGCCGTGTTGCTAGTCCCATCCGCCTCAGCGACAGAAAAGGGCCCCCAACAAGAAACAAAGATAAAACAACAGGGCTTATTCGGAACTGATTGCCTGCCTGGGCCGTTACAACTTGATTTGTACCCCACGTGTGTGACTGCCACTAGCAACGACGATGATCTACCCTGGGCGCCGTGGACGTATCGACCCTACTGCGCCGACAACACCAACTATTGCGTCTTCACCAACACCGACTTCCGGGGTGGAGAGCGGGGCGTGAGCGTCATTGACGTGCCGCCGTCCGGGACCGGAAATGCTACTTCGGCGGTGACCTCCATCGCCAAGTTACTCTCGTCCCTCCCGGAAACCCCTGAATCCGTCGACACGACATTCACATCACCGCCATATGAATTGCGAGACATTCCCGGAAAGGGCAAGGGCCTCATCGCAACACGGAAAATCAAACGCGGCCAAGTATTCATGGTCGATTATGCCGCCGTTGTGGCTGATACCAAGCTTCCGGGCCGCGTCAGACAGGCGCAGGGACGGAAGCTCCTGAACGAGGCCATCGAGCGGCTACCGGGAGGCAGATGAGGTTTTGAGTCTGGCAAGGAGCAGCCCCGATCCCGACAACGTACCCGCGGGTGAGGATGTAATGACTACAAACTCGTTTGGTGTCGAGATTGACGGAAAAGGGGTACATGGTGCTGTTCCCACAAAAGATTGCAGTACGTTCTTGAACCTTTGCACCAATGTTACAATTCCATACCTAATTATTTTTTTTCCACGACGTAAAGCGGATGAATCCCACGCCTGCAAACCAAGGTAAGCCTCCCAAAATCCTATTATTAGCTTCACAACTCCCCACATGACCTGACCCCTCCCCCCAGCGCAATCACCCGTTTCAACGCAACATCCCTCTCCAACACAGCCACCGCCTTCCACGACATCCTCCCCAACGAGGAACTCACCATTAGCTGTACGTATATTCCTAACCCCTTCCACCACCCCCAACCACCAGCATCACCCCAGCCCCAACCAAACCTATACTGACCCTCAAAACCAACCAACCTAGACGCCGAATTCGGCCTCCCCTCCACCGCGCGCCAACGCTCCCTCCGCAAATGGGGTTTCACCTGCACCTGCGCGCTGTGCTCGCTCCCCGCCGCGGAGCTGGCGGCCTCGGACGAGCGGCGCACCCGCGTATCGCGGCTCGGCAAGGAGGTCATCGAGCTGGTGACCCACGGCGGCAGCAGGGAGGACCTGCGGACGGCGGCGGAGCTGTACGCCGAGGCGGTGGACGCGGTGAGGGAGGAGGGCCTGGTGCCGCATCTGGGTGGGCATTATCAGGTGTTGGGGCAGCTGTGGGCGGCGGCGGGGGAGGTGGAGAGGGGGAGGGAGTGGGTGAGGAGGGGGAAGGTGGAGACGGAGGGGTTTGAGGGTGTTTGGGGGTAGGGGGTGGTGACTGGAGGTAGAGGATGGTCAAGTAAGGGTGGTGCTGAGGGAAATACCAAAGGAGAGTAAGACGGTGGTAGAGGCGTATTTAATTTTGTGGTAACTAGATGTATAAAAGATGGTTGTAAATTGAGGTAGAGCTTATAAGCTGGTTCGGAAGGAAGCTCGAGTAAAACATGTACCCAGACTAAGGTAGTCCGGCCACTTTCAGCATTAGCGGGCCAATAGTTACTGGTTTTTCTCAGATACGGTCAGCCGGCGACTGAGGTAGAGAATTGGCTGGATGCGGTCCAGTGGGATTCCGGCACCGCTGGTATCATTTATCCTTTTCCAAGTGAAACGCCATAATGCTGATACCTCTTTTTGGCGCATCGATCTTGATGAAGGCTGGTCGGGCCTTATTCCAATGCGCGAGGTGTACATAATCTCGCTGCATGTAGGTACGCTAAATTTGTGGTACGCATGTGGGTTTTAAACTGTTATCTTTCATTTTTAAAAAAGAATCCAAACAACTAGCTAGGTACCTAGTCTACTACTAGACGTTAGATTACCATAATTACCCTCTGCCCTTAATTATCTTTCCCACACATGAATAGGTCATGGGGCAGCAAGCACCTTACACTCAATGTCACACACCAGCTACCTAACCATCATCGTCGTCCTTCCACTTGTCACACCTTCCCGAGGGCATATAGTGCAGCTGGAAAGCATGCCGCTTCAATTCATACCGCATGATTACGCCAACATTGCCTTCCTCGTCCTGGGCCGCGTTGGCTTTTCCAAAATCCTGTTCGGACTCGTCCTCGGCCTTAAATCGGCATTGGCCAAAGTCAACCATAATGTCACGATTATGGCCGCTTGCGGGCGACCGGCGGGGCATGCTGGCAGTGCCCTGGACCAATCAGTTAGACGACAGTATGTACTAACCAATAGAAACAAGGTGCAAGTGACCCCAGTGATCTCTGGGAGATCACTGAACGGGACACAGATCACCAACTTATCCCCTTGATCTGTGATGAGGGCAACAAAGATCACTGAGATTAAGTACAAGGTACTTGATGGTTTAGCTAGTATATAGTCACTCGTTCTGGAGAGCTCTGGGAGTTCTCCAGTTAGCAATAACAACTACAGTTCGCTAAAAGCTCGAGAGCCTACTGTTGAGACAAGCTTTTGTTGTGCACCCTTTGGCTGCACCGAACCTAAGCACCCTTGAGAGATTACCTTCAACCGAAGCTGAACCCTAACAGGACAGGGTCCTGAGATAGGTTCGTCACACATAAACACCTGGAAACGGCCATCTTTCTAGGGTGATGAAACCAAAAGGTTCCGAAGCCCAGCGGTCGTCTTCGAGGGTGTTGGAGTCGCCAAGGGGGTGGATAGCTCGCTGCAAGGGCTTGGTCGACGATGTCCTGCCGCGCGCCGCGAGGTCGCAGCACATGGTCTGTCATTAGTTGCAAGTAGAACCCATTGACGTGCTTGTGGACATGGATGATACCTTTGACGTAGAACAGCTCGTCGTCTGGGGAGCTGGGAGGGGTCAGATGTAGGTCTATGTCCTCGAGGAGACGTGGCATTAGCTCCCCTTGGAAGTTGCGTAACGTGTGGTAAGCGGCAACCTCATTTGCATGGTACTGGAGCAGTTTGTCAGCTAAAAAAGGCTTCTCTTTGGGCATCCTCCCAGCCTTTTACGGTGTCGTGTAGGGGGTTCTCAATGTGGCGGACGTCATCGAGGAACTGGTGGATGGTGCCTGCACCTGCTTGGAGTGCCTTGATGTATGCAATCTCCATGGCAGGCCCCCAAGGGTTAATCCCGTTGCCGCACCCTAGGATATCGGAAGATTTACGGTTGTAAAGCTTGAGGAAAGTAGTCTTCGTTGCCTGATGGTTGTAGGCGGTGCCCCCCATATTACCGTCAACCCGACGACCATGGTGCAAGACAGCGTCCGGGTTTTGATTTCATCGATGTGGACGCGGATTGTCGGCAGCGAAGGGTTATGTCTGTTTACGGCGAGTAATATGTCGTCGCCAGCGGGGTAGACTTGAAAAAGGGGTGCCATTGTGGATGTGACATGGGCACAAAGATGGGTTCAGAAACGAAGGTCCAGTTAGTCCAAGAAGCTAAGACCGGAAGTCTAAGAACTGACGGGGGGGGGGGGATATGGGCAATATATCCCCTTTCAAAAAAAGGCCTGAGCGCTGGGTGATTAAGTTTTGCCTAGTACCTAATTGCCTATCTGAGAGAGGTGAAGGTTGCCTTGGGTGATTGTAGATGGATGCGAGGATGTGTCGCGGGTTCAGCTTGCCCAGGTCTGCTGTCCGCAGTGACGACTGATTGACGATGCCCCTCGTTGACTGGTGGTCAGTAAAGATGACCACGGGGTGCTCTGAAGACTGGATCCACGTCCGTAGCTTACGGCATGCCCAAACCAGTCCTGTGACCTCAAGCTCTGTCGGCCAGTATTGGTTCTTTTTGGATGTTGTCAGTCGACTGCTGGGGTAGTTAGAGGAAGGGTGGATACGCGCCATGTAAATCCTGGCACCATCTCAGGTATCGCCCTCCAGGTGGGACGCCATTGCACCAATGCCCCTCTTCGATGCGTCTATCTTGATGAATGCCGGGCGTGCCTTGTTCCAGTGGACGAGGTATATTGTCTTGCTCAATTGTCGCTGCAGGATGTTAAACGCTTGTTGCTCGTTGTGCATGGGTGTGAATCTGGCCTTGGATATATACCCCTTCAGGTAAGTTTTGCCTCGTACCTAGATGCTTATCTGAGAGACGTGAAGGTTGCCTTGGGTGATTAAGGTCTGACCGCTGGGTGATTCAGTTCTTCTTAGTATCTAATTGTCCATCTGAGAGAGGTGGAGAGGTGAAGGTTGCCTGGGGAGGTGGTAATGGGTAGTGAAACACATGACGCGCTTTGACAATGATGAGCAGCCTGCAGAATTTGACCATCATGTGTATAGGCGTGTTTTTTGCGGTGAGGGCAGATCCGAAGTTTAGTTTCGAGAGGCTTCTACCTCGAGAACCCCCCCAGTCGAACCTGCAATCCGATACAAGAGACAACGCCCTCCCTAAGGGGTAGGCCTTCTGGAACCTGGAAACTAAGACTCTCAATCTGGTCTATACCTGTGTATAAAGAAAGAAAATACGGGATAATTCGGGGCCCTAAGGTCCAGCTAGCCCCCCTTTTCCCTCCCCTCCACTCAGTTCTGTTTCTTTAATTTATTTTCTTCATTTCTTTCCAATTTTTTCTCAAAGAGAAAAGAACGTCCTTGAATTTCGGCCCAAAAGTCTCAAAGCTGGCGTTGATCGAAAGCTCTCGCAAAGCCCTATCTAGCCACACCACGTGCACCGACGCGCAATCCGCAGCGCGGCCGCAGTGGGCGTGGAAAGAAGGGCGATCCGGGACACGCAGTCGCCCTGGAAATCTCTATCGCCAACGCACGGACCCACGAGCTACCCGACCCACACACAGTTACCCAGACGACCACGGCCCCCTGAACCCCTGAGTGGAGGCAAGATGGCCGGCCCTAGTGCTCCAGCCCCAAGGGGAAGAAGTGTGCTAGAGCAGTCCCGGCACTTACCCCCCCACCCCGCCCCTCTCACCCCCGCCCTCCGACATAGAGGCTATCAAGAAGATGGTTGACGAGCTGGTGGGACTAGTAGACCCCGAGAAGAAAGGGACAGCCAGAGGCATGGGACAGGACTGCTAGCAGCCGTCCGGAAAATGTACGACGCGTCTCAGTCACAGACTGGAAACATCTCGCTGGCCAACCTCCGCAAGGTGGTGGCCGAGGAAGTGAAGGCAGCCGTTAATGGAGCCGGGACCCAGGACAAAGGAACCTGGGCCGCAGTGGCCGCTCACAGGGCTGTCCCCCCTCAGTCACAACCCAACACCCCGACAAAGATAGTGCCGACCCGCATAAATAAGGAGATCCTAGTTAGAGGCAGAGGAATGCCAGCCGATCTCGCGAAGCGCACGCCGCAAGAAACCATCCAGGCGGTCAACCAAGTGTCAGTCAAGAAGGGAGCAGTCGCAGCCCGAAGGCTCCCCAGCGGCGACACAATCGTCACATTCCAGAGCGCAGGCGGCATAGAGACTGGCAGCTTCGACGAATCACCAAACTGGATCAAGGGAGGCTTTTGGAGAGCAAGGCTGAAAGAAGAGCAAGAAGAACCTTTTGCAGTGCTGCTGATAAGGCGTGTGGAAGAAAGAACCTCCAAGAGGGTCTACCGAGGAGGGAGTTCGGGAAGGAAACTGGGCCTTCCACACAGTAGATAAAGTGAAAGTTTAGAGTGCCGAGACACAGGGAAGGCGACCCGAAGCAACGGTTGCTGGTCGCTTCTAACCTCCCAGGAGGAAGCACGCAAGGCGTGTGACGAGGGAGTGATCTGGAGGGCTCAGCTACTGGACTGCGAGCCTTACTGGGCTGCCCTCAGTCCAACGCAGTGCTACAAGTGCTGGAAGTGGGGGCACACGCAGCACTATTGCAAGGCGACTCCATTGTGCCCGCGTTGCGGGACCAAAGCCCATGGAGAGGGCGGCAGGGAAGGCGAGGCCCAGTGCCCTACTCACAAAAACGAAATTTCGCTACGGTGCCCGGCCTGCGGAGGAAGACATCCGGCGTGGTCAGGAGAGTGCCCGGAGAAGTCGAAGGTCCTCGCGAAGGCCAAGGAGGCCTACCAATTCCGACCACGGACATACGAGACCGCAACCACGATCTCTGCCATCACGACTCACACGAGCGCCCCCACGTTTAGCTTCGGTGCTGAAGAGAGGGAGGACGACAGCTACCAGGTGGTAGGCAGGACGAGGCTGAGAGGAAGGTCGACGAATGTGGCTGCAACCCAACGTCAGGCTCTCTTAGACCCCCAGCAGACCAGGATCGACTTCGAGGCACCGAGGGTGCGATTCGCAAGCCCGGTAGTCAGCGGTGTCGACACCACCGCCCCGCCGCCCCGAGCGCCCGAGCCGGCTACCGGACCAACGCCTACCGCCGCCGCCAACCCTGCGGTCACTGCCACTCCGGACCAACGAGACGCCGAGGGAGACACCACGATGGACTCGATCACCGTCGCAGGCGATGAAAATTAAAATTTTACTCTGGAACACCGAAGGAAACAAGCAAACACTGGAAGTCTTGCTGGAAGAGGCCAAATATGACCTCTTGGCGGTGCAAGAACCGTGGATCAACAAGGCGACAAAATCCACATACTGCCCCCGGAGCAGCAGATACCACCTGGTACATAAGCTCGAGGGGCGGGCGGCAATATATGTAAGCAAAAGATTTGAAATCAGGCAGTGGGACTCCGAAGCCACGGAGAATTGGTGCCGCGTGTGGTTCCCAGAGGCGGACCTCGGAGGGGAAAGCCGCGGATTCGAGCTTTGGTCCGTATACAACCCCCCCGCCGGCGAGAACGTACCGAGAGCCCTCCAAGGGCGGCCAAGACCAAGCCACCCGGTGGTTTTGGCAGGAGACTTCAACCTAAAGAACCCACTGTGGGACGGGTTCGGACGCTACGACAGGAAATCCGAAGACCTATTGCAGCTGGGTTCCCTGTGGGACCTCACCATCAGGACTCCAAGGGGAGCGACAACGCGAGCTCCCCAGGGGCGACAGCGAGGCCGCCCGTCAACCATCGACCACTTCTGGACTTCGGAAAACCCCCAAACAGTATACTACGGGGAAGAGTGTCGTGGAAAGTCAGACCACTACCCACAAGTGCTCGAGGTCGGGGAAGGGCATGGGCCGAGGCCAACCCAACCGGATGGCTGGGCCTGGAAGAAGATGGACAGGGAGAGGGTGAAGGCTGAATCAGAGTTGCTATGCAAGGTCATGGGGCTCGCGGACCCGGGACCGGACGGACTACCGGCCAAAACCCGGACAGTCGAGGGTCTTGACAAAGCTTTCGATAGCCTGGTCGAGTGGCTCACCTGGGTCGCGAAGGAAAGCACTCCACGGAAGAAGGCGAGCTGCGGCTACAGCTCCCCCTGGTGGACTGTGGAGGTGCAGCAGGCCGCCCGGGAGGCCAGAAGGGCCGAGAGGCTGGCGAAGGAGACCCGGGCAGAGTACTGCTGGGAGGAGCTTAGCGAAAGACTCAAGGACCTTGCTAGAACAACGCGCGAAGCGCGGACTAGGGCTTGGAGGAACAGCCTACAGGAAGCAAGCGAGGCAAAGAAGCCCGATCAGATGTGGAGCTTGGAAAGATGGGCTAGGTTGCGGAGCTTTTTGCCGCCAGAACCACCGAGGCTGCCGGAATTTAAGGACTCTTCCGGACAGGTAACGGCCGAAACGCACGACCAGAAGGCCAGCGCGCTGGCTGAGAGGTTCTTCCCGGACCCACCGGCCAACCTGACGGACGTGGAAGACCAAGCCTTTTTGGGCAGCTGGAACCCGGGCTTCGACGTCGTACAGGCAGTGACGCCGATCGAGATCACGGAGGCGATGGGAAGAGCAAGCCCCTGGAAGGCGCCAGGCGAGGATTTGCTCCCGATGGGCCTTCTGAAGGCGTGCGGAGCACCGTTAGCTGAAGTGCTGGCCCTTCTGGCGACAAGGTGCCTGGAGCTAGGATGGTTCCCGAGCCGTTTCAAGAGGGCGAAGACTGTAGTACTACCGAAACCAGGAAAGGCTCCGCCGGCGTATCAGACCCCGGGGGGATACAGGCCCATTGCTCTGTTGCCAACCCTGGGGAAGGTAATAGAGTCAGTGGTCGCCAGGAAGGTCACTCAAGCTGCAGAAGTCAACGGCCTCCTACCAGATGAACAAATGGGGAACAGGGCACACCGCTCTACAGAGCTGGCTGTCCGGCTAGTAGTAGCTCAGGTCCAGGAGGCGTGGAGACAGAAGGGTGCGGCATCCCTATTGCAACTGGACATCTCAGGAGCCTTTGACACGGTCAACCATACCCGACTGCTAGCAACTTTGCGAGAAATGGGCTTCCCGAGGTGGCTGGTCCTCTGGACGAGGGATTGGTTGACCGGTCGAGAGGCCACCCTTCTTTTCGACGGCAAGACGGCGGCGCCGACGGCAATTCGGGCAGGGGTCCTCCAAGGCTCACCCCTTTCCCCTGTTCTCTTCATCCTCTACATTTCCTCATTATACAAGCAGCTAAAAGACGAGCAGCCTCACTTGGCTATAACAGGGTTTGCGGATGACACCAACCTTCTAGTATTTGGTCGAAACCCCGAAGCCAATGTCCGGCAACTAGAGGCGGCGTGGGAAACGTGTATACGATGGGCGGACAGTCGGGGGATGAAGTTCGCCCCGGAAAAGAGCGAACTCATCCATTTCAACAAAGGGCGACGGCAGTGGACCGAACAGGTAAACCTTGCCAACCCAGGGGGAGGCACTAGCCCCGTTAAACCAGAAGAGTCTGCCAGGTTCCTGGGGGTCTGGTTGGACTGGAAACTCAACTGGAAGGCTCACCTGGTGGCGGTGGAGAAGAAGCTGAGGACCCAGAGCTATGCCCTGTCGAGGATCGTGGCAAAGACATGGGGAATGGGGCTAGCCAAAGCGCGAGAAGTGTACACAAAGTGCATCCGGTCGGCGCTGGCCTATGGCGCATCATCGTTTCACATCCCCACGGATGTGGGAGGCGAGCCGGTAAAGAAAGGCATCACTAAGGCCCTCGGGAAGGCCCAGAACAAGAGCTTGCGGATTGTGGCGGGAGCCTTTAAGTCTACCCCCATCCGTAACCTCGAGACAGAGACATGGGTACCACCATTGGACTTGTACCTAAACAAACGGCTTGCAGATTTCGAAACCCGACTCCAACGACCCGATCTGGACGACGGTCGAGGCGGCAAGAAGACGGCGGCGAGCGTTGTCCTCACCGCCTGCCGCAAGATACAGCAGAGACTTAGCTCGAGGAGGGGCAACAGGGGCCGACCGCGAACCTTGGGACCTCAAGGGCCTACGGCGGTGGAGAGAGCCGCGGGTACGGTCATGCGCCGGACGGGGGGGACCGTTGATACGAACAGGGTAGTAGAAGAGGCTTGGAAAGCGAGGTGGTTAAAGGAACGGGACGGCAGAGCGATCACCAGGCCGGCGGACGACTTTGACCATCAGCAGGAGACGCTATTCCGGAACGGAACCCTTAGGAGGCACGACGGTCTCAGCAAGGCGAAGAGCTGGTTCAAATCCGGACGGGAGCAATAGGCTTACGGGACTTCGTTTACACGGGGAGTCCCGGAGGTTCTGACTCCTGCCTGCGAGCGTGGCGAGGGACGAGAGACTGCCGAACACCTGGTAGTGTGGTGTTTGGCCCCACCGTTGACTCGAAGATGGGAGAGAACTGGAATTCGGACACGACGGGACTTTTACTCTGTTCTACACGGCATCAATCCCACGACTGCAAGGCTCGCGAGGAGGATCCTCGACTGGCTGATGGACTCGGGGAAGCTGCCGATGTACAGCTTAGCCAGGAGGCTCAAGCTGGAAGCGGCGGCCTGAAGCACCCCCGTCCGGAGGCCAGGAGGCTTCCTCTCTTTGTATACGCAGACTCACCAGAACGCATCGTTCTTTGATTGTTGGTAATGGGTTTTTTCACCCGGCCCGGGAAGGCACGGTTTTCCTGTACACTAAATAGCAGAGGGTCCGGCACGCCCTAGGGCATAGCGGAGTATGAATAATAATTTTTTTTTCTTAAAAATTCTCTTTTGACTCTTTCTCATTTTTCTGTTGTTTTTCTTTTATTATTTTTTTCTAGTTTTAATTTCTTGCTTCCCTTTCGATTTCAGCCTTCTTTTCTTTTGCCAGCGGGTACTCGGTACCTCCCTACCTATATACACCAAGGAGGCATGAACAGACCCCAGGCAGCACCAGGCATGATTGAGGATCGGCTATGCTCAGATAGGTAATGAGCAACATGCACGTGATTTCAGCTCAGCCCAAAACGAAATACGACAGAAGCGGCTGAGCCTCGAGGGGTTAGGTACCAAGCTGGAGCTGAAACCTAGGCATATATGATCCATACCCCTCGGCCCCTAGGCTTAAGCCCGAACCGCCCTTGCGCCGTGCGACCGAGCTAGACGAGTCGGCTATAGCACATTAGATTGTAACTTGGAACCATGGATCCCCTGTTTATTGCAGCCCATGCAGCTGCTCTCCGGGTCTCTTGTGACGAGGTAACCACCTTACCACCGCCCTCTTTGCTTCCCAGGTCCAGGGATTTTGCCATGACCCGTCGAGGTAACGCCTCGTAACCGGCTAACTTACGACGTCGTACAGACCATCGGTTTTACCTCGGTGGTCCTGAGCGCTGGGACACCGGACCAGGACTCGGTTCTATCTGGTCTTGGATATGACCTTCAATTTGTCGGTCCCGTGGTGAGTCAGATGCAACAAACCTGGGCCTCTAGTGGCTCTTGTTTGATGGTGCACCCGGCCGCAGGATTTGGCATGTGGCCTAGTGTACAGAAGAACCTCGAGAGCGCCAGGGCCAGCTTTCAAGCCATCAAAACACAGCTTGAGCCAGTGCTAGGCAGCGTTGGAAAAAGTAGCGGATTCCTGGGGCGCAACAAAGCGGCTTGGAAACTGGGAATGCGGATCAGAACGCTGGCCGTCTACCGAGAGCGCCTCCGAGCACATCATCTGGCATTCAAAGTCGGTCTCAGTATGATGCGGATGTAAGTTCTTTTTGTATCTTTTCCCTCTCATTTTCTTGACTCATCCGTGCGGAGTCCAACGGATGCGTGCGGGCTAACCTTGTGTGTTATTCTACAGAAGTATCAGCTCTCTCCAGAACCAAACCGCACGGGACAGGCAAATGTCTCTTGCTGCACTCGATACCGATATCCGAGATACTACGGTCGCTAAGGACGCCTTGAGAAATGAGTCCTTTGTTGGTACAGACGAGGAAAACGAGAGAAAACAGCTGGAACTTACGTTGGAGGGCCTCATAACAACGGCGAGCTCCTTTTCTTCCTTTATAACCTCTTCTCCATTGTCTCCGCAGCAACAGTCAGGTGTGCATGGCGGCGCGTCTCCCCAGCCGCAATATCAAGGCAGTCAGTGGCAGCAACCCCAAACTCAACCACCGCAAGCGTACTACGGGGGCCCGAACAAGCAACCCCACCCCGGACCCCAACAGCAGTACATAGGGGGTTACCAGCCGTACTTAGCGGCGCAGCAAGCGTATTCCGGGAGCGCCTCGGCTCCGCAGCACGCACAACAGGCGTCGTACTGGAGTGGACAACATCAGCCACAACAGCATACCGGAGGCTACCAGCCGCAGCCACCGGTACAACAACTACATATACCTCCGGCACACGCACATGTGGGGGGTCAACAACATTACCAGCAACAACAGCCGTATCCCACACCACACCCCGCCCCAGCGGCGGAATACGTCCTTTCTCATTCTGCGCTGCCTTCTCCGCCCCTTATTTCCCCGGTGCCGCTGCCGCCACCAACATCTTTTATTCAAGAAGATGATGGCCATGGCTCTGTTCCGCCTCCTAGCTATCAACAAGCCGTGGGAGCCGGCGAGGAGGAGTCCGATAGCGAGGACAGCGGACCCAACCCTACCCCTTTCAACATAGCGGCCCGGGAAGGCGACTTTGCAGCGATCAGGCGGCTTATCGCTAATGGAGAGGACATGTTTGCGACAGGCGAGATTGGGCAGAGTCCGGCCTACTCGGCGGCGTGCACCGGACATGCTGAGATCCTGGAGTATCTCATCCAGAATGGAGCCGATTACAAGACACCCAACGAAGACGGCTGGACTCCACTCAACGCGGCGGCTACCTGGGGCTGGCCAGAAACACTCCTCATTTTGCTCCGGTATGGCGCTGATCCGACTAGCCCGTCGGTAGGCGGACAGAGCCCCATTTACTCGGGCTGCTAAGCAAGGGCATCTCAACACCGTCCAGGTGCTTATCGAGCACGGTGTAAACAAGAACGACCAGACCTCGATGGACAAATGGACTCCGCTCTGCATAGCAGCCTCTAAAGGCCACGCCGCATATTGTACAGTATCTAGTGAGGCGAGGCGCAGATTTAACGCTCGCCACCAAGTACGGGGTGACGCCCCTCCGTTCGGCATGTTCACAAGGCTTTGTGAACGTGGCAAGAATTCTGCTGCAAAACGGAGCAAATGTCAATACCGTATGCGAAGACGGTTTCACACCCATTTACAGTGCAGCCTCCAGTGGCAACATGGAAATGGCAAGACTCCTCCTCGAGTATAGGGCAGACTTCCACCGGGCTTCCAACAACGGCTGGACACCAGTCAATGCGGCGTGCGTTGACGGCCACCTCGAGATGGTGGAACTTCTCCTCTCCCTAAGAGCAGACATCCGAGTGCCAACCTCTACCGGCAGGACACCGCTCGAGGTGGCAGCCCACAACAACCGCGCAGATGTGGTACGGACACTCCTCAAACATGGAGCGGACATGACCGTCCGTGACGAAGACGGCGAGACCCCCCTATACTCCGCCGCCAACAACGGCAGCCTCGAAGCCGTCGAGGTCCTCCTCCAGCACCGCGCCGACCCAAACACCCCCAACAAAAACAACTGGACCCCCCTCGCCGCGGCCTCCTTCAAAGGCCACCTCGCCATCGCCAGCCTCCTCCTCGCCCACCACGCCAACCCCCACACCCCCACCACCGCAGGCCGCACCCCCCTCGAAGCCGCCGCCCGCGAAGGCCACCTCGCAATCGCCCGCCTCCTGCTCACCCACAACGCCAACCCCAACCGGCCCACCAACTCAGGTGAAACCCCCCTCTACGCCGCCGCTACCAACGGGCACACCCCCATCGTAACCCTCCTCCTCAACCACAACCAACCCCCGCACGGCTCCACCAACCCCAACACCCCCAACACCCACAAATGGACCGCCCTCCACGCCGCCGCCCACAACGGCCACCTCGCCACCGTGCAAACCCTCCTCACCCACCCGACCATCACCGTCGCCACGCGCAACGCCGACGGCCTCTGCCCTCTGCACTCGGCCTCCCGGCACGGGCACGTGGAGATCGTGCGGGCGCTCCTGCGGCGCGGTGCGGCGCTCGATACGCGCCAGCGCCGACGGCTGGACTGGCGCTGACCGCCGGCGGCGGGGAACGGG
>NT_165982.1:3192679-3193553 GCF_000143365.1 Chaetomium globosum CBS 148.51
GTCCGAACTCAAATGCTGCAGGTCTAGTGATTGAGCCTCTCTCTCAGCCCGACTCTGGGACCATATTGCCTCAATTAAATGGTGATGCCGCCGTCCTGTTTGGATAGCAGAGACATCAATCTTCCGCATCGTCGAGAGACTCGCAACATTGCCAGGGGGTCGACACATAAGGCTCTCCCCGAGTAGCACTCACTGCGTATCTTCCTTTTCAGGGGTTGCGCGGCGGGCTTCGCAGCGGCGCCCGACCCTCCAGTAACCAACACCCTCCCCCCCTCGGGCACCGCCCCCGCCCTCTTCAACAGCCCCTCCCACGCGGTCAGCACGGGGATCGGCAGCGCCGCTGCCTGCGCGTGCGTGAGCGACGCCGGCTTGTGCGCGACGTGCTGCGGCTGCGCGTACGCATATCCGGCCTGTCCGCTGCCGCGGTCGGCGGGCTGCATGGTGTAGACGGCGTCGCCGAGCTGGAGGGGGCGGCCGGAGGAGGTGGTGACCACTGAGGTGGTGGTGGTGGTGGGGAGGGCGGCGACGACGCCCGAGACGTCGCACCCCGGGATGCGCGTCGGGTTGTGGTAGAGCTCGGGCCAGCCTAGTTCGTCGGCTGTTATGCCGACGGAGTGCACGCGGATGAGCACGGCGGAGGGGTCGGTGGGGGGGAGGGGTTGGACTACTTGGGGGTGAAAGTCGTATTCCTGAAGGCCGCCACGCTATGGAGCGGAGCCGCATGATTATCGTGTGCCTAGCTCTTTTGTTACGTGTATTGTCTATCTCTTTCTTATGCTGCACACCCTTTTACCACGCCCCCCCCACCCCCCGCCGCATACCAAGATGTGCATAATTTCCAGTGGGAGCTGCAGAGATCTGTGACACGATAGAT
>NT_165982.1:3193653-3195453 GCF_000143365.1 Chaetomium globosum CBS 148.51
TAGAAGTGCCGTTGCATGTAAGTATTAAAATGAACTCTTTCTGCAAAGTCTACATGTACCAGACCCCACTTTGCTCACCGTCATCCAAATGGACCCTCAAATCAGTGAGAAAGTAAAAACTGGGGAATTCTTGTATACCCTCCCTCACACGGCTTACTTATGGGCTTTTGAGGGTTGAATCAGGTAAAAGATAGGACGATCCTCCCTCTTGAGGGGCCTACCCTCAGGGCACCTGTAATGTCCGGGCCAAGACCGTATAAACGAGATATTTACATGTAAGGCGGGTGTGAGGGGGTAAACAACCCTAATATCAGGACTGGAGGTAGATGGGCACCTACGTACCGACCCAGTTAGAGACCTGTGACTGACCAGGGTAATGATAGTTTTGTAACGAACCTAAACCTAACCTACCTACCCCGTTATCTTACGTGACGGCAGCATGTAGGATAAGGTCTACAATGCTTGCCCTCGAAGAATGATACTGTCACCGTTGAGGTTGTTCGGTTGAACAAGTCATGACCATGGAAAGCAGCCTCCATCATTTCTGCGGCCTCAACGTTAATATAACTTTGGACCTCGTGATTGCTGGTTGAAGATACAAATTTGACAGAGCAACCGTCTCTTTTTTTGACAAACTTCTTTTGATTGTTTGGGGGAGGTGCAAACATTTGCATGGAGTCCTGGTTTCACTCCGAGCCGAGTGTCATCCGCCTCCAGGAGAACAGCTTGCCGACAGCCGAAGCTACGCCGCAATGTCCATCATCATTCAAAACCTACCCTTTTGCTCCTTCATGACTGAGCCGCACCGCCGCACACATAGCGTGGGTCTCGCGGCCCCCGAAACCGAGGTGGAGAAACATTTTTACGAGGTCGGATCGGCAGGTCGCAAGGGATGTCGGACGGGGTTCGTTGGCCCAAAGTCGTGTCCCTTGCGTGGCATGCGTGGCTGAGCGCAAACTAACCACTCTGTAACCTCGTGTCCAACAGTTTCGGGTCAAATTTGCAGGTCAAAAAGGCCTCGAGCCCAGGGGCCATGTAAGAAGGTGTCCACTGGCGCTCAGTCATGCCCGCAGCACATCCCCTAAAAACCCTAGCGAGTCGCCCAAAATGGGGCATGATCGGTCATGTCTCCTGCTGGCGAAGTCGGTCGACGAGACGGGAGTTACATATAAGTTGATATCAGGTCGAGCTCTTCGCCGCTTTGTAGGGATTACTCATCGCTCTTGTCGCCATTCGCTCGTTTGTCGCCATGAAGTTCACCACATGCGCCCAGGTGCTGTCCGCGGCGGCCATCGCATCAGCCGCCGCGGTGTCCATACCCGGGAAGCGAGAGGTCCGTTACGGTTATTCCCACTCACACAAGATCAAGGGGATATCGTGGGCCGAAGCGGTGAAAATCATGGGAGGGGACCCAGGGGGTGAGTCGGGCGGCAGTGACTTTTACGAAAAAGCCTCCAACAAAACCGCCTCACCGGGCAACACCACCGCGATCCAACCCATCGCGACCCAATCCGTCACGACCCAATCCGCCGCGACCCAAACGACGCCCTCTGACTCCTGCACTGACAATGTCCGGATCGAGTGGAACAATATGTCGGACGGCCACAAACTCTCGTATGTCCAAGCAGTCAAATGTTTAATGGACGCGCCTGCTACTTGGGGTATGGGATGAAGCAAGGAACATCTGGGACGAAATGACATGGATCCACGACCAGCTGAACGAGCGCATCCATGGCCTTGAACACTTTCCTGCTCTGGCATCGGTACTACCTCCACTTGCTCAAGACGCTTCTGGCGGAA
>NT_165982.1:3196579-3228531 GCF_000143365.1 Chaetomium globosum CBS 148.51
CCTAGTTTCGGGTTGCGCAGAGTACACCGGGGACGGCTCCGCATGCATTCCTATGACCCGAGACACTGTGTTGACATCGATGGGCATGATACCCGACATGACGGTGGGCGACGTGCTCGACACGCAAAACAACATCATGTGCTACACATACGACGAGTTCTAAGGGCATTCGCAAAAAATGTTAATCTCTAATGAGGATGAGAACGTGTATGTTCAGAAAATGGCCCTCTCTTGGCCGTTGGGCGTTGGCCGACTTGAAAAGCATGGATATAGGGGGTTAACAGATAAAATAGAGAAAAGGTCTAAAGGAAAAAGGATAACTATGCGTTTGATTTCGGTGGCATGCAAAACACTCCCCTTGCTGCATCTTCCTCTTTCATTCGCTCAGATTTCTCTCGAACGAACGTGGAAGCCCAGATCGTGCCCGGCTTGGTGGGGTGGGTTGGTCCTCAGGTGGTCTTCTCTTGGTGGGCCCCGGGCCAACCGCCAATGTTGGTTGCGTGTGACAGCTGTGGACGGCTGGTTGCATTTGTTCATCCCTTGCGCAGCTCCTGCTTCCTTTTTTGCAGACGAGTCGAACCTCAGGTGTTCCTTGCGTCACGAACTAACTTCTCGACACTCCTTTTTTTCATTCTTTATCTTAAACTATTTGAGGATACCTATTCATTCGACGTTACGATTTGCCACCCAACCAAGCTAAACAATCGCAACGAATCGCGCCCCACCGCGAGGGGATCGCGTTGCCCGCGGCGACCCAATGCTTCTTCGGCCGCCTCCTGCGTCGAGGCGATTTCACCATTTCGAATCCTCGATATTTTCCTGCGCCATCGTCTTCGCCGTGTGACCCATTGAGCAGGTATAACGATGCTGTCGCACCTATTCCATCGGCGGGCGCCGTCAAACCCGACCTCGCCCATCCCCGAGCACGCCCCCGGGTGGGATGCTGTCGCGCAACGCGAGCACCCGCAGCAACCCCCTCGCGATGTCTCACCACGCCCCGATACACGCCCACGTTCCCCAAATTCCTCGAAGCTTCCGCCAACTTTACCCCCCATCACCCGCGTGGCGTCGAGCGGCTCCGATCATTTCTTTACCCCACAGAACGATGCCCCACCACCGTCCCAAGACACCCGCCAGGTCCCGGCCCGTGCTGGTTACAGCGAGGAAAATAAGGCCGGCTTCATCGGCGGGGTTGCCCTGCAAAACTATCGAAAAGCCGCCCGAGAACCACAGCAATCGCAGGCATTACAAGGCCCCGGCGATGGGATGACCATGGCTGGCCAAGTCCCAGGCAACCAGCTCTCGCGGTCCAAACCCCCGCCTCCCCCAATTAATACCGGCGTCGCTGCTCTCCCGGCAGCCCAAGGCAACAAGCACACCAAGTCTTCGTGGTTCTCGACACCGACCGACCTTCAAGGGTCGGGGGGAGGCGGGAAACGGCCGGCTGGGACACGGCTCATAAGCGAACCCGCATTCGTTCCCGCTTCAGAGCCGCAGAAGGGGAGAAAGGGCCTGCCGTTTCTAAAGAACCCCATGTCGTCCCTGTTGATGAGGAGGAAAACAGCCCATTCTGCCGTGGAGACTCAACCTCTGGCCCCGACCTACGACCCCCGAATCAAAGGCACACGGGTCCATGACTTTAGCGCCCCCAGACCGAAGAAGACATTGTCGGGTGATGCAGTCTCGACGACCAAGCAAGAGGGTGTTTCACCCATTTCTAAGCTTGCAGATGGTGGCGAGGCCGGGAGACCTTCTTTTACGGGAGGGCCTACTGTGTATTCGCCGGCGGAGCCCGCCCAGGGTGCCGCTGACGTGCTCAAGTATAGCCAGAACTGTGATCCACAGCTGGGACCAGAAGCAAGAAGAATGTCGTCAAGCACGGTCCGGCCGGGCGATTCCGTGTCGCTTGCACCACCAGGTGACGCTTCCAGTTTGCGTACATCATCCTCAGGCGCTTCTGGAAAAACACGGGTCGCCACTCGCCCATCCACCACCTCAACATCCATCAGGACCACCGCATCTCGCCAATTGTCCAAATCGAACATGTCAAGGGGGAATTCCGTTGCGTCGGCCGTGCCAAAACACATGAAGAGCACCTCCTCGAGGTTCAGCTTTGACATGATCGGTGCCGCCGAGGAGGAGAGGGTGCTGGAGGAGCGCCACAGACAACGGGAGCAGGATAAAAAGACATCAGACGGGCCGAGCGATAGCCGGTTTGACGAATTAGATGAAGATTATGACTACGACGCGATGATGGATGACGGCGGGCTCGAGGAGGAGATACCCGGTGTCAATGTCGACTACGACGACTACGACGGTTACGACGACTATGGGGAGGCCGACCCCGAGGCCGACCTCGATGACCCGGACAATGATCAAGAAAACTTTGCTGGGTTTACTTTCCAGCGCTCCAATCCCGTATCGGCACTCGCGAGCCCGCACACCCCAGCCATGCTGGCGACGCCACGAGATGCGGCCGGGCAACGCTATCGGCTTTGCCACGACCAAGGACACTACCCCCACCACCGAGTCTCCCATGGGTTCCCGGCTATTTACATGGCCCCGATCAACATGATTATTCTGCTTCTGACGCCCAGGCGCCGACGCTAACCAGAGACGCGTCTGAGGTCGTCGCCGTTCAGCAACAGTCACTGCGATCCGAACACGACGACATCTACTTTGACGATGGCTTGGCGGACGAATTGGGACTTTGAGCACGACGGTGCGGTGTTTGACGAGTCTATTTTCGACAACAATGACACGGATCGGGTACGGGCGACCCATACCTGGCGCCTTCGCCCAGGGCCAAAGAGGCCATGCAGTCCGCCCACCAAAAGCAGCAGAAAGACGCTGCAGCAGGAGCGGGAGGAGGAGGAGGGGGCAGCAGCCGTCCAATAGCGAGTTTGACCAGGGATTCGTCTCACCAAACCAGCCTGGGGTCGCTGATGGCAAGGACCAGACGTCGCCGGTGCAAGACATGACCGAACAACTCCTGCCACCCAGAGTCGCACAGCCCGAGGTCGACGATCCGGCTCAGGAATTTGCCTACCAAGCCTACCTAGGGCGGCCACACAAATAGCGGCGGCGTCGGGCAAATTTGCAAGGAGCGCCTCGCCCGAGGCGTTAGCTGCGTCGGAAGACACAGCCCTTAACGAGCTTGACGGTTACGAGGACGCCGAGGACAACGGATACATAGATGACTACGCTGACGATCTGGGAGACGGTTTCGACGATTTCGATTTTGATGACGAAGCTATCATTGCCGAAGCTAACGCCAGCGCCCTCGCCAACGACTCAGACGGGTTTTACGGCCAAGAATTCGGCTTCTACTCGGCCCCTCTAGCCCACCAATCCCACGGCAACAGCCACCACCAGCCCGCGGCCACCACTACTACCGCCACCTCATCATCCGGCGTGCTCACAAGCGAAAACCTCTTCCAGTATGCCAACGGCGGCTTCTTCGGCTCTTCTACTGCCAGCATAGACCGCAGTGGCTCTGGCCGTGTCGTCCGCGAGCCCAACCTCACACCGATCACGGAGCGCTCCGAGTATTCCAACCGCAACTCGGTCATGAGTTTCACCCTCCCGCCTGCCATCAGCAGCGAGCGCAACTCGATGGTCTCGCCCCCTCTAGCCCAACTTGCGCTCCTAGCCGCCGACGCCGACGCCGACGACCCGAACATGCAAATAGCGGCACTCATGAAGCGGCGCCGCGCATGGGGCGGCTCGCAGCCCAGCTTGGTCTCGTCGCGCGAGGGAAGTCCCAGGTCGGAGAGGGCCTCGCTACCGCCGCTGGACGGCGGCGGATCCCCGTACGGCACCGTCCCCGCGCATCTGGCGGGCCATGTGAGGGTCAACTCGAACTTGTCGTTGTTGAGTTCCTCGGAGGTGGCTGAGGACAGCGGACGACATACCCCTGGCAGTGGCATGGTGAGCCCGGTGCCGCCCGGCCTGGCCTCCGGGATGGCGTCGCTCCGGGGCCAGGGCCTTGCGCAGGGGATTGTGTTGCCGCCGCGGCCGGGGAGTGCGGGCGCCGTGGTGAATGGGAGTGGTAGTGGCGGTGGCGGTAGCGGGACGGATGGCATGACCGTGCCTCCACTTCCGCAACGGCCGCACTCGCTGTTCCTGCCGCCGCAGTCGCCGCTGTCGGTTCTGTCGCCGACTGCCCAACCTATGCCTGTTTCTGGGCCTGTGCCGGTCGGCGGGAGCGCGTGCTCGCCTGTGCTGGAGGGCGAGGAGGTCGATGGGGAGGGTGTTGCTGTGGGCGGCGCCATTTATTCTGCGGGTGGGTATATGCTGGCGCCCGCTTTGCCGCTGCGAGCTGGTAATGGTGGTGACGCAGCGGAGTTGTCGTTGCAGCAGCAGCAACAGCAGCAGCAGGGATTTCCCCGCCAGCAGGGGGTCCAGCATGTTCGTAAGGGGTCGGCGGAGAGTGTCTCGTACCACGTGGAGAAAGAGGATGGGGGAAGTAAGTGGGTGTTGGAGAGGCGGCGGACAGAGGAGAATGGGATGGAGGTGTTGGAGCGGGAGGTTGTTGAGGGGGGAAGGATATGAGCGTGGAGCATGGGTGAGCGGGGTGTCTGGATAATGGGATGACTGGCGTTTGGAGATGGATATGCATGGTTGAATGCATCGTGTGGGGGTGTTTGCGCCGCACGGCAGGGAGGTAATGTGCATTTGTTTGTTTATATATTGTCGCGGCCAAACCGGCTTGCTTGACAGCGGGCGTCCTTTAGCGACTACACGAATGGTACTGGCCTAGAATAGCGCAAGGCTGGATGGGTTATTGAATCTAACCTAAAGATGAAGTTAGATATTGTATTGCGCTTAGAGTTGGATGCCGATGAAAAATTAGCATGCTCTTTACCATCGTTTTCCTTTTGAATGGAATACAAACCTTTCAAGGGGGGGCTTTGTTGCCATAATTCCCCTTTGTTTTCCTCTCCTACTGGTTTCCCCTTCTTGCACCCCTTTGGGCGGTCCCTCCCCTCAGGCACGGTAGAACATTGGCCCGGCTGATGCCAAATGGGATTGGCCGAGCCATCAGCGTCAAGGCTGCAAGCCAAGTCGGATTTTGATGGCCTGAACCTCTTAAAAGCACTACGCTTCATCTCGTCTTCAACCAACCCACAACCAACCCACAAAGCGGGAACAAAAGAAATGTGGTCAGGAGGCGGATTCCCGTCCATCGGCGGCTTCGGCGGCTTAAACCGCTGCCGGGGATGCGACCACCCACGACCAGCCTACACCGGGGGCTACAGCTCAGTGCGGTCGAACCTGGGCACCATGCTCACGCACTCCAAATACATCGGCTGCGAGGTGTGCACCATCCTGTCGGACGGCATCCTCAAGTTCCTTGAGGACAACTCGTGCGGGGTTACGCGAGATGATGTGAATGACGTGCATTTGGATTTCAACTTGGCTGCCACGAGGCGGAGTATCGAGGTGGTGTTGTTGCAGACGCCCGTGAAGTTGACGTTTTATGCGTCAGAGAGTGGGTTCAGTCGTGTCCTAGGGAGTTGGTTAATGGAATATGCTGACATTTGCCCAGTCACCCCATGGCTTGCGGACAACATGCCCGATCTCCCCGTCGGAAAGGAGATCCCGTCCACAACGGCCTCCGAGGAGACCCTGGCCTGGGCGGTCCGAGAGCTCGACCACTGCAGGCAGAATCATGAGGCCTGCAACAGCTTTCCGCCTGCGCCGCTTCCGAGCAGGGTCTTGGATCTGCGCGCGGACGGCGAGAGCGGGGTGCGTCTGTACGTGTCCCAAGGGGAAACCTCCCCGTATGTGGCCCTCAGCCACTGCTGGGGACCGCGTCCCTTTTTGCGAACTCTGACTGGCAGCTTGGACGAGCACAAAGCTGAGATCGCTTGGTCACGTCTTCCCCGCAACTTTCAGGACGCAATCGAGTTCACCCGCAAGCTGGGGATTCGGTACCTGTGGATTGACAGCCTCTGCATCATCCAGGACGACATTGAGGACTGGCGATACGAGGCTGCCCAGATGGGGTCGGTCTACCGGAACGCGACCCTTGTAATATCAGCAGCCAAATCCGAGAGCGCATACGGCGGGCTCTACGCCGAGATGCCGGAGAAACACAGGACCTACACCGTCACATTCACCCCTGGACAGGACGACGATGACGACGATGACGACGACGATAGATCCACCTCCCACTGCAACAGCGACGACGAGACCAACAACATCACCACCACCACCACCACCAACAACAGCAACCCACCCAAACCCAAACCCCCTCCCGAACAAATCCACTTCCGCGTCTCCCTCTCGCACCCCCACCGCCTCCTCTCCCACCACCACGCGCCAACCTCCTCCCTCCCCATCTTCACGCGCGGCTGGATTCTGCAAGAGCGCTTCCTCTCCCCGCGCATCCTGCACTTCGGCCCGGAAGAGCTCTCCCTCGAATGCCTGACCACCACGACCTGCCAATGCACACCCCCCACACTCCCCCGACTCCCCCACCGGCCGTCGGCCTCGCCGTCACCGACGCTTCGGCCCGGGCCTGGGTTCACCCTACATGTTGGACCGCCACGCCCCGCCCCCCACCAGTAGTAGTTCTCTCTAGCAGGGGAGTTCGGGCGGTCTCGAACCCGATGCCTTCGCCCTGTGCGCGCGCCCCCCTGGTCGAGGACTACACGCACCTGCGTTTACATGTGAGGGAGATGTGTTCCCCCCCGGTTCCCGGCCTGCCGCCGCAGATGGCGGGGGTGAGGGGGGGAGGAGGCGCGCAGGTATCTGGCGGGGTTGTGGGAGGGGACGTTGTTGGCGGGGGATTTGTTGTGGCGCGTGGATCTGCCGCCCGCGGGGTATGTGACAAGTCCCGAGGCGGTGGACGGGCCGAAGGGGGTGGCGCAGGTGTGGGGGCTGGTGGAAGGTCTGTCGGCCGCGGAGGTGGCGCGCGCCGTCGTGGTCGTGGCCGGAGTGAGGGCGCCGGTGGGGTTTGAGAGGGGGGATCGAGGGGTCGACGCGGCGTGTGAGGTGGTGGAGGTGAGGTGTGAGGCGGTCGGGGAGGATCCGATGGGGGAGTTGAGGGAGGGAGAGAGTTGGTTGGTGTTGAAGGGAAGGTTGATCCCGACGGGAATGCGGTTTAAGAAGTTGAAGAAGGGGGAGGAGATGGAGCCGTGGAATACGCTAGACTTGGATATTTTGGGGACGACGCACATGCGGAATCTGTGGGCGGATGATGATTGTCGCGGTTTGGTCGGCCCGGATGGCCGGTTGCCGACTGTGTATATGTTGCCCGTCGGACGCAAGCTGCCGATGAAGGAGCTGTACTGCTTGGTCCTGACTCGGCTGCCGGAGGGGGAGAACCCCCTGGTCCGGGACCGTCCGGTGCAGGGTGATGGGCATCTCTACCGGCGTATCGCATTTCTGGAGATTTATGGCGGCCCGCCGAGCCCTGTAGATTGGGGATGGTTGCACGATCTTCTCGGGAAAGGAGAGGATGCAGTCGTGACGATCGTGTAGCTGACGCAGGCGACTCGGCGAGGATTGGCAACAAGGGACGCACGATATGGGGTGCAGGCATAAGTTTGAATAAGATACAAGTTCAGGTACCTATTCTTTTAGGAACATTCCGCCCTCGCGGCCATGACTTCAGCCCGTCCGCTGAGCTGGCTCGTCCAACCGACTCTCCTGAATGAAACTTTTACCACATCACACCCTCCTCCTGATCTAAGGGCCCACGAGCCCACAGAGCCTCCTCTTGTCTCCCTTTTTCTCTCAAGCATTAAAGACCGTATCATCCTGATCATCCGGCCAATAGTGACCGCAATGACAAGTACCTTACCTCACTAGGGGCTTTCATATGCATTTCATCCCAAGGCTTTGAGCATCCCGGCTGCCATATGACAATAGAGTCCTTTCCGGCAGGTCTTCTGTTCAGGACCCTCACCTTTGTGGAGCGGGACTTGTGGCGGCCAGTCGCCTCAGCGTCGACCATGCACTCTGCCTAATGCAGGTTCTTGTGGGCATCGCGGTACATCCTCAATATCCGCCATTGCCGCGCTAAATTGAACGCTCCTGGTAAGCAGGCTCTCTGTATTGGTTTTGATGGTATCTTTCCAACATCCAAAATTTGCAGCCGTTCCCAGTGAAGGATCGACGCGAATAGAACTACGAGGGGGCAGTGAAGAGTAACTTTCTGTCTCCATACCCGCAAACAGGAAGAAAACCTAAGGTAGGTATTGAATGCTGCCCAAAACGCTCTCGCGAGGCATTCCCAGTTCTGTTGCAAGCCTGCAGTTTGCGCCCAACATCTCGACACCCAATTCTCCTGCTGTTCGGTCCGCACCTATGGTAACGTTACATGAGAAAGTCATGCCCAGAAGTCCCCAGGCCAATGGGGAAGAATGGTTGTCGGTGCCGTCTGTCTCTTAGCATGGCGCATACACTCAATACGTCGCCGCACTAGGCAAGAATACACAAAGAGAAAACCAGGTTATTACCTTACTCAGCAAGATAGAATCGATTGTGAAATCCAATTACGGTCAAATCATGTATCCTAGAATTAATCATTTCCAGGTCAAGTGTTGAAGCTCGTTGAGTCACACCAGATTGACGGTGTAGAACAATGGAACCTACCTAGGTACCTAACCCTAGGTAGGTAAGGTAGGTAGGTAGGTAAGTATTATAAAAAGGGGGGGGAGGGCTTCATGTTGGCACGATTCCGAAGGCCGCCCCCATCGACCCTTTGCAGCGAAGACCTTCGAGGGAGAATCACAATCTGACCAATCTGGACCTGAAGTTCATGACGTTCTTCAATGTTCCAGCCCAAGCCAGTTCAAGCTCGGCCCGATTGAACTGCACTGCGCGTTATGATAAGATGATTGGCATACATGACGGCCGCCGCTACTTTTCACGGGCATCGTCGAGCTAGCAAGGATGCCGCCCAGATGAGTATAGGATGGAGCGGGCGAGATACGTGGCGTTGGCAACTTGAAGGACCAAAAGGTTCACTGCTGCCGTTACACAACGCCACCTCCGACCACTTGGAGCGGAATTGCAATTCTCAAGACTTAAGGTCATCAAGTGAGGTAGATCTCTTTCGGTAGAGTCTACCGGGTAGACATGACCTTGGTCCTGAACTGTGAGGGGAACATTTCATCCGTTTGGTTGCCACAAATATATGCACCAACTGCCCATTGTCTTTTGATACTCAGCGCCGAAGCGAGAATGGGGTCGTGAAGACGGACATGAAGTCTCTGTTACCTTCAACCTGTCTCTCACTTGTACCTGTCATAATGGGGAGGTACATGAAGTACTGATGAAACACGAGTGCTTTATGTGGGTATCTCCAACATAATGCAAAGGTGGCCTGGCCCATCAAACGGTCTGTCATCAAATGGATGGGTGGTGTTGGGTAGAACGAGTCACAGCATACTCAGGACCTGCACCTGGTGGTGGATATAATGACACCCCTCCCTCATACTGATTTGCTTGCTCGGTTGAACTGAGGAGAGATCCGTGCTTCTGATCTCGTGGCATAGGCTCAAACGCGGGCAGGCATCGGTGATGCCCAACCCCCCTATTTTGTTGCCACAGATGCGGGCGAAGTTGGCACCATCCCTTTTTGTGCGTTCGGACCGGTGGATGGATATAAATACCAACCAACGACCTCTTAAGGACACGCTGCCTTCCACCAACACGCAGAAACAACAGTTGTTAAGATTTCGCATCAAGCCAAAGTAACGACAATATGGCCGGCATTGAGGAGTCTCTAACCCAGTTTCCAGCTGACCTTCAGAATGTACCCGGAGGACAATACTATTTCGAGTCCTCAGGGGCATCAGACGTTGTCACATACAATGGTACGGTGAGAGCCTTGGACTGGCCTGGCTTTCAGACCCCGGTACGTTCAACACTTCTGATCGACTGCGATGAAGTCCTGGCTTCCTCGTTTACCATGTGTGGACCAACGAAACCAGACCCTGAGCATGTACCAGGTTAAACCGTGCGTTGAGCTAATTTGTTGCTCGGCAGGCCCTCCCCGACCAACTTATCAAGCGCATCAAACATCTCCAACTCATTACCGAATCCAAGGACCACCTCGTCGCGCAGGATCCGGCTCGGGGAAACTGGGCATGGTTCGAGCTTGGCATTGTCAGAGGCTCGGAATCCAATCCCAATCAGGCAAACACAGAGGCTCTTTGTTGGATGAGCCACGAGAATGCTTTCATGACGAATGAGTTTGAATGGGTGAGCCACTAATTCATTGTATATCTCTCAGAGACCTTACAGCTGACCGCGGATTACACGATCATGCGTAGCGGGACGGAAGGGTCTTCGGTACATTCAACAACGACGGCTTGTTGCGTTCTCTCAAGGTCAGTGCCTCCAGAATCCAGAAGACCGCCTGACCCCACCCTGAGGCCATCCCCCGGTGAAGCAAATGTTATTTAACAACTGGATCCACAGAACGGAGACTTCATTCAAGTGCGGCTATGCTCTCGATATGGAAGCTGGGGTATCAGAGCAAGGAAGGGCTATTTGATCTTCGACATTGAGAATGAGGGGTCCGCCTCGCCTGCAGACAGCGACCGCTGGGCCTGGGAACAACCTCGGGATACATCCACCATGTTCGTCGCCGGTGCTGACGGCGCCGCAGAGATCTTGAGAGGATATAACCGGCGACTAACGATCACCTACCAAACCCTGGGCTCGTCCGGAGAATCAAACGTCAGTAATTTGGCCAACTGGGCAACGGACAACCAACCAGAGCCATCTTTACTGATCATCAACCTGAACGAACCATTTTCCACCTCCACTGTTCTCCGCACTCTGTCTGCTCTCCCCCAAAGTTTTTCATTCCGTCCGATATTGGTTGTGGTTGACGCGGCAAATCTGCCCTGGACGACAAGAGGCGCAGGCTTTCTTTCTTGGGATCAAATTGTCGAGAGCTTCTGGACCCTTCAAAGTACTCGCGGGGTTGATTGCCCTTATCACCTGCTCATCCGTTTTGGCTACGAAGGGGCCATCTACCAAGATCCAAACAATCAGCGCCACGATCCAGTTCTCATATTTGAGCCACGGAGTGCCGAAGGTGATTTCCTCAAGAAAACCCGAGCAGAAAATCCGACGCATCAGGAAGAGGAACTAGAGGCGACCGTGGACGCCGCATTCATGGCTGGTCTGGTCGCCTCCCTAGCCAAGGAATCCAAGCGCTCGATCGAAGAGCTATGCGAGACGCAGATCAAGGAAGCTGTGATCAACGGGCTTCTGTGGTGCCGCCGCTCGGTATCACCAAGGGCTCGCGGCGCATCGAGAGAGCAGCTCTGGAAAAAACTGATCTTAGAGACCGCACATGATCCAGTACTCATCCCGTCAACTCCGCGGCGCCCCCAATCAAACACGAAACCTCGATCGTCTTTGATCTTCCAAACACTTCCTTATGAGCCCGCCGCCGAGGCCGCGACCGAAGTTGTGCTGAAGCCCGATATCACCGGCAAGGAAGATTTGTTGCCCTATGTCCCGATCGCATGCTTTGGAAATAATTTCATTACCGCCGACCGGCGCGAGATCGAAGACTTTCGGGATCTTGCCCGTCAGGTCCAGGCGTACGTAAAGCAAGGCAGCAACGCCAGGCCGTTCCCTATTGCTGTGTTCGGTCGACCCGGCTCAGGCAAGTCATTCGGAGCCTCGGAAGTCATAGGAAGCTTGCTTCCAGACGGCACGTCCGAGACACTTAAGTTCAATCTTTCCCAGTGGCAGAAAGTTAGCGACTTCAAGTCGGCACTTCAAAAGGTCAAAGCAGTAGCAGAAAACCTGCTCCCCGTCGTGTACTTCGACGAATTCGATGCGAGTTTTAAGCATCAGCCGCTCTTTTGGGTTCGGTACTTCATGGAGCACTTAACTTCGCCCACTGGGAAGTGGCCCGGCTCCGAGACTGGGGTATTGAGAGGCGCCATTTACGTGTTCATCGGGGGTACGGCCGAAACCTTCGATGAGTTCCAATTTCAGCCCAGCCCCAGAGTCAGAGAGCTCATGGGCGGGGTTGGGGGGGGTGGCGGGACGGAGGAGGGTGGTCGTGTCGCTGAGGCTGTACGCGCTGGTTATCCTCGGTCCTGCATTCATCTCAAGAAACAGATCGACGACCATTTCGGGCCTAATACCAAACTGGAAACCATCAAATTCCTCGACACTGCGACAACCTACCAGCGTTTGGTGGAAGTTTTTCGCTGGGTACGGGACACTGACTCAGCAAACAAAACTGAAGCAAACCCCGCGACAGCCAAGCTTCCGGTTGTTTTCTTTGAGAACTTCGGCGCATCCAACGGGAAAGAACCTCTCGGTTGGTTAAAGTTCTTCCTTTCTCCCATGCAGGACGGGGAATTCTTCGACCCCGGGGTAAATGAAGGCGAGGAGGGCAGAGTGTGCAAGCTTGGACGCGCCATCTTCGTCTTTATAGAAGGAGACATGGGCCATTTCGACGGCTTCCTCGACTACCCGGACATGCTCGACCTCTTCAAGCACGCCAAGGGTCCCGACTTCGTCAGCCGACTGAGCGGACAGGTTGACAACCATGTCATAAACGGTGACGCAAGTGCTGACTGCCTGCGTAATGCCTTCGTACGCTACAAGGCAGGAACATCCTCCAAGCCGCTCTCCATCGGTGTCTTCCGCACTGACGAAACCTCGCGGAAAAAGTTTGCGGGGCTTATGGAGGCCAGAATCAACGTCCAGGGCCCAAACAAGGTTGACGACCACGACGAGATGTTTGTGATCCGGCGAGCGATCATGCTCCGTTATATGCTCAAGAAAGGCGGGCTCGAGGGAAAGCTTGCGCCTGGTAGCGATGTGCTAAACGCACTGTTGCAGGTTCCCAGGCTGCGGCATGGAGCCCGGTCGCTGGAAACCATTTTGGCAATGAGTGCTATTCCTGCCGAGGGACAGACTTTCGTCGCGAGTCACCTGCCCCCGGACAGCCAGCTCAAACTGCATGTGGATCTGGAGTCCTTTAAGAATTTCCTTGAACCAACTCCGCAACCAGAAGGAGAGGAGGGGCAGGAACGTGAGCGAGGTAAGCTTGGCGCAAGGGAATGGATAACCATGCGGCGCGGAAGCGGCTTCAGAAGAGAAAACTTGTGTTGAGTTCGGGGAGGCGTGTCTTTTGGAGCTTGTGTAACTACATCATTCATGGATCTGCTCAGCCCTGTCTCCCCTCATGAGACATGTCCTCCAACGGAGGGCCTTGGCTCATATCCTCGTCCGTGGCCGCGGCAGCGAACGTCCAAGATGCAGTATGTGGAAGGAAAGGGAAGAGGAATAAGGAGAGGGGGTCCATTGAGAGATGAACCTAGGTACCTAGAGTACCTCCATTATACCACACACGAGCTAATGTCAAAGCATGAACATTGTCACGGTGGATTTGAAGCACAACATATTGAAGACAATCTAATCTCAATTATCGCCCGGCCCTGCCAATGCGTCTCTTCGGTAAGAGCTACGAACCCGGTCCCCGTCCAGCGGTAAACCCGTCCATCCACTCCCAGATACCAACCCTTATCTCAGGTGGTTCTTGTTGTCGTGGTTGCAAGTGCATTTCTTGTCCGGCTCAGCAGCGTTCTTGGCGACGAAGGCGTTACAGCCACACTCGACCCTCTTCATGTGAGGGTTCAGCTTGTTGCCGGGGTTTGCCTTTGCCCATTGCGTGTGCTTGGGGTTGGTCATGGAGGCGGTGCAGCGGCCGGCGTTAGGCATTGTGGTGGTGGTGTGTGGTTGACACGGTACTGGGCTGTGTAAGCTAACTGTCCAACCGAGGGATTTTAAGGGGGTTACATACAAGTGCTAGTATTGGTTGTTGTTGTTGCGGTCTTAAATGAGGCGATTGATGATGAATAAGGAAATGTGAGAGTGAGAGAAGTGGCCGAATATATAATTATTCGAAGCATTACGTCATTCGATCACTGAGACACCGGCCCATCACAGGCTACCATGAGAGAACAGCAAAGAAACAGGGTGCTACACTTTTGGTACAAACATTCCCTGAACAAACCCACATAGTGCAGAGGCACCTGCTGGCTACTTGGCCGTAAAGGCGGCGCAGCCCACGCAAGTGGTTTCGCACTGCTGCCCCCGGCCATTGAAACTACACGGAACTAGGCATGCCCAGTTCTGGCTTTGAAAAACAGACTACCCACAAGTGGAGAAAGTATGTTTGTTGCCTGGTTTTAGGCGTGTAAGAACGGGATATGTGAAGCATTGTCATATACTTTCTGCCTAATGCTGGCTGTGGTGAAGGAAACGTCCGAAGTCAAACAAGGTTGTCATACAGTCATCCTAGCCTTGGCCTACTAGGCCGAGACGATAAGTCCGAGGGCGTCCCAACTTGGTTATGGGAAATTTGTGGCAAAAGGGCTGGTGTATGGTGGTTGATTGGAATCAAAGAATACCTACATGGGTGGTGACCAAGAATAAACAATGTTGATCTCGATCAAAATGAGTTTTCCCATAGATTTTAGTAGTATCCGGCTGGACTATCGGGCGGGATTCCCATCTAATGTGCGCTTCTATTCTGTGTGTGTTGTGTATGTCAAAGACACCGCCTCTTTCTCTTTGCATTGCCATTGCGGGCATGAGCTCTAGCTAAGATAATGGAAGAACTAGTGCACACCATAACTCAAAGACCACCTCCTATTACCTACCCACTTGCGATACGGTTCAGTTGTTCCAAAATCTCGGAAAACAACGGCCTTGTTTGGACTAAATCCAACAGGCCAGGAGTTGCCGCTGAGCCTTGTGTTGGTGACCCTCCCTTCGTAGTACTCTCGAGTGCATTACCCCTGACAAGGAGCAACTCTGCCATGAACGACCGAGCCAATTCGACCTCTCGGTTCCAGAAACGCTTCGCTGCATTGAGCGTGTCTACGGCCATTGTGGGTGTCTGACCACCTGTTGAACCTACCGGATGGATCTTTCCGCCCTGAAGAACCACGCCCGGTAACCGTGGATGACGGGTATCCCACTCCGGCGCCCCAGCCGTGCAAGTCTGTATTAACTCGCGGATAGCGCGTGGCGTTTTCTTAAACTCGGGAAACGCCCGCGCTTTCCCGGATCTTCTCGACTCGTACCCAGGGTCGCCATCTCGCAACACCTCGTGGTCGATGCCGCACCTGACGAACGGCTGCCCCTCGAAGATGCACCACAGCAGCTTCCCCAGCATGAAGACCTGGGCTCGCTCCAGCAGATGCATTCCCCAACCTTCTGCTTTCCTTGCCTCTAACAAGGCTAGCCACGGCGCACTGAACCCACCCTCCGTGTTGTGGTACCGCGGGCCAGCCGTGTCTGGCGACCACTCGGGATCGCCATAGTACTCCCTCAGCTCCTCGAGGATCACATCCTTTAAGTCGCCCTCCGCCAACCCCGACTCGTCCGCCAGAATCTCCAGATATTCCACGTACGCCACTTCGGGCGGACTCCACGCAAACCAGCCCCCCCGCTGTTCCAAGTCTATGAGTACCGCAGCCAGCATCCCCGTTTTCGCGTCCTGCCTGAGGACAATGTTGTCGGGCTTCAGATCGGGGTAGAAACCTGCGTTACTATGGCCATTGATGTGGATAAATGCCTCCGTAACTTCCGCAGCCCACTTCAGTTTCTGCTCCATCGAAGTAATCTCCTCATAGTCGTCCCTCAGAAGCCTCTCCTTCAACGAGCCTAGAGGGAACCACTCCAGCAAAAAGCCGCAAACCCCCCTCCGGTTCCCGAACCGCCCCTTTTTTGTAACCACTCCCAGCGGCCGAGCAATAAGATTCGGATGGCTCCCCAGTGAAAGCAGCATCTTCAGCTCATTGTACATATACCGCTGTTCCTGCTGCTGCAGCACGCTCTTGAACACCACCTCCTTCCCCTCAGCCAACCCAGCCACCTCCACCACCGAAATAACCTCATGCACCTGCCTCTTGAACCTCAGTCTCTCCCACTCCACAACCTCGACACCCTCCCAATCCACCTCTCCCTCCCACATCGCCCTCAACCCCTGCCAATCCACCATCCCCTGCTCGACCCCATACCCCGGCACGAGCGCCACCTCCTCCTCCACCCTGCCCACCCCATCCCCCTCCCCCGCAACAACCTCCAGAAAATCCACCACCACCGCCCACCCAAACGGAATACTCCACCACCTCTCTTCCAGTCTCATCTCTCCCTGCCTGATCGCCAAAACCCTCCCCAAGCATCATCCAAACTCAAGTCCGCCCGCCGCTGCATATCAACCTTCTTGTAAGATAGGATATGCTCCGGGGTGGATATCATGATGCCGCGCGGGCGGCTCCTAGTTTGCCTCGTCACGCTTCGACCCTCATAGCCCAACCTCTGGCCGATCGAGTCCGCTCGAGGTGCGCCAGGGGGTTGGCGCGGGTTGGGTGGGGTCGGGTTGGGGGGTGGGTGTGGTGGTGGTGGTGTTGTTGTTGTTTGGGGGGAGAAAGGCGGCTAGTGGGCTGAGGATGGAGGTGAATATGTCGCTGGTGAGGTCCATGATGGCGGGTCTCAGCCTCTCAGGGGCGAGATTTGTGTGGATGTATAAGTGGGTGGGGTGGTGAGAGCGGTTCCTGCCGAAAGTCTAATAATCTAATTCGGTGGGTTCAAGGAAATGGGGGCGATGGCCTTCCTACGAACCCGAGATTTTCACAGGGGAAGCAGGCGAGTGAGGATCCTTTAACCTGCCCTTTCCCCTTGTTGCCCAAGCTGCAATCTGATAACCCGCCGGACCCACGGCCTCGAAAGCACCACATGGCTGACCACGTAACCCCTATTCCCCATCACCGTATCGCGATGGCCCAAAACCCAACCTGAGATGAAGCCGAATCAAAAGAAACTCCCCCGGCCAACGCCCGAGGTTGCTGGCCACGTCGATCGACGATCCCAACCTGCAACCACAATCCCATCGTCCTCCCAAATTCCGTTCCCACCCCCCGTTTTGCCCCAACCCATTATCCCACCCGATATCCCACCCTAGGTTGCTCACCCGGCCGGCCACCCACCCGACAGCAGCGCACCCAATGATCCGCCAGCCCACCCGCTGCCCGCAACTCGCAAAGCGGGCCAGAGCGCGGCGCCGGGCGCCCTCAACCGGGCCCTCTCGAAAAACCTCCTCCACCTGGCCGGCTGCAATGTAACCCTCCCGGGGGCCGGAAGGAGCTTACTGCATGCGTGGCCCCCGCACGCCGCCAAATCATACGAGAGCCGAGACCTACCGGGCGCCGATCTAGCCCTACGAGGTCAGCCCAGAGTTGCATTTCGGGTGCAGAAGGGGGATTTGTGCATGCAGGGTGCTGAGGGGGATCGAACTTTTTTGGCGGGGATTTTGGGAAGTCGATGAAAATTGGAAAAGGGACACAGGGTTTTGCGCAGTTCCTCAAGGTTTAGTCACGATTGAGAGGAGACCGGAGGAAGTTTGCGCAAAATCTGGCTGTTGGTATCAAAGCTATTAACTGCTGCCGAGTGGTGCAGAAAGGGGTACCGTAACCCCAAAAGAAACTCATGCAGACCGAATATTAAAGACAATAAAAAAATCGACGCAAGAGTTGCGTCCAGGCGAACCCTTAAAAGCGAAATGTAAAAAATCACCGCCAGACCCTTTTCCGTACCATCCCTGAACTCCAGCACCAGCCTGAATGAACCCCAAACCCATGTCCCCACCAGCAGGCAGTAAACCCAAGCCCCTACGAACTCAACCGCTCACTCAACCGAAACAGGACCCTCGGCGCGTCCACGACATTCCACTGCTCGCCCAGCTCATTGTCCTCATAAATCCTCGCATTCCCCGCCTGCAACCCCCTGGGCAACTCCCACGCCAATTCCGGATTCTTCAGCCACATGCGCACCAAATACCGCGGCGACGCCGCATCGTCCTCAAACGCCTCGCGCGAGTGCAGCACGGCGTGGTTATTCACAAACAGGACATCGCCGGGCCGCGCATCCAGCACAATCTGGCTCCGCTTCGCAATCTCCTCGACCACGTCCAGCGCGCGGCGCTGGGCATCATCGAGGGCGGGGAGGCCGGCGGCGCGGCGCACGCCGTCGAGGCCGAGCAGGGGCTCGCGGGCAAAGTTGAGCAGGACGCGGCCGGCGTGGTGGTAGAGCAGCGGGCGCGTGCTGGAGGGGAGCAGCTTGCCGCGGCTGTCGAAGGACCAGATGGGCTGGGCGAGCAGCTCGCGCAGGTGCGGGTGCGTGCGCATCAGGGTGTTGTAGATGGTCCAGGAGGACGCCAGCATGTTCTTGCCGCCGGAGGAGGCGTTGTTGCGGATCTGGAGGGCGAGGATGTCGCAGAAGGTGTCGGTGTGGAAGGTCTGGGAGGGAGAGGGGGTTTGGTTAGCTAAGGGGGTCTGTCTGGGTGGGAGCTTGGGTGCAATAGGAAGGTGGCTGCTTACAGATGCTCGAGAGGAGTACCGTGTCGGTCGGTCCTGCTGGGGTGTTTTCGAAAGCTTCGCGTCACGAATGTGCACTGCAGGCGTCAGGCGTCAGACAAGGGGGGCTAGACGGTGAATTCGAGTGGCTTACTTAGCATATTACCCTCCTCGTCTTGTCGGCCACGCTTGACACCGACATAGCACGAAATGCCCAGGAATACCAGGACATTGTCCTCGGGCGAAAACTCGTCAGGCTTCAACCCTCGAACCACGGCAAATCCCCTCCCCCGGTGGACGTCGGCGGAAATCTGCCGAAGCTTCGGCCCGAGAGTCGGCAGGGGAAAGGTGGTGGGGGAGACTTCGTTTCCGTAAAGGCCGAGTTCTATTCTCGTCATCAGAGCCTGGCTCTTCGGTAAGTTATGACGCCTGTGATTCGGGGAACTAACCGTTAAAATGCTGCAGTCCTGATCTGACCTCCAAGACCTCGTCCTCGGTCAGGACCAGCGTGTAGTCATCCTCGGAAGCAAACGATGCCGGTCCCCACGCGAGATCACCCTCCAATTTGACCGGCCATTCGGTTGAGACGGGGACGTAACGAGGAGGGCAGTTGGCCTTCACAGCCAGGTTCCCCCAAGCTTGCCCTTGCTGTCCCAAAAGTACCGTCTCCGCGCCCATGGTGAGTATAGTGTCCTGAATGCTGGTAATGTCGATTTCAAGTAAAGATTTGTGAAGGTTTCGAGAACGGGTTGTTGCTATGGACTTGGGGTGTGTTTTAGTGTGTTGTGGAAAAAAGCCGACCCCAGGGGTGCCGAGGGTCAATGTAAATATAGCACAGCGGAGGAGCCGGAAACCTCGAATGCGCATTCTTCATCCCAATTCATCTTCGCGTTGCATCATGCGGCTCAAGATGCCGAGCGGGTCCAAGGGTCCTCCGGGTTGAGTTAGACCGCAGGAGGGGTGTTCTGCAGGCTGCCCCGAGATCACCAATGAACCTTTCCCGATTTAGGACGGCCCCCCATCCCAATGCAAGCCGGCTGCAGGGTGATAAGAGCTGTGGAGCCTATTGGCGGGGAGGGTATTTCGTGTACAAATCCGACCCAACGCTGGCGCCGCTGGGGGGGCCGAGACCGTCGTGGTCAAAGTGAGGGGCTGCCGCACAGCATCAGGAAGCGGGCGAAGAAGAAAGAGAAAGTCAGGCCACGTTTGCGAGAGATGGTTCCGCCGGTGGGGCATGCTCGAGGGTGTCGCGCGGTATCCAGTCGGGGTCAAAGAGCTGGCTGGTGTACCACCATTTTTCGTGATACATATCGCCCTTGTTGATGCTTTGGAATGTGGGCGCTACATGAAATGTCTTCGTCAGCTATGGAGCCGTGTCACTTACTCGTGACGGGGAATTACCTTTGTGGACCACAACATCCCGGCACTGCGACATGAACTGACTTTGTTCAGCATCAAGCCGGGCCATCCTTCGGACACGCGGGGCGGCCCAGTCAAACCCTGGCGTGAAGAGCTGCTGCCCCTTATAGCAGTAGTGGAAATGCGCCAGGATGGTCTTGGCCCCCGAGTTCGTCGCCCGGACAAGCGGCATGTCTAGGTACCGTATCTTCTCGTTTGTGAGCAAGGAGCCGTGCAGGGAGTCGAGGTTACTTACCTGTGCCTCCCTCCGCCTGGCGAACTGGCTCTGGAATAGCATTTGCATCTCGTAATTCTGCAGGAGGATGAAACATGTCAAAAAGGTGGCGAACCAGTCCTTGGGATTGTGCGTGTTGAAGGTGCCCTGGAGGATGCGAAGGACGTCCTTCCTAAGCGGAGCAAGAATGCGGTGCATGACGATGGACGCAAATTGGTAGTCGATGTACGGCGGGGGGGAATCCAGGCCCTTGTAGAATGGATCCTCTGGGTTCATGGCCCGAAGCTCGCTGTCGGCCCAGCCCGTCTCTGACCAACATCTCCACTTGGATTCGATAAAACGACAGGCAACCCAGAGTCTCAGTGTCTTTTTGAGCATCTCGTTCTGCAACATCCGTCAGCCGATGTAAATGAGCAAGTTACGGGGTACCATAAAACCTACCGGAAGAGGGAAGACGGATGCTCTGTAGGCAGCCTGGAAGATGTTCCAAACGAGGGGGTCTGTGTCGTCCAAATAGGCCGCCATATACCGCGTAACAGATCGGTCGATATACTCAGTTATCGCTTCCACCACGGCATCGGGGTCGGCAACAGCCCAGGGGACGGCATACATCGGCCGCCCCTTGAGGTCCACATCTCTGGTATTGGCGGGCGGAACGAACTCCCGCAGCTCGATCTTGATATGCATGGACCCGACCTGACCCAGACACAAGACTTTAGAGGGAGCATCGGTCCACTGGCGTTCCAGGTGAAAATCGCCATAGTGAGGCCCGACCATGGGATGGGTTCTGTAGAAGGGCATGTAGTCCAGGCCGGTTCGGAAGAGGGTGCTGTCGGTGACCATGTATCGGAGGCAAGGCAGTCGGCTCATGCGCACCGTTCTATTTTGGCAGGTCAAACACGGGCCCCGGGGATTGTTGGGGTCGGGAATGCACTACCAAAATCAGCAAGGCTGTATTCGTATTGGGCGGTGAGCTGCACCAAATTCGCCGTCGTATCTTACCCTATTTCTTTGCATTCTGCACCTAACACAAGCATGGAGCTGGCGGGTAAGGTGAGTGTCGACTCTCTTGCTTCCTTCATAAGGGCTGCGTTTCTTCTTGACGCGATGAGAGGAGCTCTCTGACGGAGTTTGGGCGCTGTGTTTGGGGACTTTAGGGGCGATCCTGTGATAACGCTTGTCGATGGATCCCATGGGAGGCGACATGGGCAGCTTCGACAATGGAGATTCGGAGGAGGCCGAAACAAGAGACCAATCGGCTGAGGCATCTTCCAGCACATATTCCTGGTCTTCCCGGACGGTGTACTCGCTGACGGAGTCAAAATCGACTTTCGCGTCCGACACCGGTACGTACGACCCATCGTCGGCGGCATCGGAATCCATTGTGACATCGTCGAAAGCAAAGACATGACCGGGAGGTGGGTTAATACCCCAGGCAGCCTCATCGCAGTCATAAGAAGTTGTGTGGGGGTTGAGGAGAACGACTCTGGCCCCTTGGTCCTTGGTGACGGGAGGCCCGGGGGCGGGAAGAGCCAATTCGGAGGGGTCGCTCCCAGAACCGCTCAAATTGGGGTCTCCCAGGTCAAAGGTGTCCAAGTCCAAGTCCAGGTCCAGTTCCAGGCGCAGGTCCGGGTCAAAAGATGGTTGGTGGTGTTGGTTAGAAAGGACAGGGCTCTCTTGATGTTGGAAAAGTGGTGACCGCTGCTGGCTTGCAATGTGTCGAGGTCGAGGTTGAGGCGATGGCTGGGGCGAGCTGCTAACGGAGCCTGCGGTGATCTTGCTGCTGTTGAGTCGGCTCTGTTGCAGCAGCTCATCCACTGTAAGGTTCAGCAAGCCCGCTACTCGCTGAATGTCCTCCAAATCCTTTCCCGAAAACTCCATGCTGGCGAGGGGCTCGTTGGCAATTGCTGTCCCCGATGCGAGGAGCGACCTTGGGCTGTTGTGTGCAATATTCCAGAGCGGCTTGCGGGCCTCTTTTATTGCGAAGAGGGCGAGGGACCTGCATCGCTTTCCAGGCCCAACGCTGTTGGTTCGCCCATTGATCGGTTTCGTTGTTGGCGGCATCCGATCAGACATGATTGGTCCACCTCCCTGTCCCACCCCCAAACCGGCCATCCCCCTCCAGCTCAAAGCCGCCACCTGCACCTGCACATGATGCCCGCCCGCGCCGCCCACGCCGGCTTGCCCCAAGCATGCGCAACCAATCGCATAACACATCGGCTGTCCAAGGTCCATGTAGTCGCGACATGGAATCAAGACAGTGGCAGGCGTCTTGTGAGCGTGCGCTCTTGATGGCCGCGTTCAGCCGCTGGGACGATGCCGCCAGGTCCTGAAACGCCAGTTGGAGTGGTTGATTCTGGGTTAGAAATCAGCGACAAGGGCCAACTGGGAGGAGAACAAGGAGATGACGAAAACGCCACAAGAAAAGAAGAAAACGCAATAACCAAAGAAGAGGATGACAAGGAGGAAAGGAAGAAGAAGGGCAAGATGGAAAAGAATGACAAGGCCGAAAACATAGAAAACGACAAGAAAGGGGTAGTGTATGAAAACAAGGCAAAAGAAGCGAAAAATTGTGTAACTAACAGAAAGTGGGGAGGCACCAAAGCCAGAAACGAAGGAATATGAGGACGATGACAAGAGAGAGCATCGTGATCTGGGAAGAGTGAATGTACCTAATAAAAAAAAAAAGTCAGAGACTGGACGCAACGGCTTGCTCTGGGTGTGATTTGTTTTCTTACCCAGGCGGGAGCTCCGTACAGCAAATTGTCGTTGATTGGTGATGAAATTGCCAGTGTTTTGGGGGGTGCTTGAGTCTGCGAGTTAGGTGGTGATGGGAACATAATTACCAAGTAGGTCCTTGGGCTAGAGGAGGTATTTGAATCGGCAGCGACGTCCAAGGGCCGAGCCCCCTCCTAGCTGTGGTCTTCTTTACAATTGAACAGAGACTTTCAAGGCTGCAAAGCACCGCCTGTGCTAGAACAGGGCAAGCCCTCGATGCTGATGTGACATGTCAGATGAAACGAAAGCGAAGGTACCTAGATAGGTGGGCAAGTCCCTACCCAACGAACGACAAGGCTAAAAAACAAGAGACATCACTCTAGCTGCGTCTGCCAATCAAGATGACGGCTGAGAATTAAAAGGCATCCCTACTGTATCTGTCATGATCGAAGTTGTCTGAGAAGAAGAATGCATTTCCTCGATGGGGGGCCCGGAGGGTCATGGTTTTAGGCTTTTAGCAAGGCCGCAAGCCCACGATTAGAAAGCCCAATTCACCTTTCCCACATGACCAAGTCAAGCTGCAAGGCAGAAAAATGCCGGGATGCGGCTTATTCCTTCATTGACCAGATTTTCATCCTGTTCCTTGATTTAAGGGTCCCCTGGGATAATTCTCGCACGTGCAACAGATGGCCGGCTGAGGTTCCATCACTGCCCGAGGTGGGCCGACTGGGTAAGGACGTACCTATTTACCTTGTTAGGACAGATCGGTTGGCCTGGGCCAATAAGAGCCTCAGAGAAACCGATCAATGAACGAGCCAACAGCGTTGCAGCTGGAACCTGGAACCCTAACGGCCGTCATCATCCGCAACCTGCCCGCTGCAGGAAACCGAGATCATTTGCGATCAATGGCTGTGGCAAAGGTGCAAGAGTAGAAAAAAAAAGGCGGGGCCGGGGAGGAAGAAAGAGAATGCAACTGCATGCAACTAATAAGGATAATTAGGTAGCAAAGTTTAATCCGATCGTCCAAAGTTTCAATCACACCGGCCTTCTACAATGTTGGATCTGCAACCCCTCATAGCTGCCACCTTACCATACTCCACCAGCCCAGATACCTGCAACGGACTCAACGTCCAGGTTGCCAAAATGCCTTGGTTTAATATTGCCAAGGGTTCTTATCGTTTCCCTTTGCCCTACATTAATATATTAACTAGCTTGTATATCAAATGGGAAGCGCTTTCTCTACTTTCTACGAGGTCAAGGGTTTAGGTGGTATGATGGCAGCCGGTATTACGGTGCAAGGACACGGCGAAGGAGTAGCCACTCCCTCGTTTGACGAGATCGGCGCCTTCGAAGTATTTTTTACTGTAGAAATGCGAATAGGAAGCTTTCGGTGGTTGCTTTAACGTCTAGTTTCTTAGTAGAAAGGAGGATGCCGAGGTTGAGGGACGGTAGGCTGGAATGTAGCAGGTGGCAGATTGGCCGCATTTACCTAGGATAGGTAGGCACCTTAATCAAGGCAAGGTATCTTACGGTTGGTCGTGGGGTTGGGGAAACCTGGGCCTAGCTTTGAAGGGCCAACTTGATGAAAATTACTCCGAGCGCACAAGTAGATAAAGGTAATAGGTTTCAAAAAATGCAGGTGAATTTAATGCCATTGATACACATTTAGAATCAAGTTATCACCAATGGTGATTCAGCAACAGCACATTATCAGACTCACAACCGGCGTGACCACAACCGGCCTGACGCGACTTCCATAAGTGAGAGCACTGATATTGTTTGGGGAAGGAAGGAGCTCTTTGAAGCACCTGCCTAGTTTAGAGCCGGCGGTAGATATGGTCCAATGAGAGTCGGTACACATTGTTGCACATCGAACATGAAACTTGAGATTCGATATCTACTACTTCTTCCTACGTAACACCAATCGGACAACAACGCCTCAACCGCCAATAATCGCTGAGCATTGCTCCTTTATTATGATAACTTCCTTGCTTGCTGTATTACTCTATATTCTCCACCAATCTCAAGTCTAGCTTTGATATGATTCGGACGGCAATTATTGTCATTCAAGTGTGGACCTTCCACATCAATCATGCCCTGCTGCATAGATACGTACCTACATATATTTAAAGTGTTTCATTTTTCACTAAAACTCTTCTTCGTTGCCGCGATGCAGTCACCTCAATGTGCCATCATTCACGCCCAGATTCACCAAGCATCTCTTTGATCACCGCCACAATGCTACCTTCTCAGGAATACTACACGGTGGGCCGGACCCTGACAGTTACCAGACTCCTGGGACCAGGCGCTCTCACTTCGCCGACAATTCTAGTTCGAATCCGGGAGTTAAAAAGCCGGACGATGTCTTACACCATGATTGTCAACATTGAGACCGACATTGAAAACCGATACTGGAACCGACACAGGCAGCGGCGGCTCAGCGGCAAAAACCGGATTCCTCAAGCTGTATGATCGAAGGTTTGCCCGCTCGTTGCGAGCGCAAGAGGGCGCCGGCAAATGGACACATGACATCGAGGATACATATGTGGAATCAATTCGTACCGGCTCAATCCAGCAGTTTGCCCATGACCTTCGTCACGTTGAGGGGTTCCGGGACGCCCAGAGCGAGCTGGACGCTCCGGACATCGCACAAGACGAAGCGTATATTAACGGCACGATGGTTCGGGACCATACACCCGAACTCGCTGTCCACAACGCACTGCACGATCAGCAGGGCAAAGTGGTACCTCGCCTCCTTGCCGCTGTGGACCTCGACCTTACGCGGCCAGGCGCCGAGAACGACGAACTGTTTCATATCAAGGGCATCCTACTAGAGTATATCGAAGGCTTCCGCATGTCAAAGTTTCCAGATGAGACGCCCCCGTCAGCATGGCAAAACATTGTTGACCAAGCCATCGCCGCCGTCAACGTCCTCGGCGACTACCATATCTTAGATACGGACCGCCGCCCCGATAATTTCATTGTCACACCCGACAAAAAAGGGGGGTTTCATGTCTTCATGGTCGATTTTGGTTGTGCCAGGTTCAAGCGGGAAGACGAATCAGAAGCGGAGTGGGCAAGCAACAAAGTCACCGAAAATGAAGAGACTGGAGTAGGCACTGTGTGCCAGAAATGCTTGGCCAGAGATTACGGATTTTGCTTGGAATACAAGCCATCCGATAGGTGGCTAGAGGCAGGCTTGGAATATGGCCGGGCACTTGCTCGGGTCGATATCGAACGGTATGAGAAGGAGAAAGCCGAGGCAACCTAATGAAGGCGGAAACAATCGTTCAAGAGGGAATCCTAGCCTATGTATGATAGTGAAAAGGGTCCACCTACAGCTACCGACCATTTGCATAACTTCGCCTCTCGAGTTTCGGACCGGGATGGAGACATTCCAGATTAGAGTCGAGTCATGACGCCGCAAAGGACCTGAAACCTCGGGCTCTGCTCGCTCTTGCAGGTTCCAGAAGAAATATGCTGGCGTTTGCGTTCGCATCAAGGGCAGTGGCATCATGGGCAGTGGCATCAAAGTCAGATGGCACCATGGGCAGTGGCCAAGTTTGCAGGTATCTCGGGACCACGACCAGGAAACATCCTGAGGTCAACCTCCATTGTCCTCCTTAGGACCGAAGCTAATCTCGGCGAGGTCAACGACTATCTAAATAACTACTTCTGGGGCATTCTTTTGCCATTATTATTGAGTATCTCTTCTTCAAAACCTTTTGGCTTTTGGAGTTCATCATCTCTTCCCTCAACCTGCCCATCAGATTTCGGCTAATAACGCACGTGCATGAGACCCCTCGACCCTTTTTAGGTGGGGTGTTTTTCTCCTTCCACGCCGATGTCAGGCCAGTAGGTTGGGTAAGTGAGGTAAGGTAGCTATCCAGCTCGTACTATACTCCGTACCCACTTCCTCAACCTTGGTTTCTCCTTGGGGGCCACTTATCGGTTACACGACCACCAATCATGCAAGGAAGCAAAAGACCGATCAGACAGAGGAGGTCACGCTTCTCTTCACCGAGAGGATCTACCTGCCGCGGCTTACTCGAAGGCCAGTTCACTGACAAACCACTCATCGAGTATATCTCAGTCGACACTGCCACGTTGCTCATCTCGGAGGCAAATGAGCCGAACACACAACGGGACGGGGAACATGTATATAGATCACGTAGAACATAGGATATAAATATCCCCTCCTCTCAACGCACGCTGGTATCGATTGAGCAAGACTAACATTCAGACTTGACTCGCGGCGTTCCACGTTACTCATTTGTGCTTGGGCGCAGCCTGGCGTCATCGCAGTCCCTTGCACCTACCCGGGCTATTACGACAGGCTCCAACGACCCCGCCCACCAACCTCGACAATGTCCACGAGGAAGCACATCCCCCAAGACATCCTAGAACTAATAAAACACACAAACCCAGCACCATCCAACGGCCCTTGCACCTCGCTGATGCGGTGCAACGGTGAGGTCTTCCCTCTCCGCGCCCAGCTCCGCCACTGCGTGGATTCTAATCCCGCAACTTGTCAGAGTTTGCGTGGCCTGAGTCTGTTGAATCGTCACCGGGTCCGGTTGCTCAGAAGTGGAAGTGGGAGTGGGGGTACACGGTCAGTGAGGGAACCTGACGGAATGTGTCCATCGCCGAGCCTCGGGGCTATGCTAACTGCACGCTAGCAAACTGCCACCACTACCAGCAGCGGTGGCAGTGGTGGTAGCAGTCGAGAGACCAGCTCACAGCAAACAGCTGCCACAACAACCATGACGCTTCCCGAAGGGCAGAGGTGACGGAGAGACAAAAACTATCTGATGGGGTTTGGGGGTTGCCATCAAATGGCCTCGTTGTTTTGTTGTTGGTTCACGTGTGGGCGACGTCTTTGGCAGTTACGGAGGGTCAACTGTTTCTTAGGTACGCGGTCGCAGTAGATCAAGCGCTGCGAGTCGTCGGTCTCCTAAATCGTGATAATACCGTCACATTCCATGTTCCTTGGGGTGCCGTGGCACGATGCGGGTAGACAGTTGCAGCCACTCCCGTGATGTTTGAGTGTTATGTACTACGGTGGTACACAGAAAAGTCAGTGACGGCAGCGCTTAAATTAGGCTACCCCGGAGAGACGAAGGGCGGAGGCGAGCGACCAGGTAAGCTTGATGTCATCGTCGGTGCTGGCAATTGGTGTTGGGGAAATTGTGGGTACGTCCGTCAGTGGTTCCTCGGTGAGAGAGAAATGGCCCGAAATGGCCAGTGCCCAGGCTCCCAGGTCCCAGGCACCCAGGCAGAGCGGGACCTGAAATCCCAATCGCCTGGTCGGTCCGGGGCGAGCATGACCATTTGCAGCCAACCAACGCATGCTTGGCCCTGATGCGACCCACCCTTACGTCATGATCGTCAAAACTCCGGGGGCGCCAAGGATGCCATTCCAAGGAAGGTTTGGTTGGTTTTCGCCCTGGGAGATGAGCAAGATGAGGTATTCGTAGGTAGATGAGGTCACAGTTCGACCTGCCACGCCATGTCTTGCAGGAGCGTGTTGCACCTTTTTTTTTTTTTCCCCTTCGTGCATTCGTGGGCGCTGTTGCATTCTCTTTCCGCATTCGGGTCCATTGAAGAAGTTCAAATAGGGAAACCTTCCACTCGCTTTCCGCCATCTCCTCTACAGCGAAAAAGAATCCACTCGAGTCCTTGTCACTTGCACAATATTATTATATGAATTCTCCTAATCTGCATATACACCCACACAATGATCATCCGGCTGGCAAGCGAAGCCGATCTCGAGGACATGACGGCGGTCCTCGTCGGGGCCTCACCACTCGACCCGGTCTACCCCTACCGATTCCCCGGAGGGCACCTCTACTCGGACGAGTTCGCGGCCCTCTGCCGGCGGAAATGCGCCGAGTATCTCGAGAACAGCACAGTCGTGGTCTGCGAGCTGCCCGCCGATGACGGCAGCTCGTCAACGCAGGTCGTCGCCTTCAGCGCCTGGGACATGCCCGCCGCAGCACAACCCCTGAAATCGCGCCGTGAGAGCGCCCTCGGTACGTGCAGTGACGTCACCGGCCCTGGTGATAATAACAACACCCTCCCCGCCCCCGCCAAGAAACAACACTAACCACCGCCGCCCGCCCTCCAGAACCAACATCACCCACCTCCCCCACCCACCCCGCCTCCCCGACGACCATCGGCCACCTCACGCGGCAGTCCGCCTTCCGCGCGGCGCTCGAGCGAAACAAAGCCGCGCTGTTCGACGCGCGGTACGGACCCCTAACAGCAGCAGCAACCACCACCACGACTCCCACAAGGCGTCGTCCACGGCCACGTCTTCCTCAAGATCCTGCTCACCCACCCGGCGTGGCAGCGCCGTGACGCCGGCACGGCCCTGACCTCGTGGGGCATCGCGCAGGCCGCCGCCCTCGGCGTCCCCACCACCGTCTTTGCCAGCCCCATGGGCCTGGCCCTGTACCGCCGGCTGGGGTTCAGCGAGGTCGGTCGTTTTCGGGTGCAGTTGGAGGGGGAGAGGGACTTTTTGGAGATTCCGGCGCTGGTGAGGCCGGTGGGGATGGGAGGGGGGATGAGGGAGGTGGAGGGGGCGGTGGGGTTGGGGTTTTGTGGGAGGAGAGTGAGGGATTGTGTTGGTGATGGTGGTGCTGGTGGTGTTGTTGCGGGGTGGGGGGAGGGCGCGGTTTGTGCTTGAGCTTGCATTGATGGGGTTGTCAAGGTGGGGGTATGGTCGTTTAAAGTCTTGGTCTTGGTTTTGGTCTTGGTCTCGCATTGCGTTTGGGTGGGTCGATTGGTTCGGGCTAGATATATTGCTTTTGAGAAGGGAGTTTGGGGTACATGGTATCTTACCCGGGATGGCATCATTGCATGGATACACGGATACCGCGGGGAACAGAGGGAGGGTCGCGCTGCGTTCTGCGCGGGTTGAGGGCGTCGCGAGACATCCTGGCCGCGTTCACTATACTGGAAGAGAAGGGCTCGCTGTATAAGAAAGAGCCTCGCTTTTGTTGCTCAAAGCTAGATTTCGCCGTCCTTGGAATAATTTTTTATACCGTGCATCATCTGGAGCCGTTGGGTTGGAGATGACGAGCTGCAGTTGGATTTGAGTTGATGCAGGGCCATGCAACCGAAGGAGATCCTGGGCCTCATACAGTGGATGGCTGCGGCGGTTGAACTGTGGATCATCACTGTACGCTTATCTCAGCTCGGGCTTTATCGGAAATAACTAACTAACTAACTAGTTATTTCGACGTCCTCACGCCACCTCCATCTTCACATCCTACATCGCTAATGCCACTTTTCCCACCACCTCCGCCGGCAGCATTTGCTCATGGCTCCTCCACCTTTTGTTTGCGGTAGCTGCGCTCGCACGCTGCGATTAAGGACGATATCTCGCACCCCGCTTCCATCAACCCGCCGTCACATCTCCCAATCCCGCCCCGCATCCCTCCCCGCGAATGCTACAAGTTCCTCCCCACCGACGAACACCCAAGATGGCACCTCAAAAACATCAACACCTTCCGAAGCCTCCGACGTGCAACAGCCGAATGCCAACCCCGAACCCGGGCCCATGACAACCCGCCTACGGCAAGCCACCGAAGATGCCCTGCTCACCGGAGGCCGCGCCGGCCGCCGCGCCGTCGAAGAAGCCGGCTTCAGCGAGGAACTCAAGGCGCAGCTGCTCGACAAGGTAGCTACCGCCAGGTTCAACCACGAACACTCCGCCACGCTGGCCCAAGCGGGCATCACCTCGCGTCTCCCCGACTCGGCTGGGCTGGGCACACGCGCGATGGCCTCGGCCCAGCCTTGGACCGGGCAGGAGAGCACTGAGGATACCGTGCTGCGGATGTTGGATGATGCACGCAAGCCGCTAGGGCCGGGGCTGCGGGCGAAAAGCAAGCCGGTTGTCCCGCAGCCCGTCGACATGCGCATCAGGAGAGAGGTCGGCGTGACGCCCGGGCGGAGGGCCGCCGGCGCACGGGACAAAGCACAGGCTTACGCGGGGATGGGGATCAAAGACGCTGGGTTGAGCGAGAAGGAGAGGGAGGCCATGAGGAGGGAGTTTAAAGAACGCTTTGCGCCGGGGGCGAGAGCGATGCCGAATACCGTGTCCGGGCTGGCGGCCTTGGCGAACGAACGAATCGAGGACGCGATCGCAAGGGGCCAGTTCAAAAATATCCCCCGGGGGAAGGGGATCGAGAGAGACAGGCGGGCAGACAACCCGTTCATCGACACCGTGAGTGTTTCGGCCAACCACTCCTGCCAACCGCGCCCGCCACTCTGACCGCCGTGACAGACGGAATACATCATGAACAAGATGATCAAGCGACAGGACCTGGTCCCGCCGTGGATCGAGAAACAACAGGAGGTCGCCAAAACGGCGGCAAACTTCCGCGGCCGGCTGCGAAACGACTGGAAGCGCCACGCCGCGCGCATGATCTCCGCCCGCGGCGGCACCCTCGAGCAGCAGATCGCCCGCGCGGAGGCCTACGCGCGTGCCGAAGAGGCCCACAACCCACGCCGGCGCCGCCCCGACCAGATCGCGGTCCCGACCACCGTGACCAACGACGCGGTCATGACGGTGGCCAGCGGCTCCCCCAGCCCAACCACCAACCCATCCCCATCACCCCCCTCCACCACCACTACCCCCTCCCCCTCATCCGCATCACCATCCTAACCGACAGAGCCATCCCTCTCTTCGTCAAAAACAGTAATGAAACACGCCGGAACCCATGCATACCGGATGCCGGCTGGGGAAGCGGTGCAAGCCCCGCACTAAAAAGGGCGGAGCGTTGCCCTGAGTACAGAAAAAAACCTCCCTTAAAGGATGGGCTCGAGTCCGTCCATGCCCCCAATTTATCGCTGCAAGAGACCCGACCCGCCTGCTATCGGGAACATGATCCCTCAGTCTGTCAACGGACAGTGCACTCCCTGACCTTTTTGCCAACATTGGGGGGTCGGTAGCGGAAAGTCTAAGGGGTTGCCCATTGTTGGCTCGCGAACCTCCGTTTGCGGACCTGGGGCCGTGTGAGGGAGGCTCAGGCCTTTGGAGGGCGTTTGCCGAAGATCCGATTTCATGGAGCGAACTGGAGCCCCGAAAAGGCCAAATACAAGCCGTATAAATTTAAACGAAACACCCACCCGGTGGTTGCCAAGAATCGGTGGAGGGAGGCCAACTTGCCTCCTACGTCTAACCTTCGATAGCGTTTCTGCTATGGCTACAGAATGTTTTAAAAGGCTAT
>NT_165982.1:3228631-3294522 GCF_000143365.1 Chaetomium globosum CBS 148.51
GGTACCTAGATCCGGTAGGTGATGTGGGAGAGCGGGGTGGGTGTGTAGTTGGGGGAGTGTCGCGTGTGTGATATCCCGTTTACGGCGTCTCCGGGGGGCCCGAGGGACCGCGACTACAAAGTAGACAAACTATGCGGATTGTAACGGAGATCATCGTACATACATAGCTAGCTTAGCCACGCGCATGGTGACGCTGTGGGTGCGGCGCGGTGCTTTGCCGTTCCTCACGTGAGGCTTGTTTCGCGGCGCCCTTGGGTGGTAGATAAGACTGGCACAGCGATGGAGCTCTGTGTTTTGTAATTGTTGCTCTAGTGGGCCAGCCGGTCGGAGCAAGGGGTTAGACGGAATCTACTTGTAACCAAAACCAACTTCTCCCTTCCCCTGAGCCGTCTGAAGGGCCATTACACTTCTGTCTATCGTCATCCACCTTCCCGGCTAACTCAGTTGGCGCCAAAGACATCCAATACCTAGGTACCTATGGCAGCATAACATGAGACGAGTAAAACGTAAACTAGAATAATACAATATTAGGTCTCAATGCTTTTCGTACTGGAACTGTGAAACGGCTCTCTCGCCTACCCAACCAAAGCCTTTATTTCGTAATTATCCCCGGCCCAACCACAATCCGGATCCGTGTGTGTAAGCTTTTGTGGATAACAAACCGGGGACCATATTTGGTGATCCTGTTGCACAAAACGGGTGGCTGAGGATACGGTACGGCGGGTCAATGACAGGGGCTTATTGGGCCCACCAGACTGGGCCCAATGCAGCGTTTCTCAGGGCACAGAGGATCTCCTTTCTTCCAGTTACATCAATCAGACTGTCAGACAATTGCATCACGAAATGAAGCCTCGTATCAGTGACCTTGCTTGCACTACGTTGCGCGCCCTGTTCAGAAGTATCGCTACTCTGGCTGTTGGATTTCCAACAGATCCTGTTGCACAAAACGGGTGGCTGGAGATACGGTACGGCGGGTCAACGACAGGGGCTTATTGGGCCCACCAGACTGGGCCCAATGCAGCGTTTCTAAGGGCACAGAGGCTCTCCTTTTCTTCCAGTTACATCAATCAGATTGTCAGACAATTGCATCACGAATTGAAGCCTCGGATCAGTGACCTTGCTTGCACTACGTTGCGCGCCCTGTTCAGAAGTATCGCTACTCTGGCTGTTGGATTTCCAACAGATCCTTGTCCCTGGCTAATACGAGTCTTCAATATGGAAAGTGAACCCCACAGATCGGTGGTATTCATTGCTGCCGGGTAGGATTGTCGCTATTCCTTCCGGCTTATGGTTGGATCTCTAACTAAAACCTTGGTCTCCATGCTCTTACTTGTTCTATTTTGTCATCCCGACTAACAGTGCTACGCCGCAACAAAACATGGCTATCCCGCCGACGCTACGCCACTGTCCTGACTGCCCTAACCTTGTCACTACAACACATTCGTCGGTAATCAGAGGGTCCAATACCCATGACTAGCGTACCAGATGGTCCAAGGGGAACACAATACAACATACAACTGGGCAACGTATAGGCATTTTCCTCTGTTATTAGGTGACCATTGATCTTAGTATCTAGTTGGTACTCACGGACTTTGAATACTATGTATAGAATTTATTCACTATCTCTCTTTGGAGTGAAAATGATATTAGTTAGCAGGACGGAATCCACTTAACTAATCTTTGGATCTACCAAAGTGGCACGGAAAACCCACTCGCCACCTATACAACTCGCAGTCCCGACAAACCGTACTCCCCGTGGATCCGTGGAGTCTTGGGATCTCGTTGCGGCGCAAGGTCTCTCTATCGATGAAACATAGGCCCTATCCATTGCCTCGGCCATGCTCAAGTCACAGAATCTCATCTCCGCCACGGCCCGAGTGTTTTGTCTTCATGGCCCGGACACTGGGCCGTGACCCATTGTTCATTCTCAACTATTTTTGTACGCCCGGGTTTTACGGCACCACTTGTGACTGGCGGTCTGGGTTTTCAGGGTGGGTATGAACAGCTTGAAACCTCGCTTTCGGCCGTGCCTTTCTCTTGACGCTGCCGGCCGGCTGGAACTCCATAGAGCAGGATGAGTGCGTCAGTCTAGCCAGTCTCGCCAGCGCGGCAGCGGTTGCCGGTTTACGAGAGGATTGCGGCATCTGGTTTGACACTTGGCCGACGAGGCCATCTCGAAGGACATGGAGATGGGCCTTTGGGATGATATCTCCACACCAAATTGCGTATATAAAGCCGTCTACTTCTTGTTGAGTATCATCTTTCCATTCAGCATCACTCACATCATCACATTCACATCAGACAGCAACACCACTTCCCACACACTTTCACTTGGTAACCACCCCTAGCCCAAACCTCCACTTCCACGTTGTCAATAACTTACACAACGCACAGAACACCAACAACCGTCACCATGCCCAACCGCGGAAAGTGCACCAACAGCATCACCAACCCCAACTGGACTCAGTGGAAGAAGGCAAACCCGGGCAACAAGCTCAACCCCAACATCGAGAAGATCGCCTGCCCCTGCCGGGCCTTTGTGGCCAAGGACGCGTCTAAGCCCGACAAGAAGTGCACCTGCAACCACGACAACAAGCTTCACATGCCTTGAGCCAGTCGAGAACGACGGGAGAGGGGGATTGTGAGTGGTTACTTGGCACGCTGGGGGAAGCTATCACCCGCCTGCTGGTCAGGGGTCGTGGGTGGGTGTGCCAGCTAGCGATTATCGCGGGTCGATGGGATGAGGATAGTAGTAATACACTGTGTACACCGGTTTAGTCTTTTCTGTATCGTCCTCCGTTGCTTTTCTCGATGGTAATGCGACACTGAATCACAGACGAGGGTATAAGTATCTCTTCCTGGACAGACTTCCTAGTGTCATTCCCAATCATTTGGTGTTTTATATGACAACGAAACTATCCGAGTCTTCAGGAAAATGCATATTTGGTAATCTGGCCGGGACCTTACTGATTTTATCATTGTTAAGGTGCACCGTGTAAACTGTGAAAGTGTCATTAACGGCGAGGGCAAAGTTGATCTCGTGGTTGTTGATAGCCAAGTGGTGGTCGTATCTATGGACAATACATGTACCATGTCACGTTAAGAGCGGTAGTGAATTTGAGACTTCTAATTTGAGATTTAGGTATTTACCGACCAACACAGAGTACGCCGCACTCGCAAAATGCAGAAAGTTTTTTAAATCAGCCTGCCTCACCCCCAAGTAGCCCGACGCTAGTCTACCCTCTCAATGATCTGCCGCTCCGAAGAGTGCGACGGCGCCCGGGACTGCCCTGCTGTGCCTTCCGTTGTCGATTCCAGCGTCATACCAGACGCCTCACCAATACTCACCAGGTCGCTGCCGCCATCCCCATCCCCCTCCACACCCGATATGGAGCCGCGCCGAACCCTCTGCACGGTAACCTCCGTCGTCATCATGACCGACGCCCCCGCGGGTTCCGCGAGCTCCACGCTCGGCCGCGCGCAGGACCGCACATGCACCCTGTTCCCCATCCCACTGCCGCCGCCGCCGGCCTGACTCTTCCAGTTCCTCCTCTGCTCCCCATCGAGCGTCCCCATGCGCACGCCGCTGCGGTCGACGGGGGTGCGGTCGTAGGAGCTGTCGTGGCCCGAGGTGCCGCCGCGGGTGATCTCGACGAGGCGGTTGAGGACGCTGAACTCGAGCTTGAGCTTGATGCTGTAGGCCAGCGCCTTGCACGACGTCTGCACGTCGTACAGGCCCGCGTACTCGAGCGCCAGGATCGTCACGTCCAGCATCACCACGATGATGTTCACCGCGATCAGGTGCGTCATCAGCCACCGCGCAGCGCTGCCCCGCGCGCCGCCGTCCATGCCCCCCCCGCTCCGCGTCCGCATCAGCTCGACCGTCTCGTGGATGTACAGCGCCGAGATGATGGCCTCCTGGATGAAGAAGAGCGTCACCTGGACCCGTTCGTAGACGGAGTAGGGGGCGACGAAGGGGTCCGGGTTGCTCGAGTTGGCCCCGTAGACCATGACGGTGATGGGGATGTGGCAGATGATGGCGTTGGTGATGATCATGATCAGCACCATGCGTAGCCGGCGCTCGTTGCGCAGCACGAGGTGCAGCCGCGAGTACAGGACGACGGATTGGCCCGTCACCATGCAGCACCAGCCGACCACGATCATGGTGACGTAGAGCCAGTTGGGGCAGGGTGATTGGAGCGCCTTGATCAAGAACCCCACGGCGTACGGCACGATGCCCCCTGTGGCGACGACAAAGCTCCAAAAGTAGAGGCCGCTGCGCCGCTTGAAGGTGGCCATGATGATGAAGGCCAGTTCGCCAACGTTGTAGAGCGCCACGCTGATGAAGACGACGATGATGGTCAGCGTCGTGCCCGTGGGGACACTCTCCCGGGAGATGCCATTATCCTTTGGAGCCATGGCAGTGAAAGGCCCTGCGCTCCGTACGGTTGAGACTGACAGTCGAAATAAACCCCCTTGACGAAACGGGGCGCGAAACCGGGCGTGCCCCGGTGGTTGGTATCAGAATAGAAGACAGTCGGGAGGTTGAGGAGCCGCAGATTCGGGCGGGTAGTTTCTTTGATATCATGGTCAGAACTTTTCTCACGAGACAGACATACATGGAAAGGTGCAGCAAAAGCTTGCCCCTTTTCGTCCCATGAAACATGATGCCGGGGTATCGAGAAGCTTGTGATCGCCGTGGCCCCAGCGCCTTAGACAAACGATTGCAAAAGCACAATTGCCCGAAAGCGGGTTAGAGCCAGCCATGCAACCATTATGCGAATTTTTTGATCCAAGGAACCCAGGCTGTTGGTTAGTGCGAGGGGCGAGCCCCCCGTTTGTGCCTCACCGGTTTCAGGGGCGCCACCAGTGCTGCGTCTGCCTTGAAGATCCCCGAGGTCAGAGCACCATGGCGTCGGAGCTACTGGAATTCTCCGTTCCAATCGACTCAAGTCTGACGGAAGGCCCTGGAGGCGCTTTAGCCAATGAACGATCCAGAAGATCCGAGAGTTCAACACTCAAGAATGGATCAGAGAGAATCCCAGGAGAGATCCCGAAGATCCAGGTATCTCCGAGGGTATGTATTTGGGGAAAGGGATAGTATATAATCACTCGTTACGGAGGACCCTGGTGGTTTCTCTAGCTTACACCAGAAACTCCAGTCCGCTACTGACCGAAGACATGATTGTTATATACACGGTAGGTACCCTTTGGCCATACCGAATCTAGCACCCTTGTTTGCTTTCAGTCCGCCTGAACTCTTCTAGAGTTGAACCCAGGAGAGATTTGCCACAATCCCCGCGGCTCGGCAGTCCTGTCACTCACCTTGGCACCGTGGATGGCGGTCCATCGAATGCTGGAACGGAACCAACTTCGGCGCTGCACCGATTGGTCTCTGTCCTGAATAAGACCACTAAAAAAGCTAAAAGCTTGACTGCAACAGCCCCCGTCGCCGGTGCCTTGCCCCTTCTGGCCAGTCCCGCTGAGAGCTTTGGGTATTAACGTTGCTGGTCTGGTCTTCAAGATTGGCAATCCGCCTAGTTCACTTTAGTGACTTCATCCAAGACTGCTAGTAGGGTATGTATTTTCGAGATTGAATTGGAATGGTTGATGTCCCAGGGGGGCAAGCTTAAGTTGTACGTAACCGACCAGTGCTAAGATGTCAAGGGTATGTATCTGTGAAGGTCTTCTTTTCTGGTGAGACTTGGTCGGAAATGAGAGCCCCTGTGTCCGGATCCGAAGCAGTGACGGGCCCGAATGGTTTGCACCCGACCTCACGAGCAGCCTTGGCGGGGAGTGGGATCGCCGATTGTCCATGAGGGGACTGACCAGCACTTAGCGTACACTAAATGCTAGCCCGAGGGCTGGGAAAAAAGAAACTACTTTGAGGGTTTCTTGCCCAACGCGCGACACGTGGAGTCTTGAACCCTACGGGACCGTCTGGGGAAGTGGGGATGTCGATGGCTCTTCGATGGAAATGTTCCATTGTTCCATTGGATCCCAGTGAAGCGGAGTGGGCCTGGTGTGTTATGCATACCATGCATTAAGAAGGATATGTCTCTCACTCACGGGTTATTCCGCGAGAAGTCCGGACGTTACTGGAGGATGTCTTGTCTGTCGTCGAGAAATTGACCTACTTCCCTTCCATCACGGAGCTCTCGGCGGGAGGGGGCAGGCTGAACCCTCTTGGGAAGGACAACGGCGGACGGCAAGGGCGAGAGTATGGGCTGTAGGTTACACAGTAACGATGGAGGGAGCAGGAACTGTTTGAACCCTTAACAAATTAAACGCCGCGCCAATGCCGTGATATCCAGCGTCTGCTCTAACGAAGCAGATGGCCGAGTATTGTACACTCACTTGCCCATCCTTCCCCAACCGCCCTTCATCCACACCCCCGACCACCAAACCAACCTTCCTTCACCTCACCCCCTCCCCTCCCCCTCCCCCTCGTCCATCTCAACATCGGGATCCACCTCCGTCCCCAAATCCCTCTCCTCCAAAAACCGCCTCCCCACCAACCCATCGGGCAAATACACCTGGCGCACCCTCCCATCCCTATAATTCGGCGGATACTTATACTCGGCCCCATAGCCCATATCGCGCATCAACCTGGTTGGCGCATTCCTCAAATGCAGCGGCACGGGCAGGGCGGCCACGCCCGGCTCCTGCAGCGCCGACAGGGCATTATTCAGGCCCCTGTAGGCGCGGGTGCTCTTGGGCGCCAGACACAGCGCGACGGCGCAGTGGGCGAGCGGGATGCGCGCCTCGGGCATGCCGATCTGCTGCGTGGCCGTGTAGGCGGCAGTCGCGAGCGGGAGCAGGGTGCTGTCGGCGAGGCCGACGTCTTCGGACGCGATGACCACCATGCGCCGCGCGATGAAGAGCGGGTCTTCGCCGGATTGGAGCATGCGCGCGAGGTAGTAGAGGGCGGCGTCGGCGTCGGAGCCGCGCACGGATTTGTGGAAGGCTGAGATGGTGTCGTAGTGCTGGTCGCCGGCGCGGTCGTAGACGAGGGTTTTGGTGAGGGCCGCTTTGATGGATTCTTTGGTGACGGGTTCTGAGTCTGAGGAAGGGGGGCGGTTGGTGAGGGAGAGGGCGAGTTCGAGGAGGTTGAGGGCGGTGCGGGCGTCACCGTCGGCGAAGGAGGAGAGGTAGCGGAGGAGTTCTTGGTCGATGAGCGGGGATAGCTCGAGGCCTTCTTGCTCGACTTCTTGTTGAAGGGCGCGGAGGAGGATGTGTTGGATGTCGTCTTCGGTGAGGGACTGGAGGGTGAAGGTTCGGCACCGGCTGAGGAGCGCTGCTTGGACTCGGAAGCTGGGGTTTTCTGTAGTCGCGCCTATTAGAGTGATGGTCCCCGCCTCTACCGGCTTCAGAAAGACATCCTGTTGCCCCTTGTTGAACCTGTGGATCTCGTCGCAAAAGATGATGGTCCTCCGCCCAGTCAGGCCCAGCTCGTTCGCAGCCTCGGCAAACAGCTTCTTGCACTCAGCCACCCCAGTGCTCGTGGCATTGAGTTCAATAAAGCGACACCCCACGCGGCGCGCGATACACCGCGCGATGGTTGTCTTCCCGGTACCCGACCCGCCCCAGAGGATCATGCTGGGCACGCGGTCCGACTCGATCAGCGAACGCAGCACCCCGTTCGGCCCGACTAGGTCCTGCCCAAAAACATGATCGAGTGTGTCCGGTCGCATGCGCTCGGCGAGAGGCGCGGTGCGGGCGTTCTTAGACCGTTTCGCTAAGGGTGCGCCCGACCCGCCTGTGCCGTCGGCCTGCCGTGGGTCGGTTACCGGTGCCGCGGGCCCCTCCCCACCATCACCGTTTCTTGTATCTGTCGGGGAGCTGGTGTATCCCGGTCCATCATCATAGCTCCGCTTGGTACCGGCTTTCGGCCCAGCATTGCCATTGCTCTGGATTGTAGCCGCTCTCGCGGCCGTGAGCTGTCGCTTCGCGGCGGGGGTCTGGAAGAAGGTCGAAGCGGACCGCTTTTTCTGTGTCGAGCTCGGTGGTTGGCTTTGAGTGTTGCTCTGAGTGTTGTTCTGCGAGTTGCTCTGCGCGCTTGTCGTCGGAGGGGAAGCGGTCGGCTCCTTTGAATCGTCGAGGAGGAATGTCTGGCAGCCTGAGTCGATGTGGCTATTGATTTCGGTGGCCTTGACGCCCCGGTCGCAGATGGGGCAGACCACCATGGTAAGAGAGGGAGAGCAAGTCGGTAGCCAATGGCAAGAGTATGGGAGTTTGTCCAAGAAGGGGGGTAAAATGGGAATCTGTTCAGCCAAAATACTTGCAAGCCAACATCCAATGTCAAAGAACAAAGACGGGTTGTGCGGACGCTCAGGCGCGGATGTTTAATTGACCCAAACGCGACTTTTGGCCCCACTCTGCAAGGTCGCGGCCCGCCCGGCAGAGCCAGTGCTGGGATCAGTGTGGGGTCAGCTCCCGCTCCCACCCCGCCCCTCTTGAGATCGGATTGCCATGCTGCAAGACGGGATGGTCAGGTTTCAGGGTCGAGGGAACCATGTAAAGGACCAGAAAGCACACCTCATCAGCTCTGACAGAAAAGTTCAATCGCAATAAAGCTAACGTCATTCATTATGCTCGTCCAGAAACTCATACATCTAGGCAAGATATAACTATCCATGATCTCGAGCAAAAAGGCAAAAAGAGCGCTACAGCAGCGCATTAACGCCATTCTAATGCACCCAGCAAACGCAATCCCAAGCAATTGCATCGCACCCTCAGTAGAGCGGGGTGTCATCTCGAAGCATATGTCTCGAACCAAACCAAACTTAACTGTGCATTCCGCACGACGACGCAGAATAGCCCACATCCACGCCATCCCTCCCTCTTTCACCCACCCACTCAAACCATGAACGACTCTCCGCAACCACACTGTTCCTCTGCAATAGTTGTTAGCACTCTCTCCCTCACACACAAAAAATCAGACAGGAAGAATAGAAAACGACTCACTAATATTCGGATTCCGAAAAACAAACCTCTGGCTCAACTTATCCTCCACCCAATCCATCTCGCTCCCCAAAATGCTAAACAGCGCCTTGCTATCAATCAACACCTTCACGCCATCCTGCTCCACCGCCTCGTCGAACGCCCCCGGCCGGTCCACGAACTCGAGGTGGTACGCCAGACCCGAGCACCCGCGGTTGCGCACGCCCACCTTGATCAGCTTGGGGTCAGGCTGGTCGAGCAGCGCGCGGAGGTGCTCGATCGCGGCGGGCGTTAGGTTGATGGCGGCCTTGCGCGCGCGGAGCCGGGAGCGCGGGCGGGTGGTGCCGGTTGGTTTGGTGGTGGCGGCGGCGGGGGTAGGTTCTGGTGCTGGGGGTGTTCTTGTTTGTGCGGGTGTTTGTTGTTGTTGCTCTTGGTGTGCAGAGGGAGTTGGTTGGGAGGTTGAAGACGAGGGCGTCGCGGCGAACTCGGGCTTGGACTGCTGCGCTTCTTTTTCGGAGATGGAATTGCCTGCCGGCTCTGGCGGTGCGCCCTGCTTTGGTGACCTCGTCTCGTGAGTCCCAGGCATGCTCGGGTATTCTATCGGGGTTCCGATCGAGGAGTTGGGAACGGTGACATTGCGCGGGCCCGGTGGTGGGTTGGAGGGCAGGGTGTAGGCTTGGAAGGCGGCGACGAGGGAGGCGGGTGTCGTGGAGAACTGCCGTTGTCGCAAGAAGTTGCGCCGGCAGGAGAAGCAGACGGTGGCCGCTCTCCTCGACAGCAAGCTAGGTGCACTCATCGTGAACTGTGTTTTGAGGAACTGCGGGTGGCGAGTCACACAAAGATTGGTGGTTTGGCGAAGTTCCAATCATCCTGGGAAGACCGGCAATTTTGTTGATTTCAAAGGCGAAAGCAGCGCATTGCCATGACATGATGCCAAGCCTCGGTGCAGCCCGGTCGCCGCCGGACCAATGAGCACTTCGGCATTAGGAATCGTCCCGCAGGCCCGCTGCGCTCAAAAGTTGAGGACTTCCTCGGTCCAACCATCAACCGAGATTCAGGGCCAGGAACAGCTGAGCTGCGATCTCCAATTCCACGCATCACTCACTAGGAATCATTCCACTACCATCAAGACAGCCCAGAACGAACTCATCCAGTCCACAATGAGGAAGAATTAATTACCACTACACAACCCCCCTCCCCTTCAATCCCCAACCCCCAACCTTGACGATTGACACCCCTCATCACTCATCCATCATTCCTCCGCCGCTACCAACCCCCTCACATCTCCCACCGCCGCCCTCGCCATCTTCTTCAACAGCGTCCTCTCATCCGCCTCGCGATACTTTTCCCAACTATCCAGCCCCTCCTTCGCCTGAATACTCAGCGTCTCATAGCCCTGCTTAATCACCTCAGCCACCTGCAAGCTCGTCAACTGCGAGCCCCCACTCCCCACCCCCGCCGCCGCCGCAGCAGCAGAACCCCCTTTACCGGCCCCCTTCCCCGCATCGCCCCCCTCCACCAGCATCGCCTTGTAGTGCGTACTCACACTAACGAGGGTATCAATCGAGTTGCTCGGGCGATTGGCCAGGTTGTACGTGCCGCGGAACTTGACGAGCACGTCGCCGGTCTCGACGACCTTGTAAAACAGATCATCGTAGGCGGCGGGGGTGGGCAGGAAGGTCTCGCCGGCGGACAGGCCGAGGGCGAGCAGGTTGACGACGTGGTCGAGCAGGGTGTCGACGTGGGGCAGGTCCTTGAGGTCGGTGGCGTAGGTGGTGAGGAAGCGGACGAGCGAGAGCAGCGAGCGGAAGAGGTCGGCCCAGTGGTAGGCCAGCCGCGTGCGCGACCGCGACATGTAGCTGATGATGCGCAGTAGGATGCCCACGCAGAGTGTGTATAGGCCCACGTCGAGTCGCCGCCGGAGGTTGTGGTTGATGGCGTCCAGCATCGTGTCCATGACTGCGGTGGCAAGGATGCGCTCCGTCCGGACGAGCGGGAGGTAGGGCGAGCGTTGCCGGCAGAGGCGTACGGGCACCTTGCTATCTTCGCTGCACATGCGCTTACAGAGGATCGGGTCTTCGATGAGCAGCCGGAAGACCATTAGGTTGAGGTGGCAGTAGAGAGTGGTGCGCTGCGAGAGGTGGGCGTGCTGGAGGAGATACGACGTGAGGGAGATGAAGCTCGCGAACGGCTGTTCTTCGCCTTTTCGGGCGCCCAAGTAACCAGTTGGAGGCTGAACAGCTTTTTCGCATGAGTGAATTCGTAAGTAGCGAGGAGTACTGTTGTTTTTTGGCGGGTTTGGGGGTGTTCATCACCATCCAGTCCACCAGTAAATGGTACTCATGTGGTGTAGGGGGGGGGGGCATACAGCTCGGCAAACATCTTCTTGGCCGTCTCGGCATCGTAGACGGGTTTTGGTGGTGGCTTGCCCCCAGGAGCAATAGCCCCCAGCCCAATTTTGTTCAGCGTGCCCGCCAGCGTCCACCCTTCGGGGAGGTCCTCTTGAACTTCGATGTACTGCGCCCTCAGCCTCTGGCATGTCTGTCCGACGCTCTTGACAATACCCCGAATCACCCGCTCGTTGACGAAGTCGTTAAGCCGCATCTGGTACGGATTCTGGAACTCAAACTTGTTGTAGTTCGCCAGCAGCCCCAGTAGCATGAACGGCGACGTTATCTCGTGGGTTTCGGATAATATTTGTGATTGGACACACTGTGACTCGTCAGCTCAGCAACACACCCGCCAGTCCACTACCAGGCCACTCACGTTGATTATCGCCGGAAACAAGTCCCGCTGGATGAAGTAGGTGAGCAAGCTGGTCTGGTATGCCCCAGACGTGACCGCTAACGCCACCTCTACAGCCCTATACTGGAGGTCTGCCATGTACGTGCAGCCTGCCCGGCTCCCTACCCGCGACTCCTCCTGACCGACATGGCCTATGCCGTTCGGGCAGCACTCGTGTCCCGCGCCCCTCCCATTCCGGATGAGCGACTCCAATGCGCCGACAAACTCGGTGAAGACGGTGTCGATGTGGTCCAGACCAGCCAGCAGCTCGATGATGTCGGAACTTGGGTTCGTGTACTTTTTGGCGAGGACCGCAAGCATAAAGGTGCTGAGGTTCTGTCCAGAGCCAAGTCAGCTCTTCAGCCCGTGCAATTGGTGCGCATATTCCGTCGTTTTTGCTCACCTCTAGCGCGTGGAGGTCCGCGCGGCCAGACGGGTTGCGCAGTGCAGCAATAGCCTGCACGAACAGCTGTCTGGTCTGATGTTGAAGTTGGAGCAGGTCATTGGGCCCTATCTCGTCGAGAATCCGACGCAGTGATGACCGGTCGGGTCGAAGAATGAAGAACTCCTTCCAAAAGCCCGCCGACCGCTCTGCCTCGTCTGAATCGTCCTATTGTCCCAGGCTACCAGTTAGCGCTGGCTCGTCAGATGGCATCTGGATCATCGTATGCGCATAGGCTCGTCGATATTTTCGAAGGGAAGGGGCACTAACCTGTTCAAACAGGTTGCGACATGTCAGCGACCCGATATCCCCGACTTAACCTCTACAATGACACCCGGCCGCCCTCACAGGCTAGCCTTCCAGCAAAGACCAGCCATGAACGAAGGGAAGCGCAAAGGAACGGAACAGCTCAAACCTTGAATAACGCTTCATACAGGCGGACTATCTTTGGTTGGAACACCTCCGGCCGAGGCTGGTGTGTGAGAGGAGAGGGCTCCATGTGGGAAGCTCGAGCGGTACCGGGACGGGAGTGGGATGTCGGTGGTGTCAATGCAGGTCGAGAGCCAAACCACTGCGCAAGCCGCGCCATCGATAACGGACGATAACGGCGAGTCCACCGCAATATTTCCCACTGACAGGGGGAGGAAGGCTTGGCAGCTTGCCGGTCGGCTGGTTACAGTGTGTAACCGATTGCAATAGGCACGGTGTTGCTAGATGGCGATTCGATCGTCTCTTCTTCAAAACTAGCTTGAGGCGAAGTGGCAATAGATGATGCCGTCTGAATTTGTGAGGCGTGTAATTAGTTGGAGGGACAGGGAGATCCAAAGTTCAGAAAGAAAGCACACGTGGTGAGTTGGAAGTCCGGTTCTCAGCCGTGTCCAGGCAGAAAGTACGAACGAAGTCAGCACACAGATTCACATGCCAATGGCTGCTGCTGAATGCTGCTCTTCGATAGCCCCACCACAAGCGGCATGGCCCCGATTCAACACATCCGCAAACATCACCCCCAGTTCCTGGATAGGTAGACACAAGCATGCCAACCAGCATGAAACATTGGCTCGTGAGGGCAATGGATTATCTCGGTATCTAGTGTACCTTCTAGCGGCCCACCTCCTTGTTGAAGATCGCGATGAGAAGCCACGCCTTGCAGCAACCCTCGTCCAATATCCCCTTCCCCCTTCACCCTGCACACCACCAAAGACGTCCTCTACAGCCAAATTAAGGCTCCCACCTCAACAGGCGGGCAATCTATAGTCTGACTCTACTGAAGCCCAAAGCCACCAGTACGCCCTGTTCAGCTCTTAGATATCCCGCAACCCCTTGCACCATGTTTCTGTTTTCTCCAACCCCTTTTCTCTAGCAACCACCACCTACCACATCTCCCACCGGTCCTGAATGGAGCTGTTGAAGAAGTGCCCTCTCACAGGGCTACCTGGCATGCGCCAGACCACCATTAAGAAAGCACAAAATGGAATAGAAAAGGGTCATAAAATCGTCCAGGCCAATGCATGCCCCGCAGATATGCTAAGAAACTGGAGAAACTAAATGAGAAGAGAGAAACAAAAAAAAAAAGATGATGAAAAGGACGAACTAACCCCGAGTTCGCCACACCAACACCAGGCCGCAAAAAAGAGTGCACACCAAAAAAGCAAACACCCACCGGTATCAGGCAAGTATCAGTTAGTTTCGACGCGCAAGCATCAATACGGCATGCAGCCCAAAGCTCGCTTGAAGAAAAAAAAGACCCCCATATACCAACACCACCCACCCAGCACAGCAGCAACAACAACAACAACAACAACAACAGCAACACAGCAACTACCCTCCTAAATCCCCCAACTACCTCTCCGCTCCTGTACGCCCCAGGCCGACGGGCTGATGGCATTAAGATCGGGATGCTGGCGAGCCCACTCATAGATATACAGCTTGAGGGCCTTCCAGCGCTGGCATCGGTCCTCCTCCTTGACGCCGTCCTTAGCCTCGCTGTCAAGCATGAGGTGGCCCCTAACGCCAGACTTCTTCCCCGTCGTAGCAGCCGCAGCCCCATCCATCCCACCGTCCTCGCTCGACCCATCCCCATTAGCCCCCCACAAAGTCTCCATAAACTCCCGATCGCCCTTTTCCAGCTCCGCCACGGGGATGCGGCTGATCTTGGCCAGCTCGCCGTCGTACTGGCGGGCGGTGGCCGGGTAGCCGAGGGAGAGGTAGTTGTAGACCTGCGAGACAAAGTGCTCGTCGAACTCGGCGGCGATCTGCTCCTCGCGGTCGGCCGCCGCCTTCTCGCGCTTGAGCTTCTCGTCTAGGTTCTGCAGGTTCTGCAGCATGTGCAGGCCCTTGGGCGCTTGTGATTTCGTGCGGTGCTCCGGCACCATGCCGGGTACGGAGTGTGTGCCGCCACCGCTGCTCGCGCCTCCGTTTGGTAGGAGTGAGGCCGGCTCCTCGCTGAGCGTCACGGTTGGAGCGGAGGTCAGGCCGCCTCCGAAGTCGCGCGAGAAGGGGTCGTTGGCGTTGTTGTGGGATGCGGCCGGGGCCGGGGTAGTGAGCATGGTTAGGCGCTCGGCGGGGACGAGTTTCTCGGACGGATTTGTTGTGTAGCAATACCCACGCCACAAACCGTGCTCCCCTGTTGGGTCACGGTTGTGGTCCTCTAGGGTGGTGCCCGTGGCTACATCCCAGAGGTGGTCGGGTTCGAGCTTGGTTTGCTTGGGAGAGGGGCACCGCCGGAAAGTGAGGTCTTGTCCGAGCATGGGCGGCGAGGACTTCAGCCGGAGGCGGTGCTGCTGGCGGGCTCGTTCGAGCGACATGTCGCGCTCGGGGGGGAATGGCGCGAATGGGGAGCTGCGGCCGAAGCCGGTTTCAGCGGGGATCTTGGAGGCCGGGGCGTAAGGCATGTCGCCAGCTTTGCCGGGCGGGGCGGAGGGGATGTACGGCATGTGCCTTTCGCCGATCGGGCGGAACGCTGGGGATTCTGGGGGGAGATAGGGCATTGTCGACTCGCCGATGGTCGGGAGGGGTGATTCGGCGCGGAGAAGGGGCATAGGGGAGTCCCCGATCGGCCCGAGGGAGCTCGACGATGGCCGCCGTGATGGCCATTCTGGGGAGCTGGCGATGGATGTTCTTTGGGTCCTTGTTAGGCCCATGGCGTCGCTCGGTGGGCCGTCTATGCTCATGTTGTCAAGGTCCAGCGTGTCGATTCGGTCCCGCGACCTTATCCGATGCAGCAGCTGCGCATGCTCCTGCATCTCCTTGAAGGCCCAACTGATGTCCTCCTCAGACGAGTTCCTCCGGGACTGCAAGGGGTTCCACGGCCCTCTTGTCAAGGGCCGACCCCGAGGACTGTCGTCTTCCGAGCCCTCACGCACGTAAAAGTGCTCGGCACCGCCTATCCTTTGGCCACTGTTGGGAAAGGCGCTCATGGCCACCTCTTGTAGCTTCATCTTTGCATCGCGGGCAACCAGGTCAAAGACGCCGCCAGCAATCTCGTCGTCGCATGACTCCCGCCGCCCATGGCCCTTCTGTGCCAACGCCTCCTCCGAGGGTGGCCCATGGTCGAAACGCTTGCGGGCTCTCGGCGCATAGATGTGATTTGTGTAAGGGGTGATGTCTGTCCTGTCGGTATGCTTGGTAGCGGGGCCCTCGTCGCCTGCTCTTTTTGCTCGGCGCACCGAGGACTCGACTAGTTGAGGGGCGAATTTCCGCTTCTCCCGAGTTCGAGTTCGGGGCGGCGGTGACAAGGACCGTGGGGACGGGCTGGGTGTAAGCTCGCCGGCGGGGATCGTCTTTCGGTATCGTTCAAAAGTGGTCTCGATCGGGATAGGAGCAAACCGCGCCCGCGGCCGCTCCTTTACATTGGCCATGCCGGATCGTACCTCGACGCTTAGAGCAGTTATACCATAGGCGAGAAGACCAGACGGAGAGTCGGTTATGGTGCCGGTCGGTCGGTCGGTCGATCGGTATCGAATCCGCGGCGGGGATTTATTTTGGTGTTAGTTGTTGTGATTCCGAAGCAGGCAAGTATTGTCTGGTATAATTGGGACTCTTTCGGAACTCTTCGGCCTGTTTTCGGTCAACTCTTGTCCTCTTGGTTGCCAACCACGTTTTGGAATGCTGCGACTCGAACGAAAGGAGAGTTTTGACGAGTGTCCAGTGCCGGCAGTGCACACAAAGTGATTTTGTATCTTGACCGATGTGCCAGGGACCAGGATGTGGGGGCGAGCAGTGGGAGCGGTCACAAGAGCCGAGGCGGGTATCGCAACATCGCTAGCAATTCGCGCTTGCGCTTTATCGCTGCTGACCAGGGCCAGGTGGGATGGTGGTGGGGTAAAATTGGAGTACCTGTACCGTGTGAACTTTGTGCTCGTGTTCCTTCCTGTCAACGGCGGTGGAGGGTCAAGACACGACAAAGGGGCGCACACCCCAGACCAGATAGGCACAAGCAGGGCAATTCGACGAGTTGGGAGCGAGTCTAATTTGGACAACGAGACAAGTGCATAACTGGGTCCTTTCTGGGTCTTTGGTCCTTATTACTTTGGGCATGAGATGGCAACGGATACTTCCTCGTGCTGCGAAGCCACCGTGCGAATACCTTTATGAGCACGGCTTCTATACCCCTATTTCCTGGGGGATTGCTTCAGGGTCTGAGCGGGGAGCGCTGCGGCTTCTTGTCACTGTCACTCGGCGTCAAGCTGCCACGAAAATGCCCTGACATCATCGGAATCACAGTGTCAGATGCGGCGAGTTGACGCCCCAATTGTAGATCAACTGCAAACTCCAGGTCATACGGATGGGATAACCATGTCTTATTCAAACAACCCAGGGTCCTCAAAGAATCCCCAGAAAAAGAATCTTCTATGTTGAATTCGCGATATGGAACTTCTTTGACTTGGTCCAGACCGCCGCCCATTTCCCCCAAAAATTTCCCGGGGCTCGCCCGACGGACACCCGGACAAAACTCACTTCGCTCTCAGCCACAGCCACGATTTTTAGTCAAGTGACAAACACCCCCAGCATTGTGCGCTCGACTCGTCGGGGTTACGAAATTAAAACAGGCAATATGAGCATCCCGGTTCCTCGAGACGGTGGAGACACAAATCAGCTTCCACTCCTCATCATGCTTTCGTCCACGTTGCGCCCCTGGGGAATCGGAGGATGCACAGTCTGGACAAACACTAACTGACATTCGCACAAGAAAAGGGACAACTCACGCGCATGCTCAGCGCTCCATAACTAACTATTGCCACCCTGTTCGATGAGAGCTGGATGACCCAGCAGGCCAACCCAACCTCTTCCCACTGGTTAAACCGGGCGCTGATGGCTCAAACAAAGCCTCACTATTGACACCAATGTGGGTTCAATGCCTCGCTTGGAGTTCTTGAAGGCGGGACGGTCCGCTGGTGATGGTCTCGACCTTGGCCAATTCACGCTTCCCTTGACACAGTATCAAATCCCTTCGCTCTTCGTCTTATTCACATCCGCGGAAAACCCATGTATGTATCGGTACATGCAAAATAAAATATCACGCTTCCAAGGCATTGGATGGCGAATGTCGCAGCACGCCGACCCCCGCGGGGAGCCGGGGGCCGGTGAGCTGCTGCCGGGAAGCTAGTTACCCCATACCCCGTGCTCACCGCTCCCCCCACCTCGATTGCGGCTATCCAAACCATCGACAGCAAAGGTTCTCAACGTGGCAGATCTTCGTTGACAGAGAGGCATTCGCCTCCGGGGCGATGTCACCGGCTTTCAGTGCCAACGCCACCTCAGAGCAGCGGCCCTAAAAGTCGCCCTTCATATCACACATCGGGTTTACCGATGTGCTCATGGCGAGCAGCTTCGATACACAGTCTTCGAAATGTTTGCCGCCAAGTGTGTGATTAGACAGTGACTTGTAAGCCACATGCAGCACCACATCCTCTCGTGATACCACCGGATTTCGCTCATTGGATCCGGCCTTCAGAACCTGAAGCCAATGCGCGCTTCCTTCCGCACCCTCCGCTGACCGCTTTCTTCCGCTCCCTCCAAACGCCCAGCGCTGTCGGCAGTGGTCCGATAGCTGCTGGCGGGAGCGGATAAGGTAAGCGGGATCCCATGGGGCTGTCCAATGGATAGAATCCTCCGTACACCACCTCCCGTTTGCTGTTGCGTTGCAGCTGCGGGCTGCGCAGGGAAGCTGGTCATATGGGCACTTACTGGAATGGGATTCGTTGTGATAGGTTATCTCGAATCGCCTTCTGCTCCGTGAACGGCTGTCCTCCCTCGAAAACAACAGTATCTGGGAGAAAACTTGCACTGCCAGGATTTGTCCACTTTTACCCCGGATTCTTGGCTTCCTCGGTGTGCGGGGAACGATCGAGGAACCAGGGGAGGAACACACCGTCTGCAACCTCGAGAGTCTCGGTCTCTTGGCAACCCGTCCCTGCCGGGATTATTCCACACCGTTGCTCTCGTTCTCCGGGCCTAGAATCGCCAACATGACCAGACTTGGGTGCAGGTTCAGGTCGTCAGGGGCACTGACGCGGCCTTCGGATGTTGGTGTGACAGAGGGTTCACCGAATGGTCTGGTCGTTGCCGACTGGTAGCCAACCTCCCATCCGTCCCAAGCGAGTACCCATCAAATTCGAGGCTCGCGAACACCGAGAAGAACAGGCGTGTTCAAGATATCTCTCATCTGCAGGCCATGAGACGATACTTGTCTAAGTATGAGTGGATCTCCTGCCCATGTCAAGTCTGTCCCAAAGATGTCGTATACGGGAAGGAGCTTTGCCATGGTTTGCTCTCGAAAGCTAGCGAAAGTCGAGGCTCCGGTGTTAGGTCTCTGGTACGGCCCGGGTACTGTAGCAGATGGTGTGTGGTGGTGCTGGGACGCACGGCATCATCAAAGCCTTGCCTCTCTAGGTTACGGAGGAATGTCCCACCAAGCATCCCCCGTGACCAGCTGTAGGCACGACGCTTCCTACGAGAAGAAGATGCTTGTGGAATACAAATACCCATTATAGTGTATCGGAATTATTATTTAATGAGAAGTTGCGAACTCCATTGTTAGGTTACTCCTCCTTTTCTTGTCCGTAGATATAAATCTCAGAGTCTTTGTCTGTTCCTCACCCGCTTGTCTTGAGTTTCTTTTTCTCTCAAGACTCACATCCTCATTGCGGCTACTATCTATCCTCCCCACCCTCCCCGGCTCAATTCTGCCTGTCTCCCGCTCCCTATCTCTCTGTTAGTTCCCACCTAATTCCAGAACCAAGGAAGCATTTACATTTCCAGCCCCCCACAACATATCTGCCTCTTCAGCCGGCATGTCCCGTTATACCTATTATACATTCTTCCACATATTCTCGCTCATCATTCCCATTCATGTGGAATCCCTAAACTGAGCCATGTTTAAAAACCTTTCTCGATTAAACCATATGTCATCGCATTGTCTCCTCCAACAGCACGTTTTCCCCATCGGCTAGTAGTAACAACACACAACATTACCGCCGGTGCTACAAGAGCCTCCACGTGCCATACTTTAGGTAACTCACTCAGCAGCAACAGGCCGGAAATCAAAGGACCACTAGTGAAACGAGACTGCAATATCTCTATTGAAAGGTGTATGTGCCGTCGGGGAGGAGAAAGACAACACTTTAGTGCCATACTGTCCGGCTTGATGTCGGCTTGCTGGCCCAGGCCTGCCATCCAACCTAACCTCGCGGTTGAATACACACGGAATGGAAACGACTCCAATGCCATAAACACGGCAAGCTGTAAGACCCGAGAATCAACGTAATCTATTTTTCGAGAGCCGTCACACGCGGGACATGCAGGTACCCAACCCAACGCCTTTCGTCCGAAGGAGGGCATCATAGTGTTGTCATCCTATCCCGTCCTATTTCGCGCCGCCCTCTGCATACATATTCATTGTTTCTAGCCAATTTATTTGGGACACAGGGCGGGAAGCAGCAGGCGAAGCCCGTTGCGCGAGTGTTTGCCCATGATAGCCGTGGAAAAGCCGACGATAATATCCGGGCAGAAAAAACTCATTCGGATAATGGACGGGGAAGAATGGAGCAGTGGGGATTTACCTTGTGTTGTGGCACTGCTTCATTGATGAGTCTTCGAATTCACGTCGCACTTCGGCAATCCAATGTAACTCTGGGCAGTTCCTGGATTCCTGTGCGCGGGTCTGGAACCGAGACCGGGTTTATAGCCAGCGTCGAGAACAATCCATGAATCCATCGGTATTCGTAGAGTTGTATTTTTCGGAAGTGCTGGCCGGACACCTCGGTCCATGAGGTCAGGAATTGTTTTCTGACAAGTTGACAACCCTGCAGGTTTTCTTGCCGAACTTACAGGGAGCCGCAAGATCGCCGACGGGGATGGATTTGTCGATTGAAACTCGGGCCGTGATGTGCTTGGTGTTTGACGGCATTGCGGCCAGTTGTTGGTGATGTCGCCGAGGGCCTTCAATATCCCCTCTGGGGTGACATGGTTGTGTTTCGCTCGTAGCTCGCTACCGAAATTATGAGCTTGAACAATTCGAGGCCCTCTCGCTGTTCGCCTCAACCAACTGCCCCTGACAAGGTCGCGTCACTCGCGTGGCGTGGGTTACAATAAAGACGGGGCTGTCCGTCCCGCCGTGCACAGACATCCAGACCGACATCCAGTCCGGCATACCTATCCAATGCTGGGACGACCAAGCCTGCACGTTTCGTGTGCAGTGGCACTTCGTTGAGGTCGATGACGGGGTTATGATGATGACTTGTCCACCAATGTGTTAACCGATGTCCTGGGCTTGCCGCGATATCCGACAAACCGCCCGCCCGGCAGCCTCCCGGATTGGCGCCCTGAAGCGGCAATGACGGGCAGCGCCCGAATCCCGGCACAGGGGCTCTGTAAGAACCTGAGACTGGGATGGTTGGATCAGAGATGCCGCGGGCCTGCGGCGTGCGATTGGAAATATGCCAGCGAATTCCCGTGCCTGGAAAAGCAAGTTTTTCTGCCTTGGCTTGTGTGCATGTTCGAGTAACTAACAAGGGGTCGTGTTGGATGAGCTGATGGGATCGAGCTGAGCTGGATCGATGAAATCTCTGGGAAACGAGGACTTGCAGGGGCTTCCCCGGGCGGTTGCACCCGCTGAGAGCTAAAATTGGGAGCTGCGAACGCCACCAGCAGCCAAAAGCGCAAGAAGAGAAGCTCGGGTCACCAAATGCTTGTATGGAGTTCCATTAGTTATACCTGGTCAGGTTCGTGATAGGGGCAAGAAGGAGCCTCGAGGTCAAGCGAGCCCATAGGTTCTTGGGACTTTTGAAAATGGAGATGGTGTGGTGCTGATGCTCAGGCGACCCATCCTTGCCATCCTCTCTGATGTGTGGTGGTCACGGGCGACATCCGAGAAACCTGAGAAGGCAGCAGCGCTGAGCTTGGAAGCCGTTGAAAAAGCAGCACCGGGCCCCACCGTGCCACCCGTCAACGCTCCCGCCGTTCTCAGCCAGAGTGTCAGGGTCAGGGCGCCGCTGCCAAACTCGAGATTAATAAAACGAGATTGAGAGCCCAGGAACGATGAACCACAGCTTGACAGGCCAATACATAATTCCCGGCTTGGCTTTCCAGGTTTCTTCTATTTGCCATGTGCGGATTTCACATTTGCATTCCAACCCGGAAATCCATTGTGCTGTTCCTATTCCAACCCCCGATCGTCCTTCTTTCTTTCCTCTCAGAAGCGTGCACCGCGCTTGCCGATTCGGTCCCATCGGCGGGATTAACGGGACTAGCGCCGGCCTAGATCTTGATTTTCACCCACCGATACCCACAATCGCCATAAACACCCTGGAGCGCAGGCGGGTCTTCGACTCTTGGACCTGACGATTGACGACCGGCCATTTCCAGGTCATTAGCGATTCCACTGGAAAGGAGGAAGTCGTCTGTCCATGCCGTCGATATATCGTCCAGCGCTGGTCCCCTATCATACGCGGCTCCCACCAGCATGGCGGCGAGGTACAGCGTCGTCGACCAGGCCGACGACGGCAGTAGCCATCCCCCTGATTCCGCATCGCCATTGTCGCCCCTGTCGCACGCAACTTCGACCACTGTGGCTTCGCCTGCCTCGCCAACTTCCTCTTCGCCCTTGCCCTACGTGGCGTTGGCCGACCAGACATTCACCCCGCTGTCGATAGACACCAGCGAATTCTATCCTTCCGAAACCATGACAGAAGGGAAGTCGCCTGGCGCCCTCGAGGCCCGCAGGTTGTTAAGTACGTCTAAGAGCATGGAACATTTGAGGCGCACCGGGAACCTCAGCCGCAGCAGCAGCAACAGCACGGCCCCGGCTGCATCCGCTTCGGCAGGCGCCCCAACCATCGTGGGTGCCATGGTGGAATCGTTTGAGGCGCTGCATGCATCAACATCAAGCGCCACACTGGGATACGAGCTGCTCCGGTCAAAAAGCGCAGACCAACGCCCAGTGGGGCTCGTGTCGCCTTCGCCCACGATTTCACGCTCTCCGTCCGTCTCACGCTCCAGGTCCCCATCGCACTCTCCAGCGAAAGATGCATTGGTTCTAGACGCGGCCTTGGGAAGCGACGGTCTTGGCACTGCAGACCAAAAGACACCCAGTGCAGCCCAAGACAAAACCACCACAAACACCACCGTGCCGCAGACTGCCGCCGCAACGCCGAATCCTGATCCGTCAGCACCGATCTCGAGCGCCTCCCAGGCACAGGATGCTCCAAGTTTGCCTCTCTCGTCCGTTCCTGTTTCCCCCCCTTCTACCGTTGTCGCCGACACCACTTTGATTCGACCAACGCCGTCCGCAAACCAACCGCAAGGACGGAGCCGCGCCACCTCAACCCCGATCCGGCCGCCGATTGTTCGCACCTCGTCCAACGCAAGTCTATCCCTCAGCCACCCGGCGCCCGACCCCAACAAGCTGTCTCAAGCTGGGAATTTTCTGGGCAACATAGCAGCTCTCGAAGCTACCGCCGAGCGACTGTCTATGACAAGCAGCATCGAGGACGCCATCCGAGAGGAACACAACGAACTCAAGCGGTCCGAAAGCCGTCGGTCGTCGATTTTGCGTGCTCGGGCGGCATCGACGTCGGATAGCGGCTCGGTGCATGGGCAGTCTCAGCTTTCGGTCGCAAGTAGACAAAACTCCATTTTGGGAATTAACAACGCGGCGCGCTCAGGGGGTTATTCGCCGGGAGGCTTTGTCATGAGCCCGCACCATTCCATGTCAGCTGCTTCGGGCCGCCTCCGGTCGGGCAGCAAGGCAAGTTCGATTGGCATGCCGTCGCACATTCTGGAGAATGTAGACATGACCGGGGCGTTAGCAGACCTCGAACATGCCCAGGAATTCCGTTTCTTGCCGCGCCACGGGCCAGGTAAGGCCTCGACCAGGAGCGTCGCGAGCAGGTTATCGCTCGCGCAGATTGCCGAGCTGGAACATCCCACTACCTTGACTCGGGAGGCCCTTGACGAGGCTGACCGTGCCGCGGCAGCTGGGGAAACTTTAGATGTCGAGGACACGATACGCAACAGTGCCCATCAGTTCATCGAAGCCGAATTCGCCCAGGAAGCGAACGGGCCCGCGACGACCTATGATCCGCCCAGTGACCCGAATCCCCGCTTGCAGCTTCACCAGCCGGACGAGTACCAGGCCTACCAGCCGTACCGGCCACCCCATGCCGAAGATGATAGACCGACGACATCCGGGTCTGGCGGAACTTACGAGCAAGCCCAGGCCGCCTTTGGTGATTTTGACGGCGTACACTGCGACCCGGATACCGGAGATCTCGCAACTGATCTGGAGCACGGACGCTATGACGCCCCGTCTCGGCCTCGCGCCGCTCTACCCGCCCGCCCTACGACATACTTCGATCCCGGCACAGGGCAGCAGATGATGTTTTACCCCGCTCCTGTCCCTGCTATGCTTAACCTCCCTCCGAAGCTGTCCAAAAAGCCTAAGGCCCCGGCGCGGGTCGCCCACCGCTCCCAGGTTGTCAGCAGTGTGCCAAAGACAACCCGTGAATCTCAAGTCTGGCTGCCCGATCCTACCGAAGGCTTGCATAGGAGTAATGACGATGCTCCCTTCATGGGGGAGTTGCTCGGGGAACGCAGCACAGACGCGGACTTGACCCCACAGCCTTCTGGAATGGAACCAGAGAGACCAGATTATTTGGCACATGCCAGACATCCGTCGGAAGCGAGCACTATCCACCCACCTCCAGAGCAACGCGAACTCCGCCGACCCCAGCGTATGGCAGACGCTAATAATCGCAAATCCCAACCCATCGCTAGGGTCGACGGTATGCCTCCTCAGCTGCGCGCGAGCGCCTTTTTCGACCTGCCTTCCGAACCCCAAAAGATCGATATCAAGGACGGTTCCGCGATGAACACACTAGACAGTCTTCTAGACGCGTCCGCCGCAGCGCCTGTCAGCGCCTTCACCGACCACGTGTTCGCGGGCAAGCTCGGCGCCGAGGTGTATGGACCGGAAAAGAAGAGGAAGGTGAAGAAGACGAACCCCCCGCCGACGCCCACCCCTGGGCCAGAAGAAAAGGCCAAGCGCAAGACGCTTGTGAAGAGGAACTCCGCCAGCAATATGCTCGACGGAGTTGAGGACAAGCCCAAGCGGAAGACGCTCGTAAAGAAGAATTCTAACAGCAATCTCTTGGACGTGAATCCAGAGAAGAAGCGTGCCAGCCGGTTCTCTCTATTCGGTCCAAAACCCGTCGACGACGAATCCGATGACGACGCGAGGCCTAAGAGTGCCCGACGTAGCGTGGACGACGACGATGCCCGGTCTCATCGAAGCGCGTCACCCGACCAACGGGCTTCGAACGATGACGAAGAAACAGAGACAGAAAGCGAGGACGAAGAACCTGTTTACCAGGGGCCGCCCACGACACTTCTTGCCGAACTGCAGCTGCGCAAGCAGCAAGATAAACTACGAACTCGCCCGCTTCATCACACTGATGGCATGCGCAGCACCCTTCTCGAACTAGACGCAGTGGCCCAGGTGGAGCGGAAGGCCAGACACGGCAAACGGGTCATGCTTGCGTGGGAAGACCCGACGGCCACCCCACAGCAGGAGGAAGAAGACGACGAGGAAGTTCCCCTCGGCATGCTCTTTGCCGCAAAGACCGCCGCCCCCGGGGGCTCGACCCGGTTGACTATGGATATCAGCACGCTCATGAGCGAAATGCACCGCCCTCTCGGTTTGATGGAACGTCGCGAGATAGAGGAGAACGAGCCGCTGAGTCGGCGCCGGGACAGGCTACAGGGCAAGGTGGATGATCAAGCATCCACGTCACTGGCGGTGTTACAAAAGCGGATGAGCCATATGCCTGGCATGGGCATGCGGTCGCAATCCCGCCTCACCTTGCCCCTTCCCCAGCCAGGCGGATCCCGCGCCGGTTCTATGCTCGGCTCCCGCCCGGGTTCCGCTGCAGAAGGAAGCGAACCTGAGATCGAGGGCGAGACCCTCGCAGCTCGCAGAGCCCGGTTGGCAGCCGAAAACCCGCTCCCGCGCACAAGGCCGGTCAGCAGTTCTTTCTCAGCGGAACTGCTGAGAGAATTTGGCCCCGACGAACAGGGAGACGCCCAGAAACTCGGCGCCAACTTGACGCATAGCCGCGGCGCGTCCCGCGATACCAATGACGGTGGCGCTATGGAGAACGGCGGGTCTGTCCCGGAGGAGGAAGAGACCCTCGGCCAGCGCCGCCGCCGTCTCCAGCGCGAGCGTGAGGCGCGCGAGCGCGAGATGGCCTTCAGCACGCTCAACCGCGCAGCCACGCCCGTGGGGACGCGTGCCGACACGGCCCGCCCCGCCGCGACAGTTGGCATGGCTGGTGTTTTGGGCGCCGTGGGTCACGGCGGGGTCATGATGATGGATCCGCGCGAACAGGAACGCCTGAGGCGGGAGGCCGAGGGCGCCCGGCACCGGCAGGATATGGAGATCAAGATGGCTGCGATGCGGGCGCAGATGCCTACGAGCCTGACCGCGCCGTCGGTCGGCGGCCATACTGGGGGTTACATGGGGGGACGGTTCAACGATGGTGGTGGCGGGACTGGAGTGCAGTCGGGGTTGGGATATGGCGGAGGTGGTCTGTTGGGGATGCATCAGCAGCAGAGATCGAATGCATTCCTTGGTGCGCAGGGTATGGGCATGGGGCAGGGCGCGTACGGCGGCTCGACGCCCAACTTGGGCATGTACCAGAACGCTGCGGCTGCGAACATGAGCGTCAATACGCTGCCGCTGCCGCTGCAGGGGGCGGGGTATCCGATGCCGATAGGGGCTGGCGGCCAGGGGCATATGGATATGGTTGAGCGGTGGCGGCAGGGCGTGATGCCTTGATGGCCTCTCACTGGTATGACCCTCTAGTGCTTGTAAATGGTGGTTGTCGCCGGCCTGTACTGTGGTAATAGTGGAGGAAGATAGACTGTACGAGGGGCTTTCAGGGCGGAAACGGGTTGGGCGAGCTTGAACGGCCTCTTCGTTTCTCAGACGTTAGTTTTGGTCTTGGCATAGCATAGCGTTGCGAGGGCTCTCTTTTGTGTAGCTAGACTTGTAGTAACCGAACCATTTTTCTCTCGCTGTTGAAAATGGTTGCTGTTGATTGTGCTTGGGGCAGTGCCCCAGTGCAGTGCTAAAGCCATCATTAGGGTTAGGGTCGCTTTCTTTCGGCGGTTGCCAGCCGATGGAACCCTTTTGCCTGCCCCGGGTCGGCTTGGGTCGGGTTGTTTTATCCCCTGCCGAGCCTGCGTTGTGCCTGCTGACCTCTCCAACTCCAACGTCATCTTCCGGAACCATCACCAGGCACCACCCGTCCCGACCGCGGCGGTATTGCCGCGTCACACTTAAAAACCCGATGGCGGCTGGAACATAGCGCTAGACTGTACTCATACAATCAACAATAATTAACAACCAACATGAACCGCTCGCCCTCGACCTCGGGCTTGCTCCCGCTGCCGGGCACACCATCCTCGTCGTGGGCCCTCTACCGCGCGCGCCTGTCCAACATGTTTCGCAACACCGACGTCTCGGTCGTTATCGCGTTTTGGCTATTCGGTACGGGCCCCCCTATTCCTTCCCCAAAACACCAAACACACCAACCCAACCCTTCCCCTCCCTCACCCTCTCACCCGCCCGATCATCATCCCCCACAACTAACCCCCCACCCTCCTCCACCCAAACAGGCCTCATCAACAACATCCTCTACGTGCTCGTCCTCTCCGCCGCCCAAGACCTCGTCGGCACGTCCGTCCCCAAAGGCGCCGTGCTGCTCGCCGACGTCCTGCCCTCCTTCCTCACCAAGCTGGTCGCGCCCTACTTCATCCACCGCGTGCCCTACTCGGTGCGCATCGCCGTCTTTGTGGCGCTCTCGTGCGCCGGCATGCTGGTGGTGGCGGCCGCGCCGGTGGAGGGGGCCGTGGGCGTGAAGCTGTTGGGCGTGGTGCTGGCGAGCTTGTCGAGTGGCGGGGGGGAGCTGAGCTTTTTGGGGCTGACGCATTATTATGGGCATGGGAGTTTGGCGGCGTGGGGGAGTGGCACGGGAGGGGCGGGGTTGGTGGGCGCGGGGTTGTATGTGGTGTTGACGGGGTGGATTGGGTTGGGGGTGAGGGGGAGTTTGTTGGTGGGGGCGCTGCTGCCGAGTGTGATGGTGGTGGCGTTTTGGGGGATCTTGCCGAGGGGGCCGTTGAAGGGGTGGAAGGGCGGGTATGAGCGCGTTGCGGAGCCTGGGGAAGAGGAGGACGGGGAGGAGGGGTTTGAGGATGTGCCTGCGGGTGCGGCTTCCGCTGGGCTGCTCGCACCGGGACCGTCGGTGGCGGCTACGGCGTATACGCATCATCATGAGGGGCGCACGGGGAGGGCGTCGTTTTGGGGGAATGTGCGGCGGGCGAGGGCGCTGTTTTTCCCGTACATGCTGCCGTTGTTGCTTGTGTACGTGGCTGAATACACCATCAACCAGGGTGTGGCGCCGACGCTGCTGTTTCCGCTGGACCAGTCGCCCTTCTCCGAGTTCAGGGAGTACTACCCGTTCTACGGCTTCCTCTACCAACTCGGCGTGTTCATCTCACGGTCGTCGACGCCCTTCATCCGGATCCACCACCTGTACTTGCCCTCGTTCCTGCAGGTCGCCAACCTCGTCCTGCTGACGCTGCACGCGGTGCTCAACTTCATCCCGTCTGTCTACCTGGTGTTTGTGGTCATCTTCTGGGAGGGCCTGCTCGGCGGCGCGGTCTACGTCAACACCTTCGCCGAGATTATGGAGAATGTTCCGGCGGAAGACCGCGAATTCAGCCTGGGGGCAACTTCGGTTAGTGATAGCGGCGGCATCTGCATTGCGGGCTTCCTGGGCATGGCTATGGAGGTGTGGTTGTGCCGTTGGCAGGTCAGCCAGGGGCGTGATTACTGTCGGCGTATCGAGGCGAGCTAAGGATTCGAGGGGTTTAACAAGATACTAATAGAGAGCGTTTGTATATGCAAAATCTATATTGTACGATTTCTATACGCATGGCTAGCCGTGAATACAGCGCAGTTGACTGTATACGCTATACCCATGGCTATTATCAAACATGATCTCAACGCGAGACCCTTTCGCACCAATTCGCTGCGGCTGATTTCTCTCATACATCCAGGATTTTATTTTCTTTTCTCAGTCTCCATGTTTTTTGCAGTCCTTTGGTACTTGTTAAATATCCTTAACTATCACTTAACTAGTTAGTTATTATTTTTCGTTGAACCCCACTGGGATTTTGACGGCGGTTGACTTGGCCCTAAACCCGACAGTCTGGCAAGACATTTATGCTGATCTCCCGCTTCAATGCAGGGTCAGGTAGGACTGGAAGATCTTTGCAATCATCGGATTTCGAGATGCTACTCTGAGTTACGAACAACACATGGTGGTGTTGCCATCATGGACACCCAAGCCCCCTCAGTGGGGAGGAAGCCATGTGATGGGGAACAGATAACCGGAGGTGGGTTTTACCCGCCAGCGCCGATCACGCAAATAGCAAGAGATGCCTCGTCAACAATGCCCAGGCGGGACTCCCTCCAAGACGAGCAGGTGGGTAGCAACAGCTCCAGTCGCTCCCGCACCATGTTCCGCAATCGCGGCAATCGGGAACCCGGGAAAGTGCCAGCCATGGAAGGCACAAATTAAGTTATCTTAGCTTCGGCATCCCCAACCGAAGGAGGAACCATTGCGACTCGATTGGTCAATCCCATCGCTGGGGTGAATTGCCCCGCATCCCCGAACCCTATCAAGCCCAGATCACCTCCACACCGGCTGAACGCGTTGCGGGTGCGCATCGCTGGGACCTGCCGTTGCGGACCTAGCGGCGGGACACGACAGGCCCCCCGACTCTTACTGGACAAGGCAGTTGCTCGACCGAGCAGGGCAGCAGCTGCCACAATGGGATGCGCCCAGACGCGATGTCGCTGTTGAATGGCGTGCAGCTGTCAATTAATTCGTTTCCAGAAGGCGCAAGCGAGGGGGAAAGATTGTGTGGTGTTGGCAATGTTTAGTTGTGCGAAGCGATCGGCACGTTGCTGACATGCGGCCTCGGAAACCACAGCGACCACCGTCCCAGTCGGGATGAAAGAACAGGGGAAAAAAAAACAAGGCAGGCCGCATGAGAAATACATATTGAGGGCCACCCCCTCGGTCGGTGACTGAGATGTTGATTGTTCCGCCCCCTCCCTAGGTCTCAACTCGAACCCGACATATCCCTGGCTGCTGTTGTGTGTTGATTCAGGATGAGGACCTCCACCGCTTCTCTTCTCGCTTTCGCCGTCCCCGCCTTGGCAACCGCCGGCGGCGGACCTGGCCACGGACATGACGGCCCGAAGGGACCCGGCTGCGGAGGTGGCCCGGGTGGCCCCAAGCCTGCCCTCGTCAACTCGGAGAAGCTGCAGGCCTTGATCAACATCGAGGACTTGGTCGCCGGTTCCCAGAATCTTCAAGACATCGCCAACGCTCACGGCGGCAACCGCGCTTTTGGCGGTGGCGGCCACAACGCCACTGTTGACTACCTCTACGAGGCGCTAACGGCTCTCGACTACTACGACGTGGTCAAGCAGCCTTTCACCGAAATCTACTCGGAGGGCAAGGGCTCGCTCACTGTCGACGGCGAGGACATCCAGGCCGATACCCTGACTTACACCCCCGGCGGTGAAGCTACCAAGCCGCTCGTGGCCGTCGCCAACCTAGGTTGCGATGCCGCTGATTACCCCGCCGAGGTCTCGGGCAATATCGCCTTCATCTCGCGTGGCACCTGCCCCTTTAGCCAAAAGTCCATCAACGCCAAGGCGGCCGGCGCTGTGGCGGCTATCATCTACAACAACGAGGCCGGCGAATTGGCGGGCACTCTGGGTGAGCCGTTCAAGGAGTATGCCCCCGTTGTGGGCATCAGCCAAGAGGATTCCAAGGTGATTCTGGAGAAGCTGGCCCAGGGCGAGGTGACCGCCACGGTCAAGATTGATGCGTTGGTTGAGGAGCGCGTGAGCTACAACGTCATTGCTGAGACGAAGGGCGGTGACCACAACAATGTGCTCGTTCTCGGTGGGCACACTGACTCTGTGCCTGCCGGCCCGGGTATCAAGTGAGTCTTTCTCGTCGACGGTTCCCCAATCTTGAATTATGCTGACAGCCTCCAGCGACGATGGTTCCGGTACGATTGGTATCCTCACCGTCGCCAAGGCACTTGCCAAGTTCCGTGTCAAGAACGCCGTGCGCTTCGCCTTCTGGAGCGCCGAGGAGTTCGGCCTGCTCGGCTCGTACTTTTACATGAACTCGATCAATGGCTCCGACACCGAGGTGGCCAAGATCCGCGCCTACCTCAACTTTGACATGGTAAATACATCCATTCCGCTCCACCCCACGACCCACGAAGCCACGCTAACATCTGCGCAGATCGCCAGCCCTAACTACATTTACGGCATCTACGACGGCGACGGCAACGCCTTCAACCTCACGGGCCCCGCCGGCTCCGATGTCATCGAGAAGGATTTTGAGAACTTCTTCAAGAGCAAGAACAGCCCGTCGGTGCCCACCGAGTTCTCGGGCCGTTCCGACTACGCCGCCTTCATTGAGAACGGTATCCCCTCAGGCGGCCTATTCACGGGCGCCGAGGTGCTCAAGACCGAGGAGGAGGCCAAGCTGTTCGGCGGCGAGGCCGGCGTCGCATACGACATCAACTACCACAAGATTGGCGACGACATCAACAACCTGGCGCTGGATGCGTACCTCCTCAACACCCAGGCCATTGCCGACTCGGTGGCCAAGTATGCCCTCAGCTTCAAGACCCTGCCCCCGGTGGAGACGAAGACGAGGAGGTGGGATGCCGACCGCGCCCGCATGCTCAAGCGCAGCGGAGGGTCTCACGGCCATGCTGGGCATACCCATTCGGGACCTTGCGGTGGCGGCGCCGAGATCTAGAGTGTTCATAGTTGTGTAATTTACTGAGGGTGCGGGATATGATTTATGATAATCAATGTATATTGGATGACGAGTAGCAAAGAATACTCCCTCGGACTGATGGCCCGTGACCTGGAACAGCTGCAGGTACCACACTCATCTCTGCCTCTTAACCTCCTTACCTGGTCTGTTGTTGAGGCAAGTCAAACTGATGCCATTGCAGAGCCGATGGTTAGACGGCTGCGTAACTGCATACAGTATCAGCTAAGTGGCAAAACCAAAGCTCAGCCAGAGGCAAATCGAGTATTCTTAGGCCTGCTAAGTGTCTGGTTTAACCATCGCCGTGTATTTACTAATCACTTACATGGAGATACTCAAATAGGTATAAAGATTCGGATATTAGACATATCCCAACAAGGACTTACTCATTCAAGTTCACTTTTTTCAAAGGAAAACAGAAAATAAACATTGATGAGTAACTCCATTCTCTATACGGCATCAAGTCTCGAAACGATCGACAAGCTTTCCTTTCTTGACTTCACAGAGAGGACCCTGAAATTTTAATCCTTCAGCCCTTTCGCAGGGTTCCGCATCCTTCTCAGAAGACGAACAACAATTCCTTCGTACCGTCTGATGAAAGGGCCAAAAAATAACTAACGGAAAAAACGGCAACAACGTGCCCCGTCGCCATTGGCACCAGGCTCGGGCATCCTCTTTTAATATCGGTCAATCAGACGCCAGAAGTCAACAACATGGACCCCATTCCCTGGTATTGCCAAGCCCAAAGAACAGACGAACAAGCTCTTCCAAGCCCAGTCTCCACAAGGCACAGCTCATCCGTCCCGCTGGGTTACCAGGCCGAGCCGGGTATTCGTGCCACGAGCGGGCGTTGAGATGCCGAGTAATGACAGCGTCAAGTGTTCAAGCTCTCACTTTCCCGAGTCATGCCCAAGCCACTGCGACGCTTGCATGTTCGAGATACCGATTTAGCACGACGAAGCCTTCTCAGCCTCCAAATCAGTTCTGGCCGTCCACCTGCCCCCAATGCCATGCAGAGTTAACGCTAATCCCAGCCTGGAAACCATGACAAGGATCGGCAAACTCTCTCCAAGATTAACTTTCCAGTTTACTTGGTATCCATTCTCCCACAGGCGCCAGCTTTTGGACAGCAAGGACTGGTGCCACCAAGCTAACAACAGCCTGAAAAGACCCATTCTCGCGCTGACAAGCATTGAAATGTGGCTGCCTTCGGGAAGCCCAAGGGTTTAGGGCGGGGGTTGGGCTGAGCATCCATGCTGCTTCGCTTCACCGCCAATGGACCGCCTCGTTCGAGAGGGCTGAGCGGCATCAAACCCCGTCTTCGGCCCCGCAAAGTGGAAGCTTACGCTTGGCAGTCGGTCCGGGGGCTTGGACCGTTGTTGAATCTTTGTCATGGATCGCCGAAGGAATGCCAATGTATAAAGAATGCCGTTACGCTTTGGGTTGGGACATTTGTCCTGGCTCGACGACACTTGATTCCCACCATCCCACAACCACCCTTCCCTCCCCAACGCAAAGATGGGTCAGTGGCAGAGCTCGCCGGTATGCACGACGCCAGCGTGCGTCCACGGGGCCTCCTATGTTCTTCAGAACATGGCCCCGAACTGGGAAGAGATGGACCCCTGCACAGAATTTGACAAGAGTGAGTACCGAGCTTGTAGTTTGAGCCTCGAGGGCTATCCCCGACGCTAACCTGGTTACGCGGTATTAGTGGTTTGTTACGGAGCCTACGAACATAACGGTGATGATTCGGGCACTTTCCCCGTAGTCCAGAAGCGCACCGCCCGCATCCTAAAGAAGATCATGGAGAGCAGCAGTCATGCCGAGGCAGCGGGCTTCAAGTCTACCTTGCTGGTCGCCCGGAACAACATCGAGGAGTCCAATTTCGATATGCTACGGACGGCCTACCAATCCTGCATGGACACCGACGCCATCGCCGCCGCGGGCATCAAGCCCCTGAACGATCTGATCGTATCTGTCAACAAGACTTGGCCTGTCCCCCCCACTGACCTGGAGACAAGCCTCGGGTCGCGCGACATTGATGGCCTGCGGGAGGCGGCACTGCTCCTCGCGCAGTATGACATCCCGGTCTTCTACAGCGCTTGCAGCGGACGGGGTGAGCCTGTCATGCCTGACTTTCTGGATGCGGTACGTTCTTGCGCTCATTGGTGCTGTTTCCCGTGTCGCTAACATGAGTGAAGAAACACAACCGTGTCTGCTGGAATCTTCCCCAGGTGTACTTGCAAAACAACCTGACGTCTTACTTTGACGAGGCTAAAATGAAAGCATATTCGGGGATGCTGAGAGACGTCTTCCGCATCTCGTACCCCAACCTAAACAACAAGACGGCCACGGCGTTGGGAGCAGCAGTCGTGGGATTTGAAATTGACCTGGTCACGGAAGGGCTTCGGTATCAGGAATCACTGGGGCCTGGCGCGGACTCTATAGTAAGCGCTACAACCCAAAGCCGGTCATTGTGACTAGAGAGACCAAACGCTAACGGACCCCAGAACACCATCAAAAACGTGACCCTCGCCGAGATCGACGAAGCTGCGCCCGTGTTCGGCTTTGGAAAGCTGGTTATTGGACTCACGCCAACTGGAAAGGCGCCCGCCCGTATCCTCGTAAACTCCCCGGACTTCTGGCCCGGGTACTCGAACCTCGTCGCGAACCACTCCAGGGCAGCCGTGCAGGGCTTCATGATGTGGACCGCCATCAACACGGTTGGGAAATATATTGGGGACCCGGATCTCCAAGCGCTCCTGGGAGTGTCGCCTTCACCCAAAGTCGAGAGATGGGAGACGTGCATCGACGAGATTGACAAGATGGCGCGGCACATCAAGGACCACTACTTCATCTCCGCCACATATCCCGAGCTCACCCTACAGGCCGCCGACAAGATGACCACCAACGTCAAGGCCGAGTTCAGGAAGCGCCTCGAGGGTTTCAAGTGGATGAGCGCTTCCTCCAGGAAGCGGGCCCTGCAGAAGGTCGACAACATGGTCCAGAACATCGGCTACCCCAGGTCAAACCCAGACCTCCGCTCCGCCGACTCGATCGCGTCGTACTACACCGGCCTCAACTTCACCTCGAGCTACTTCTCCAACGTGCTCTCCAGCCTGCGCTTCAAAACCACCAAACAATACGCCAAAGTGACCCAAAAGCCCAACCGCAACGAGTACGACAACGTGGCCGAAGTCAACGCCTTCTACGACCCCACCTCCAACGCCATCACCATCCCGGCGGGCATCTCGCAGCTCCCATTCTTCCACTACCACCTGCCCGACTACGCGCTGTACGGCGGGCTGGGCACCATCATCGGGCACGAGATCACGCACGGGTTCGACAACAACGGGCGGCAGTGGAGCGAGGACGCCGAGTTCGAGGTGTGGTGGGACAACTCGACGATTGCCGAGTTCGAGGCGCGCTCCCAGTGCTTTGTCGACCAGTACTCGGCCTTCGAGGTCGATGTGCCGGGAGGGAAGGCCCACGTCGACGGGCTGCAGACGCTGGGCGAGAACTTGGCCGATGCGGGGGGGATGCGCTCGGCGTATGCGGCGTGGGAGGAGCAGCGCAAGGCCATGCCGGCGACGTGGAACCAGGAGCTGCCGGGGCTGGAGAAGTTTACCGCGGAGCAGCTGTTTTTTGTGTACTCGGCGAATATTTGGTGCAATACTCGTACTCCGGCCGAGATGGCGAGGATCCTGCCGCTGGATGTTCATTCTCCCTCGATGGTCCGCATTCAGGGCATGGCGGAGAACTCGGATGATTTTAGGAAGGCGTTTAAGTGTAAGAAGAAGGAGGCTAAGTGCGAGTTGCTGTAGGGGGCTGGGGTTGTTTTGGGGTCAGGTTTTGGTGTTTTTTTTCTTTTCTTTTTTTTTTTTTTTTTTTTGAGAGGATATAGTTTTGAGCATAGCGTTTGGCGTTGGGGGTGACTGTAGACAGCTTCGAATAATAGAATGGTACCAAATCATCCCAAAGGCGATGTCCATTTTCCCTTCCCTTTATTTTATGTGTTGAACACCTCAGACACCATTTGAATAGCAGTAAGCTGCACAGGTATCCTTTCTGTCAAACTACCTAGACTCCCCATTTTCTCATCCACTCACTCACCATCAACATCTCTGCCGAGGACCTTTCCTCCGGGCTCCACCGAATCATGTTCCCCAACAGAAGACGCAAGTCATCCAGCTCCTCCTGATCAACCACCCCCTTCCTGTCTTGTTTTATGCAATCAACCCTCGCATCGAAAGTATAATAATCCCCATCTGAAATCTCCCTTTCTTCACCTTCCAGTTCTCCCCCTCGGCGTCAAAGAAGTTCCCGCGCGCCCGCCAACCATCCCATCACGACCGAGGGGGCTTTCCCAACGCACTAACCATCTCGGCGACCATGTCGTCTTCATCCGGAAAGAACCCCTCAAAGAGAGTTCCCGGCGTGAACAGTTCGTATATGGTGCACCCCAGCGACCAGATATCGGCCGCAAAACTGACTGGCTTACCCTCAGACTCGGCAAAGACCGCCTCAGGCGGCCGGTACAATACCGGCGTGTTCAGACTGTACCGTGGCGAGCTTGCGGGCAGCCACGCTTCTCCGAAGTCGGTGATCATGATATTGGCGTCGGCAGTGGTGATGTGTTCGCACCGTTTACCCAGCCAGACCGGAGGCACGACGTAGGGCGGAACGATGGTTGGTAGTTGGCTGACACCGTCCCTCCGCCGTACGGGTTCTTTTATCGGTTCACGATATGTGGCGTAAACGTCCTTGGTCGAGAGGGAATGGAAGGAAGACGGGAGGGTGAACAGGATGTTGCCTGGGTGGACGTCTTTCTCGAGGCTTTGAGTCAGTAGCTACTCGGCTCGAGATAATTGTGGTTCGCGCATCTTGAGAATGGGTCTATGTTCACTCACCACCATGAACAATACCCCGAGAATGCAACATTGCCGTTGCCCGGATTAACTGAGATGTGATGGTACGCGCCACGGCGAGGTCAAAGTACCATACACCCTTCGATGTGGACTTGCTTTTGGCTAAGCTACACATGCCGGGCTCTGTAACGAGGCATTCGTGGGTGCCATTGGGGCCGTTGTGAGTAAGCGAGTCTAGAATGGAAAGTCCTTCCTTCCCGCCGTGTCACAAACGCTTTCCCTTAGTCGTCGCAAGGTGTGAATCTCCTGCGATAAAGCTGTGTCAGATGCAATCGCAATCTTCAGCACCACGTGGCGGCCCTGGAACTCGTCCCATGCAAGCCAAGTGGTAGAATGACCACCGAACCCTAGTTTGTGGACGACTCGGTATTGACTCTGAGAGCCGAAGCGGTCGCCAATCTGCAGCGGGTGGTAACCTCCTGGCTTGTGCTTGCTGATACTCTCAGTGTCCTCAATTGGGGTATATTCTATTAGGGAGTGCGTGTCCTGAGTTGGTGACAAAAGTGTGCTCGCGAAATGAAAGGAAGAAGGGAGTCGTAGTTTGACTGTCGAGATGCTTGCCCTGTGCGGTAGATACCTACGTAAGATGATACCGCGTCAGAATAGAAAGCTCAATGAAGGGCCTCATCAGATCCAGGTTTTGCTATTGCCCTGCTTGCGGGCTGGATCATGCGAAGCGTCCTAGGACCGATTCGCCGACCACTGCCTGGGCTTCATGAGTATTCCTCTGAGCTTTCAAGTACCTCGATATTAGGGGTAATCAAGAAATCCATGGCGCTCCACGACCGAGTCCTGCTTCGACGAGAACCAGACCGACGCCATTGTTCGAACCATAGCCTACCATCGCAAAGAATCTTGTCAATCCTTGATATGGTTCTTACCTCGCGAACACGTCGCCGTTCGTTCATCGATAGCAACGCCCTTCCTGCGGGCTCCTGACACGGGGCTCGGTACCCTCGGTCGGTTACCGCTCGAGCTCCTGCAGGAGGTATTGCTACATTTAGACCTACGATCTCTCCTCAACTTTCGGCAAGCAAATCTCGGTTCGAGACAGGTCGTAGACTCTCTCTATCAATATCAGAGGTTGGTCTGCCATGGACTCAACCTTCTCTGCGCCTTGTTTCGGACACGGCTCGCCATCGACATTTCTCTGCTCGACTTTTACCACGCATTGTGTACCAAGGCCTGCACCTTTTGTGGCCAATTTGGCGGCTTCGTATTCCTCCCGACTTGGAGTCGATGCTGTTTTACTTGCCTCCAAAGAGCCTCGGGAACTCAAATGCTGACTCCTTCCGGGATCCGGAAGGAATTCCCCTTGACCGAGGCCGAAGTAGCGCGGCTGAGGCCGTTCAAAACCTTACCCGGCATCTACGGAACGAGGCGGCTCGCTTCCCCTATTGCGCTTGTCTCTGTAGCTCAGGCCAAACTCATGATTTCAGGGAAACCATCACATGCAACAGCAGCGCAGGCGCGGTCGGCAAATTTCAGAAGAATTACACAATTCAGCTATATGGGGTCATGCGCACTTCCCTATTATGATAGGCGGACCGGCAGAGCCGAGTACGGAATGTCGTGTGCCGGATGTTTACTCGGTTTTCAAAAAGAGATCATTATCGGCTCCGACCACGAGGACTGGGGACTCATGGTCCGCGACAAGGTATATGGCCAAGATTCTTTTCTGGCACATTTCCGATGGTGCGCACATGCTCAGACCCTGTGGAGATCGAGCGGCAAAGGCAAGACCAGGCCAATCGAGCTCCGAAGGCTGCTCGGAGAGGAGGATTTCTCAACAACCGAGGATGATAATGAATGACATTTACTTGGTGCCTACCCAGGGTCCGGATCAATTACACTCCCATCAATGTCACCAGCCCGTTGCAGTGTAATTGCACCTTACGTAAGCGAAGCCACATTGAATTGATCCACGGAAGGCACTCGTTGAAATGGATGCAACATGTTGAAATTGGTGGGGCCGAACTGTGGGCCCCGTTGTGGGGCAATAACCTAACCCAAAATGGGAGAAGTGGGTCCAAATTTCCATACAAATCCCTAACCCTAGCTATCATCAATCATCTTCCATGTGTCCGTGTGTCTTCCATGACAGTATTGGATCGAGATCATCAATCACGCCGGCATCGTACCAGCTGCGGAGGATCTGACAGAGAGATATTGTGTTCGCCTGTAGCCGGTTGCGTAAAGGAGTAACCATATGGCCAGTAACGCTGAACAAGCGCTCAACTTCGGCGCTCATAGGAAGCACCGTGTGTAGATCCAACGCCATGCGCGCAAGCCGTGGGTAGGTGTTCCTTCTCTTGTGCCAGTAGGCACGGGGATCCTCCTCGTACCGATCAAAGTCGCTATTATCTAGTTGCCAACGCTCAAACTCGTCAAGTTCGACCAGCGCTGGCGATGGAAAGGGTGAAGGAGAGGTGGGTGCTGAGTTTGTTGGAGTTCGCTCCTGGGTTCTGAAGATTGCGAACCTGTTGCTCGAGAGGCGGGGGATTTTCGTGGGTGGTTCTGAAGCCTCTTTCTGCTCGACTGGTAGGTCTCGGTATTGTTGCCTCCAGAGTTCTCGGACTTGTAACTTCGCTGGCTCGATCCAGTCAGCGTGATGCTCACGCCACGCCTCGAATCTACCCCATCGGTGCCGAGGGTGCAATGCGGTGGCAGCGTAGATGAGAGGAGACTGGCCGATCTTCTCGTAGTATTTGTCGAGCTTCATCCATGCGTTGTTGACGTTAATAGCGACGTGTTCGCCGTCAACGAGGTCTTCAACTCTCGCCTTCGCTCTCTCGAGAGACTCAAGGAGGAACTCGTACCCATCGAGAAGATCCCAGCTTGCTCCCTGTACTAGACTGATCGGCTCATCGCAGGAGCTGCGCTTCTTCTCACGAGGTTGACCGTCGCCCTGAAGAGCTTTCACAACGAGCTCAAAGTCGAGAAGGATCTCTTTCAACACAGAGATGACCTCCCAGTCGTTCGCGGTCAACTTGTTCTCCTCATTTAAGAAGAGCGGCTCCTTCGCGCCTTTCTTTAGAGTGCCTGCTGTCGTCCGGAACTGCGAGTCAACGTGAAGCTTCGCCTCAAAGAGGAAGGTCTCGTAGAAAGGCTGGAGTTGAAGAGCGCGTTCCATCATGAAGTACTGAGAGAGCCACCGCGTAGCGTTGTCTGTCACCACTCCGACCGGCGTGTGTTTCTTGATCTTCTCACCTTCGGAGGCTTCTCGGATCCGTTGCTCTTGCGCCGAGATGAGCTTCTTGGTCCAGAGGTCTGACCTGTTGACCTCCTTCTCACGGTCAGTGATAGGTAGGTTGACAAGGCGAGATGCACATACCTGACAGAAGTTATGAAGCTTACCAATGGGGCCTTTCCTCCTCCATTGCTCATGCTCATGTTGAGTAGTGAGTAGGCTAGTAGAGACTTCTCGCTCAAAGGCATCACATTCTACACCAAAGAGTAGTGCTCTAACTACTAGGTTGATGATGTGGCCGAAGCATCGAACTCTCCTCTCTTACCACTGGAAGCCGAGCTTCTCACCGATTATTTTCAACGCGGCGTCGTTATTTGTAGCGTTGTCGACAGTGAAGTAGCCAATCTTCTTTTCAATACCATAGTTTCTAATAACATCGAGGATGGCCTCCGCGATGTTCTCACCCGTATGCCGGTCACTCATCTCTGGCAGACCGAGCACAATCTTGTGAGGCGTGCCCTCTTCGTCTCGGAAGACTGCGCTCACGCCGTAGAGAGAGAGGCGGTTGCGTGAAGTCCATCCATCGAAGACTAGATGAACCAGCCCGGGGCTCTCCTGGAGCGTCTTAACCACCGCATCCTTATGCCGCTCAACCTCTCGTACAGCGAGGGCGTGAACAGTCTTCTCGGAGAGGTTGGCTTTTTGAATGTCGACAGAGGGGTTGAGGTAGGAGAAGACATCGCGAAGATAAGGGTGTTCAGCTGTGCGGAAAGGAAGATTGGCGCTGATGAGCCATCTTACAATCCTTCGTTGAAACTCAGCTCTATCGAACGCGCTGATCAAGTGGTTGGCCATCCTCTGATCCTCGGCGTTGTTCGCATTGAGATTGAAGAAGGTGGCGATGGATCTCGAATTGCTGCTCTCGCGTTGGGGCTTGACGGCAGAAGGCGGCGGTCGCTTACCGGTAGGATCGCTAAGCTGGTGAGAGTTAAAGAGATGAATCTCGACGTTCACAAGATTTCGTGGGTTATAGGCGGCTGGCTTCCGGTTGCGTTGTTGGATACATCGAAGGCATACCCATACACGGTCTTTGCCGTCGCGTGAAATATCATACCCGAATTTCCATACCCACGACCACGCTGGCCCCTTGCGTTCAGTGAATAGGTAGCCGGGAAATCGCTTGAAGAGAAAGGCCAGGTCTTCTTCAGTACGTGTAGGAACCGCGGCGACGGCAGCAGATGCTTCTGTAGCCATTATGGTGGCAGGTAGGCCAGAATGCCGAGCTCGTCAGAGCTTGAGCTGCGAATTGACTGGGATTAGGGCGGTGGGAGTTCTGCCGATGCCCTGACCGCTTCATGTTAGTGTTCACCATACAAATTACTATTAATCACTATCACCTGCTAAGAAGGACCCACTATTCTGGAATGTCTGCAATAATGGATCCACGTTGCAGAGGGCCAGGTTGAATTGCAGGGGTTTTGGAAGCCTTCAGTTGCATTGATTTATGTGGGGCGTTGCAGCTGCAATTCAACTGCAATGTGTATTTCCGTGTAATTGCTCCGGACCCTGGGCGTAGATGTTCCGACAATAACCGCTGGCTGAAGGAACAATGGATTACCTACCTAAGTAAAAACTTGGTGTTCTAAAGCCTTTCAGGGGAATGAATACATGTAGGCAAGGACTAGCTAAATATTATAGGAGATCAATTTATTTCCCTCGCGGTTTGTGCGCTGCTCCAACGCCAACGCGTGGCTCGTGGCTCCTTGATCCATACAATTCCCATGAGTCCGCCAGCAGGAGAACCGCTCCTCATTCTCAGGTCTTAGGTTCAACAAAAAGTAACCAACCCGACGATTCATGTCTGCTCCCTCACTAGCCTAGGCACATGCAAAGACCAAACCAATCATCGCTCTAAAATGCTTATCTGGGTCGTCGTCTGCCTCATCCAGATTATCTGTGGCTAATGTCAATGTTCGATAAGATACTGAAGCTAGGGGTTGATGTCCTAGCTCTCCCAGTGGTGCACGTGCTATCGCCGGACGGTCCAATGACTCTGGACAAGGTGCGTTACCGCCATCACGGCTAGCCATATATATACCGAAATTCGAGCTTCCTGGTAATTTTGAAGGCGTTGAGTATCGTCCTAGGCATCTTCAAGGATGGAATTTCCTTGATGTACGCCGTAACCGAGACTGCGACACTCCGGAAAGGCCGGGGGTTGCCCCAGCAGTAGCTGAGTGCTGGCGTAGCGGCCTTCCTCGCCGTCGGTGACTCGGAGGCGAGCAGATCCCGGGACGCCTAGCGAGACCTCAACTAGCTTGGTGGGCAGTTTGACCCTCTCATTGTTGAGGCATGAATCGTGCAGCACGGAACACTCAAGCAGCCCAATTGCTGCGAACTCTACGCACTCTGCCGCTCGGGACGCTCCAAGAAATAACCGTGGTATGGGGAATACTGAGGCGGATCTCCTGAAATGCAGGTCTGTTCAATAAACCTGTTGGAAGTTGTGGCACTTGAGACACGGAAGCCTGGTTGCCGATGCGCTTATGTTAGATGGTTTCCAGGGGTTGAACAAGAGGCTATAAAAGGAGGTCAGGGCGGTGCCCGCCACGGAGGACGAAGATAGAACAACCTTCAATTGATGACTTCTGGGATGCTCCGAGGATCCCAACCCACTGTTGTAAGCTTCAAAACATTTTGTGTGATAACCGTGGAATCGTGGCTGTTGGTCTTCCAACAAAACCCTTGGATAACCGCTAGAGTTTTGCATGGCGAATTACCATCCGTCGTATAGAGGTACCAAAAGCTATTATGCTGCCTTGCGTTTCGGGAACTTGCGGCCCGTGGACTCAATTCTCAGCCGGCCAATGTCCATTCTGTACTCGAAATATAACCCCAGCTCATCGTCTTTCTGTGGTTTCGTGCGTGGCCATTTTCCCTTGCGGCAACGTTCATCGACAATCACGATGCACTGGCGGAGCTCATAGCCCATTCCGCAGCTTTCGGAAGAGATATTTTTCAGCACTGAGTGCCTCGTCGTCCCCAATCTCCGAGCTGCCGATCGTTGCTGGGCCCCCCTCGATGGAGCTGGGCTGCTGTGGGAAGAAGAGCAGCCAATAGGCTGCACAGAGTGCCAAAGGCGGGAACTCATGAAACGTTGCCATTTCGTCTGTGGTATGTACGAACTAACGAGAAGGAAAAAGACGCTCGATATGATGGTGACTCGGAAGCTCAGCTGCTTAGCTGTAAGTGCGTTGCTGTTGGATGTATAGTCGCCAAACTGAGCATTAAGTACCATGAGAGGTAAGGAAGCATGGGGCTAGGAAGCGAGGTCAAGGCGAACCCCCACCCCCCCTCCCCCCAAACAGGGGATAGCGGAAAGTAAATGGGAAGAAAAAAGCTTCTTTGTTCTGAAGCACTCTAAAAGAAGCCTTCATGTTTATGAGCACCGTGGATTTGTGGCTCTTGGCTTTCCAGACCCAAAACAATAAAAGCTCGGGTCCAGCTACATATTGTGAGGTAAGGTAGCAACATGAAGGCCCGGTCGGCTGCAGTGAGGAATGGCACAACACCTGCAGACTATGAATGGCTAGGAAGGTTACTAATACCCCAAGGTCCTAAAGGCCTTAGACCTTTCCTAGGTTGGTTGGCCCCCTGGCCGTCAACCACTCCCATTCGGAGATTCATAATAACCCCAACCCCAAGCCATTACATGTCCGCCTAGCTAGGATACGATACATGACATTGGGCCCCAGCCGGAAACCTCATGTCAATGTTCATTAACCAGCTGCGGTGGGGGCTGCCTCGCAGGCATGGTAGCGTGCCAGGCGTTCATAGCCCTCAATATCTTTGCTTCGCCTCCAGCGCCGGAGATAATACAGGCACCAAACGCTCTGCCATTTGTTTTAGAATAACCAAGTGGCATGGTGCCGACAGGGTACCCAGCGGCGGCGGCGATGGTCGGGATTCTACCGTCCATGGGGCCGATGATGACGTCGAGGTTGTAGTCGGCAAGCGTCTTGTCGATACCGTTAGTGCGGGCGGCCTGCCGAAGGATCTTCACGCCTTCGGCGTATTTTTCCTTGGTGAGCTTGTCGTTGAGTGCTCCTTCCAGTAGCTGTTGACCAGGATGGACTAAAGAGTGTTAATTAGATTCATTTTGTGCGAGTGTCTTGGTTTACGTACCGGACGGGAGGGCAACATCTGCGTGGTCGCTATTAAACTTCACCAACTCGGCCAAGGTACGGACAGGCGTTTCCTTGTAGCCGGCGAGAAAGTGATTCCATGCCGGCTCAAAGTCGTGATCTGGAGGTCTCGGTTAGTTGTTGTAGCCATTTGCAATAGGATGGCCATGGATACGTACTCCATAACTGCTCGAGAGCGTCCTCACCATCGAGGACCAACTCGTCCATGGATGTGAGTGGCACTGGCTGTTCGACAACCCCCCCTTTCTCCGAGATTATGTTTGCGGCATCGGCAAGCCCACGGCGCTGCTGCTCAATAAGGACCCCGTCAGGATTGCAAATAAAGGGCACAAAGCTCCACAAGGTGGGATCAACGAAGCCGACTCTTTGTCCCCCCCACGCATCGGTGGCGGCACGAGCGGACAGGTCAGTGTCATTCAACAAGATCCCCAATAGGTTACCAAGGTCCCTTGGTGTCCGCGCCATGCCACCAATGCTGTCGGTAAGAGGACTCCAAGGGGCTGTTCCCTCGGTGGGGATTAAACCGACGGTAGCTTTTAGCCCGTAAAGAGATGCCCGGGTAGCGGGCTGCACGATGGATCCATCGGTTTCTGTAGCCAGAGCAAGCGGGGCAAAGCCGGCAGCCACGCCAACGGCACTTCCGGACGATGAGCCGGCAGGGGTCTGAGTCGTGGTGAGTTAGTCTTCCGACTGCCTCAAAGCAGGGACGTACCGAATGACCAAGGAGCTTCTCTCCGGGTGCCACACCCCCAACGACGTAGGGCGTTTGGGTTTGGCCACCCAGGGCCGACCAGCCGGTTGTAATGCCGAAGCCTTTCCATCCAGCCATCTCCTACACTGCGGTCAGTCACTAGTGGCTCTGACACGATGCCCAACTTTTCACTTACCGAAAGGTTTGCCTTCCCAATGATGATGGCGCCCGCTTTAACCAACTTGTAGGTACCATCACTCGTCAGCATTACCGTGCGTGGCTGGGGACCGATGAACCAACCAGATCGACAATTGGGGCATTCTTTTCAGCCATGGCGGCTCGGAGGGCGACCGAGCCGACCGTTGTGGGCAATTGGAACTCCGGTCCGGTCATGATGTTGTCCTTGACGGTGATTGGGATCCCATGTAGCGGGCCACGGATCTTACCCTCGGCCCTTTCGACGTCCAGATCCTTGGCGATGGAGATAGCGAGTTCCCGGGGGGTTGTGTTAATGATGGCATTGAGTTTGAGGCCATCAGTATTGTGCTTATTGATCTGATCAAGAGATGCTTCAACGATGTCGACAGACGTCAATTTTCCGGTCCTGAGGAGCGCCTGTAGCTCTGCCGAATCCGTAGTAAGGACGTTAAAAATGTGATTTCCCGTCATGTTGGCGTAGAGTAGCGGGGGTGGATAGTCGAAGAAGCTGGTGGTATAGAATTGCCGCCTCGAAAAGTTGGTGTGACCAAGTGTGCGGATTGCGGATACTGTTTGCAAAGCCGCCGTAAGAGCGAGGCGGCGCATTCAAGAGAAGGTACCTCGAAGGCTGCGGACTAAGAGTGGCTGAGTGGGCTCTCGTCAGGACGAAATTGGGCAGACTGTGTCGAGGAAAATGCTAAGCATTGGGTGCAATGCCGACCGACCCTAATGCACTCAACTCGCTCAAGTTTGGAGGCAACAGAGGAATGGTGACACCTCGCCCAACATGAGAGTGGGGAGGAGGTTTATTGACGAGGGGAAGGATGAGATAGGTACAAGGTTGATTTGTACCCGAAACATTGGCTCAGTGCGAGAGACCACAACATCCCGCGTTGCACCTTCTTGGGCGAGCCTCAACCATCCAATCACACCCGGAAGATAAATGAGCCGGAAAAGCAAGAATGTCCCTCTCGGCGGCTCAAAAATCCCAACCGGCAACAACCCAATCAGTGCACCTTGTAGCATGCACGCCGCCGCCACACCGCGCAATAACGGAACACATCATGCATCATGCGCACATTCCGCAGCCTTGTCCACCACTGGTTTTGATTACCACAACCTTTTGCAAATGCCATAAATGGCCAGCCCTTTGGCGATCGGTCGAAGGGCGGGTGGGCGGAGCCGCTGCGCGTTGACAGACTAGACCCGAGCAATCAGCATCCAGTCACCAGAGTGACCAGACCGTGACGTGACCACTGACCAGCCTTAGACACCTCCCGAGTCCGGATTCCCATTGTCTGTCGCTCTAAACCAGAACTACGCATAGTCTTGGGCAGCAGAATAATATCGATATGGGGGTAAGCCACAGGGCCGAACTCGTTTTCCTCCGAAAGGAACCGCGCTATCAACACGAAAAGCCATACCTTGTGCTCTTGCCGGAAGGAGCAGCCGTTGACCCCTCGACCCCTCTTCACAACCTCGAGTTTGAGGAGAAGGAGGTGCAGGTGCTCGACATCAGAGATTGCAAGGACGCCTACCATCTGGAGGAATGCGGGTTTGAGTACAAGTCCCACGCAACTCAAGTTCGGGGTATCTTTGGAGACGAGCCGACCATCCAAGACGTGGCTGCCTACAAGAGGGAGACGGAGGAATTCCTTTTGAAAGCCTTCGGTGCTGCAAAAGTGGTCTGCTATGACCTCCGGGTAAAGAGTCTCGCTGGTTTGGCGGTATGGTGACTCAGCCAGGATGATCGTTAACAGGGTGCCAGCTCAGGGAGAAAAAGACGTTTGCCCGCGAAGTGTTTGACATTAACGACCCTTTGCTCGTGGAGGGACCAGCACTTGGCGCACATACAGGTAGGGGAGGAGGCAACCGTCACTCACCTTCAGCCCGTATATCCCGACCGTGGGGTAATAATGATGATGGGCTGACGGGGACTTCTCACCAGATATCACGGCCCGCTCGGGGCCCGAGATGATTCGGTATCGCCTCAGCCCGGAGGTTATTGACAAGTATCGCACCCCAGAGTACAGATTCCGGATTGTGAAGTGAGTTAGTTCTAGCCACATGGCTATTACCTTCTCCCTTTGAGCTCTTCTAAGACGCTGCAGCACTTGGAGGCCTCGGAACGAAGTGTGTCAGGACAACCCGCTTGCCGTTTGCGACTATCGGACTGTGGTTGCAGAGACAGACCTCATTGCTTGCGACCGTGTCATCCCAGAACGTGCCGGTGAGGTGTACTACATCCATCACAACGAAAACCAGAAATGGGTACAGGCCATTGACTCCCGTTCAGACGGCCAAGGGCCACTTGGCTAATATTCGTTCAGTGTTTCCTCAAAGACCAAACTTTGGACGAGCTGGTGGTCATGTTGATGTACGACGAGGAATCTGGGCATCATGCAAGATGTGAGTTGGCACTTGTGACAGGACTCACGGATGGGTCTAGTCCCTTCCTGATGAAAAGAACAACAGCTAACGTTTCGTGGAGATTGCCCACACATCTCCATCAAGGAGAAAGACGTCCCATCTGGAGCACCGCCGAGAAGAAGCGTGGAGACGAGGTCCATTGTGATCACTGCGAGGTCGGAGGAGGACAAGCATTTTGGTTCTTGACATTGTGTAATTTGTGTTTGGCTTTCTGCTGAGCGAATGTCTGGGACTAGGCGGCTACGGGGAAAGGAGACAGCATAGAGCATCCTTGTCACAACGAATCGATAGGTAACGACCGTCCTCAAAGCAAAAAACGTGTACCACAAGACCATATCGGCGCTAACAACAGCGAGGCGGACGGCAACCCGGAACCTGCGATGGAGTCAATAAGTCAGTGGCCGAGTGTTCCCCGTCATGGAGGCCGCTTGAATATGACCACCTACCCGTACGGTGGTGGGTAAACACTTATTGACTTAGTACCCACCGAGGCCGTTCGTGCCGTTATCATGATTGGCGTAGGGCACAGTGACGACCATCTTCCCATCAGCGACCGCGGCAGGTCGGAACGCAGGGTAAAACTTTTTCCAAGGCTGCTCCTTCTCCCGCTGAGACGGATAGGGAGATCTCAGAGCCGGGCCGCTTCCGGCATCAGACGAAGTCTGTGTCGTCAGCGACTCCATGCTTGGCGACTTAGTAAGGGCTTGTTGAGAGGTCTCCATGATATGTTTGTGAAGTGGTCGTTGAGTAGTTGCAATGCTAGGGGGAGGGGTGTGGATTTGTTATGTGGTTGAGGCTTGCAGAAAGACAAAAGTTGTTGGCATTCAGAGTTGACGGGAGTGATGCACCTGAAAGTTCAATACTGTGGGAAGAAAGAAGGCTGAAGAGACGGTTGGGGATGCGACGTTAAATGAAGTCCCGAGTGCTGACGCTCGGTACATTGCAAAAGCGGAGAAAAGAAGCACAGCAGCCATCAAGTGCATTTCTGCACAATGCCGAATGTGGTCACGAAGCCAAGTTCCTCAGGTTGCCTGGCCGAACCAGCCTGGAACTGCATGAGATAGTGGGACAGAGGGGGGCATGTACAAGTACAAAGTTACCAAGTGCCGCCGTGGTGTGCCTTGCTAGGCCACAGATGGGAATGCGGTCTGGCAAATGGGGCCACGTTGAGCCAATCGCAAAAGTGTTCAGTATTTTGTCCTACGAGGAAGGCACGCTGGCTCGCTGGCACGCTGGCACGGCGGCTCAACAGGCAACATTTCGGGGTCTTCGAGATCCCCGCCCACACCCGGTCCTCGACTCCTTCGCAAACCGCAAACCAGCGGGCACCGCCACACACACACACACAAGTTGGCTCGCAACGTGTACCATCAAGTCGCTCAAGTGCCAAAGAAGATATCCAACCCGCGGCCGGGAATTAAAAAGAGAAATCTGGAAGCAATCTAACATTGAAAGCATCGCTAACAACCTGCGCTCATCACGTCAACATTGAACCTAAAGCAAGTCTGTCTCACCGACTAAGTTGCTCAGAAACTCGGGTGCACGATCCAATGGACAGACTGCCGCTTAGGCCCCTTCGTAGCGGGACAGGAATACAGTCTATAGAGAGCACTGCTGGCAGCCTCGGCACGGCGGAATCCCACCCGGATGACCTCGGCCAGCAAAATGATCTGTAAGATAATCGCTGTGATGCGGCACCGCTGTAACCTGCATGGCAACTACCTACCGACCTACCTACTAACGTTATGTGGAGAAATGCCAAGTTGCTCTCGGAGAGATGGAAGGATGCTGTCAAACAAGCGAAGTCCAGGTTGACAGGGTTGGATGAGAGTTACTGGAGAACAATCCAGACTTTTGGGTCCCACGACGCCCTGGTAAAGGATTTAGAGTTGCGGAAACTGGACACGGACGCGAACAAGCGATCGCTCTATTCCAAAGCCCGCTCGTACGTACTGGTATCCTGGCTCGTGGGGATTCAAACTGGCTAACTCCCGTTCCTAACCAGCGTGGTTGTTCCGTTTGTCAAGACTGTGAACTCGACAGCTGGGGTGTTCATTTTTGCCTTGGGGCCGAACCACGCCCCAAAACTAGCCATGATCTGGGGCTTGGTTTACTTGACCGTGACGGTAGGTTCACAGGTCCTCTGGAACGCCTTGAATCCCTTTAACTCGATGTCCAATTCCAAGATGTCTCTCGACTCGGGAGAATGGAAGCGTTTTGAGGAGAGATTGGATGAGTTACGCCAGAGCCTGACCATCTTGAACCTGTGCATCAGTCGACTAAACATCTCCGAGTCGGCACGAGTAGAGGACCGAGAACTGGTTGGCACAGCAATCTACAAGGTTTTCACCTCGTTGATCGATTTTTGGATCGAGGCTGTGAAGCGCCTTCAGTCGCACCAACTCGGTGAGTGATTGCTAGTTGCTACACAGCGAAATCCAGACCCAGCCCGCCCGCTGACGGAAACATCAGACACCTCAGGCTTCAGGGGAATGGACCTGGAGTATGAGAAGTCTATGAGGCATCTCAAATCATCCATCAACACGCTCAAGGTGTTATCTGAACTTGACCCCTCTTCTTACTCGGCTATGCAACAGGCGAAGTTGGAGCGACAAAGAGCCATGTTCTCAGCTCCGTCATACGATGACGATCCCGTCGAATACCCCGTCACGTTGCTCCCACAAGCCGTCACCAATGCGGCATTTTATGGCCGAGATGAGGTCTTGACTGGGATTGAGAGCTTCTTCGAGGAGGACGCCAGCACCCCGTCCCTCCGATCCGTTCTTCTCCATGGGACCGGGGGCGTTGGCAAGACACAGACGGCGATGAATTTTGCCCACACGCGGCACAAGAAATACGACATCATCCTGTGGGTCAGAAGCGAAACACCATTGTCGCTAAGCGCAAGCATGACTGAGATCGCGAAAAGCCTCTCCTTTCCGGGATCAGAGTCTCCTGGCAGTGACGAAAGCAATTTGATCAACTTCCACAAGTGGTTGAACAAGCGGGCAGTGAAAAAGATGGGTGAGTTGTTGACAGGACGGGATGAAATGGATGTTATCGGCTAACGGTAAAATCCTAGGATGCCGGTGGCTCGTGATATATGATAACGTTCAAGCAATGGACGACAATTTGAAGCGTTACATTCCAACTACACAGGGCGACATCATTCTGACTAGCAGAAACCGCCGCGCGGCATACCAGCAAACTAAGCTCATCTCCATGAAACCATTCTCTGATGAAATGGGTGGCCAGCTGCTCCGGCAGCTCCTGAGGGCCCCGGAGACGCAGCTAGCAACAGAAGGCGATAAAGAAGCCGCCACTTGTCTAGCTCGAATGGTTGACGGATTGCCGCTTGGAATTCGACACATGGCTGGCTTGATGAACGAGAGGGATGAACAGTCCGCGTCCGACTTTATGAAGCTCTACACGGAATACCCGAGAGAGTTGATGATGGAGGCCGCTCCCGCGGTTGATTACGACAACGATATCGCGAGATCGCCGGGCGGGGAACACCCCCTCGACCGTATCTGGACTATCAGCTTTGGCTCTCTTGCGGATGCTAAGCGCACCCTCCTGGGCATCGCATCATTCTTGAACCCGGACCAAATTCAACAGTATCTTTTCGGTCCAACCGCTCTCAAAGAAAAGCCGACAGGAAGCTCGAATTTGTCCCTGGTTTGCGGGCCGCCTTACAAGTACAGATCTATGATCCTACTTTTGCCCTTTGATCGTTAGGTACATGAACGAAAGGTACCCTTCCCGCTGACCATTGGCTATAGGTTCGACAGCGCCATCGTCGGCTTAGTCAATGTTGCACTCGCCGACCGTAACTCTGATCATTTCTCAATCCATCGCCTTGTACAGGACGCCTTCCGATATTGGTGCAAAGAGGACGAAGCCTACAAGCATTTCACTGCCGCAATCCATATTGTGCACCAGTTCTTCCCACGCCAAGTCAACGGGCGCCCAATGCACGAGTCCTGGGACAAATGCCGGGACTTGATCCAGCATGGCCAAATTCTAGCAGAGAGGTTTGAGGAATTGCAAACAAGGTTCCCTGAACGGGAGGCCCCGGCCGAGTTGACAGAACTGCTGAAAAGCTGTGGCTGGTATCTCTTTGAGATGGCGGATCACCCAACTACCCTCAAACTTTTAGACACAGCCATCAAAGCCTGTCCTGACGAGCAGTCGGAAATCTATGCGCATTTGCTCAACACCATTGGCTGTTGCAGTTTTGAGCTGAGCGATCTAGGACGTTGCCGCCATGTGTGGAACAAGGCTCTCGCTATCCGTGAGGCATGGGCGAAGAAAAAATCGCCCGGCGCCGAGGAAGAGTGGGCAAACCAGCTCAATAACTACGGCAACCTTGAGTCAGCCGAAGGGAACTACGAGTCAGCACTGGAATACTTTGCCAGGGCCAAGGAGATACGCCTTCGACTCGGCAAAGACGCCATTGTACCACTTGGAGTCACGCACATGACAACCGGCCGCGCCCTGTTCTTGTTGGGAAAGTATGAAGAGGCGATCGCCGAGTACAAACGAGCGGAGGCCATCTTTCTCGCCAAGTTTGGCAAGGATGCACATTTCATGGCCCAGTAAGGCTTACCTGACTTCCCCTCGGAAACCTGACACTACTACATCTACCTACGCGTGATTACGTACCTATGCTGACACTTCCTCACGACAGCTTGAACTATGCTTACGGGAACCTAGAACTGGCAAGAAATGACATGACCACAGCGAAAGACTTTTACACAGAGGCCCAGCGGATCCTTGAAGAGGACACGCCGCTCCACCTCCTCCTCGCCGCTTGTTACTATAAACTCGCAAACCTCTCGGGACGCGATGGCAACGAAGAGGAAGCATTGTAGGTACCCGTTCCTCCTTTGGACAGAAACAGCCCATAGACTGACCCATACCCTTCCGCCTTTTCCAGGACACTTTTGGACAAGGGACTAGCGATAGCGGAATTCCGGGAGGGAAAAGGCGATGCCGCGCGCATCATGAGTAAAAAGGCCGCCATTCTATCCAGCCGCCAGTCCACGGAGGACCACAGTGCCGCCAAATCTCTTCAGTACCAGGTCGAAGATATTGCCCTCAACCACTTCCAACATACCGTCTACGTCCTTGAGAATGGTGAGGAGGCGGACTGGGATGCCTGGGTCTGTCCCTACTGGCGCTAAGCTGCTAGAATGGTGCTAGATGCATCATGCATGGCGTTGGGGCAGATCATCGTATTGGCATCATTATCATTGATAGCGACCAGTTACATAGGTAGTTACACCGCAAAACTGACAGCACTGCGTTCCTCCCGGACCCTGTACCTCCCTGCCTGATCCTCCATTTTTAGACTGTGTGGAAGCCCCGTTTACAACAGCGGCGCGTCCCCTCAGGAGTTTCCACCCTGCCGGGCAATATCTATCTGTAAGCCAGATAGCACGGTTTGGGTAAAGGACAGGATAATGGAAAAGCCGCCAAAGAAGATGACGGCCCAAAAAGTCCAGAAACGGTGCGTATCACGCCGGTCGTACCACAGCGCCTTGATACTGTTCGGCGACTGCGAGTTGATGTAGCGCTGGAGCGTGAGCAGCCTGTTGCCAAAGGCCGGAAAGTCGGATTCGGCCGAGTAGAGCACCTTCTCAGGGAAGGCGTCTATGGCTGCCCAGAGCGGGTGGTTGTTTGACGAGGTCCCACACAACTCGTCCAGCAGGGGATCTGTGCCGGTGCCGGGAACGAAACCCGACGGTTTGATTTTCCTGTACAGCTTGCGAGCGCTCCGACCGTGCTGCCCGAATACCAACCGGTAGGTGCACAGGAGTTCGAGGAAGAAGTCCTGTGTGATGGGGCTTCCTGCGGGTCCAGCTCCTGAGGAGGACTCAACATCGTTGGTAGCCCCGTCACTCAGCAACCTAGCGTGGGGTGGGGATTGCGTGGTAAGCGACGTTTCTCGGTACGGGGCTGCTGGGAGGGGCAGGGCTTACCGGTCGAAGAGCAAACTTCCGGAGCATTGGGGGTGCGCCAGCATGGCACAGAAGGACGGGAACCGGAAAAGCTTCAGGGTGGTTGTTCGTGCGTCGAACTCGAGATGGAGTGAAAACGCGTCTACCCAGACGATCTTGATACCGGCCGTTCGGACCATAGCCTGGCAGCTCAGGTTGGCGCTGGAGATGGTATCGCCGAAGCGCAGGTTCTGGTCCTCCATATCTAGCAGTCGAGGCGGTACGAACTGACCAAAACGGTTAAGCAGGGTCTTCAAACGCAGCTCCATGGTGGCCGGCGTGACCGGGTAAGAAGTGGCGACTATAGCTTTGGATCGAAGCCTCTTTGTCGGATCTGACGGGTCGGCCAGGAGCAGTTGGAGTGGCTGATCAGGCGAGTACTGGCTGGGTGTCACGTCCAACGGTGGTGATGTGTAAAGCATCGTAATCTGTCCGATCGTGTGAAAAATGATACGCGAGCACCGCTTTAGATTTCGAAACTCGGTTGTGGACCTGTCGAAGGACCGAATCGAGGAAGCCATGCTGTCAGAGTCCGAGTCGTCTTCAGGGGCGGGGTTTGGTGCCTGTACAGGTTGCATGCCGGTATTGAGTACTCGATGGATATTCCGCATAGACTGTTTGCCGTTGATCAACGATTCAGTTATCAAACACAGCGTATGCATGAGTCCCTTATCAATTTGGTCCGTGTTGCTGAGGTATGGATGAAGTGCAGTATGGGGTGAGTGCGATCCTGTCTCCGTAAACCGAGCCCGGAGATGAGCCAGGTACCAGCTCAAGTACCGTCCTAGGCACGTATGAGTCACTGCGACTGTGGCATCTTGAATGTTGGTGATGCTCGCCAGCAAACGCTGTTCTTCGTGGTTATAAGTGACGCTGGGGATGTCTGTGGGTTGAGGCCCCATCTCTCCGACCTGGAATGTTTCATCAGCATCTTAATCTAAGCGCACCATACCCACAATGACAAACCTCGATGCGAAAAAGGGGTGTATTCTTGGAAGTCAGCGGTTCAGAACCATGAAGCATGCCCTTATTTTGGTTTAAGAGCTGTTAGCAACGCGCTCCAGTTTTCGTTGGTCTGAAGCTAGACACGGCTGGCCAGGGTCTCCGGTTCCTAGTGGGAAGCCAAGTACAAAAGTTCGATTTAAGCTGGTAGATGAGACGAGACTGGTCTGCGAGAGCGGTGGGGCGGGAGGGCGGAGGGGGGCAGCTGAGCAGGCAGCTGAATTGACAGGCGGCGCAATGGCTGGCCGCCAATAGTTACACGTGCAAGCTTGCAACGTGTAACTATTTCACTTGGCCCCTAGAAGTGTGGAACCGGAACAGAGCGAGCGAAGTACTCTTTCCCGCAAAAAGAGGTTGTGAGAAAGCAGTAGTTGCCTGGAAAGGTACATGCCTGTCCTGTGCATGTACATGTAATAGTTAGGCGCCGTGGCTTGCTCTTTGGTCAGCAAGGCTCTGACAGACCCAAACGCGTGTGGACATGGCTTGCGAGTTAGGGTACGCCCTTGCTAAAAAACAAGTGGGTATCACAGGTCCGAGCGTAACAAAAACCGGGTTTTTGGTTTTCCGAAAACTAGTGGGTCCCGCCCTTTCACGGCTATTTTGGACCCGTACTTGAAGGGGCATCGCCCCACTCGACCTTCCCGGTCCTCTGAAAAACCCCAGACAACAACCAGCAGGCCGCGGAGAGCGAGCGGCGAGAATGAAGGTCACGTGACCTAGTGTTGTATGACGTGACCTTCCAAAATCGCTTGGGAAAAGCGTCCCCCCCCCCCCCCCCGCGCGTGGGCGTGTCTCGTGGGTGCCCAGCTACTAACTACTTTGTACCTACCTCACAGCCACGGGTGTCAGCCTCCCGAGCTTTCTCATCCTCCTCATCCTCCTCATTCTCTTCCATGCTCTTTATGCTCTTTACCCGACTACCATGGGGGCTACTGCAATTGAAGATGCTCGCATACGCGCAGCCCTGGAATAATAACTTTCTGAAACTGGGCCGGACCAGTACCCCAGAACACAGTCAGGGCTTATAAACCTCAACAGCGAGAGTGGAAATGTGCGCTGGTCCCTCGACGACCTTTTAGATCTTGAACTTTTCCTTTGCTAATTTCAAGAACGTCATTGAAGGAGTGGTGCGCCAAGAACTGGGAGCCGATCCCTGAAGATTGGGCTACCGGACAGTCAACCTGGCCGCTAGGGCGACCACTGCCTGGCGATCTCGTCGATGAAGGCAAACTACTACTTTTCATGAAGACGGAGGTCATAAGTCGAGCACCCTGGAGAAGGCCTCGACTTCAGAAGCAGAGGAAACGCCGCTTGGATGCTGCTGTGGCAGTAGGACAAGTTGTCGCCGCGAAACGGCGCCGGCGCGAGGAGAGTTACGTTCCCCAGCCGACTTACTAGCCCCCACCCCTCCACCCCTCTCCCCTCCCGTCCCGTCTATGCTCCCTTGCTAACCCTTGCGGCAGGCGAGACCATCGAAGTCGCTACTGCTCCGGCGGCAGCGGTAGAGACCAAGGTCGAGGAGGAGGACGAGCCCTTGATCGCTGCGCCGGCTCTCGAGCTCGCCTACAACTCCGTGCGTATATATATCGCAGCGATACAGAGGCTGTATGACGAGCAGAAAAGCCGGCACATTAACCCCGCGCCTCGGCCACAAGGGATAGCTCTTAAAGCTCTGAAGAAGAGTATCCTCGCCGTCGTCTGGGCTCGCAAGCGCAAGGAGTATTCGGACCGTCTCGAAGGGACGATCAAAGACACTTATACAAAGGCACAAATTCCGCGACACCACGAGGTTGCGTGGCGAGAAGACAGTGGCGAGATCTCGTGCCTTTTCCGGACACAGGTGGACTTTCTGTTTGGCAACCACATGCTCCTCCGGCAGAGCAATCGCCGGCCCATGGAGCTCCCTGACTGCTTTCGTCTAGAGCTGCCCAACGAGGGCCAGAAGTCGAAAGAATTTCCAACGTATGCCCTCGTCGTCGTCATGAACCAGGGCAAGACGAACCAGCACGGCCGGATGGAGTATGGCGCGGCTCTACGGCACCGCGACGCCCGTTGCTGCCTTGTCAGCGCATTAGCCTTTTATCTCTTTTGGCGTTGGCAGGTCGAGCAAGTAGAGCCGTTTCCCACCTTCCAGTGCAGCGAGGACTGGTACGATATCAAGGTCTTGCGCCGGTCGGCAAAGGAAGCGACGAAGGAGCTTTCGGCTCAGACCGCAAATTCGTGGACGTCGAGGCTGTACGCCGCCTGTGGCATCAGGACTTCTAAGATTTCACATGCTCCTCGGGTTGCAGCGGCACAAAACGCCGACATGGACGGAGTATCAGAAGGACAAGTAAGTCGAGAGCGCGCTTCCGATTTCTGGTCTTTTTTCACCATCTTGTTATTATACCTTGTTTCCATGTTTACGGGCGGAGACTGGACCCAGTTGTTCACGCCTCCTCCTGGCACCGTTCGTCTACTTCCAGTCCTCCCTGTTGTGTGATCCCTACCGCTTGGCCCGACTTTCTATAGAGATGCTGATTTTTTGTGTAAACTAGATACGGCGCGCGGGTAGATGGAATAACGGTGACCAGTTGACAGGGTGTTACCTGACCAGTTTACCCTTTGAGTTTATGAGGTCTACGGCTGACTTTGACCCCGACTGGTCCGGGTCATACTTCCTACCGCGGGACACCGTCAAGCCGCCATTCGAGCTTTGTGCACGCATCTGGCCCTCTCTCGACAGGTGGAAAGAGATATACAATACAGGATCTTCGAACATGGAAACGAACAAGGCTACCGGCGCGTTTTTCGAGCTTCTCGACTGGTTCCGAGAGGTGTTGCTACAGGACGCCGTCTTCCTCCAGAAGCTATACCCCCGGCATCCTCTATTTCAGGACCCGGTCTTCCAAAGCCCACAGTTTGCATCGTTCGCACTGCAGGTCGAGAACGCCTGCCACGCGGCCGAGGAAGACAGTTATGTGGCCACCATTGATCGAGCCATCCCCGCCGTCGCCGAGAAGCTACGCGCCCTATCGAGCCAACAGACTGCCGCGAACCTCTGGACCGAAAGGGCGTTTGTCGAGCTTAGGGAGCAGGTTCAAAGGCTGGAGAAGAAGATGGAGGAGCTTGCCAAAGCCTCATACACCATTACGATCAGCCCGGGGCGGAGTACCGTCACACAACGGGTCGGGATGCCAAAGCGTGGGCGGCCAAGGGCGCCGGGCCGCGCGCCGACGGCGACGGCAATGACAACGGCGCCACGAGATGACAGCACCGCTCCCGTTCCACCATCTTCTTCCAACGCAGCAGAGGCAGAGTGCGGGGCCGTTCTGCAGCCTGATACAGCGACTCGGCTGCCGTTGCCACCAGTCGCGCCCAGCGTGCCCAGCGTGCCCAGCGTGCCCAGCGTGCCCAGGTTTGAGGTCCCTTTGGATATTCGACGTATCCCGGATTTGTGGCACTTATGGAGGTATGGGAGGGCTGGCATGCCTTCAGTAGAGTCACTAGAGGCCAGGTATGGCGCTGCTTGGCGCCCCAAGTCGCAGAAGTCCGTCTTCTGCGGCCGGAAGGCAATTGTGGACTTCATTCTGCGCAAGTCGCGCGAGCGGGACGGCCTGCAGAGCGCGGCCGAACACGCACCACGCGTTATTGCGCAAATGGAGGAGCTGTGCCCCAAATGGTCCCTCGACAAGGTGACGAAAGCTATCAAGAACGGGGATCTGGAGCGGAGATGGCCGGCGGAGGCGTGAAAAAGGCTTCTTTTCTCTAGCCGTGGTGTGGTGGTTGCATGATGGCGGATAGATACAGGAGTTAGTCAGATAGCGAACCTATTTAGGTATGTAACTGCCTACCCTGCCTACCCTGAAACTGCAGTGATTTTATTGCGAGATGCGGAAATCCCATGGTGTTGAATGAGCCTGAAGAGGAGCGAACTAGACTATGTACATTACATCCAGACTTAGCGGGCATGGCACCCTGAAAGATGGGGAAGCCCAGCAGTGTTGAGCCTGAAGAGTAGCGGGGTAGCGGAATCTAGTAGGCATGTGACACCCTATATTCCATTTTTCAGGGTGCCAGGCCCCTGGGTGTAAGCAAAAAAACCCGTGCATCTCAGCAACCACGGCGATGCAGGGCTCGTGGAGTGTACCGATCGATGCGCCTCGTCGAGTCGCATCGATTGACACGGTTTTGCAATGGGATCTAAGGGGTGGCGGTCGCGCAATACCCAGGGCTGCGAAAAAATACATCTCCGGATGGTGATATCAAGGGCTTGGCGGTTTTTTGCGGGGTTCTCCAAAAACGCGCCATACGTTTCTGATACGGGACACTGCATCGATTGCAAATAGTAGAAAAAAGGTCGAAGAAAGAGTTATCTTTTTTAAAGGTGCAAGGCGCCTCACAGACTATTTGCAGAGGACCAAAGTGGGGCGGCCTGGCACGGACTATCTCTAAGTAACTTCATCACACAATGGGGATTCTTGCATCAAATCCCCCCCACAGGAGAAAAAACGCATTGCCCTCAATGCCCTGTACATCCACCGTGGAATTCCTTCGTTCGTCCAATTGACGATTCACTTACTCATTGTGGTGCCGCTGTTGTAGATGCGGGCGTCGCCTCCTCCGAGGCGGGTGTCGGCATCGTCCCGGTCGGCACCAACCGCCGGCTACGCCGTCTACCATCTTTCGGAGGCACCTCGGGCTCCCTGTTTGCGGCGGGAGCTTCTTCCGCTGGAGCGACGTTCTTTCGCGGGCGGCCACGCTTACGCCGCGGCTCGGTGGCGTCGTCGCCGGGTAGTGCCGGTTGGCCTCCTTGCCGTTGCCAGTATTCCTTCAGAAGGCGAGGCGTGTGTCGCAATTCGTACTCTGTCTTCCAGACGTTGTGCTCGTGTCCCCATCCTTTCCATTTAATAAGATATTCGTATTTGCGCCGTGTCACGCGATGGCGCAAAATGACTTCGACCTCGTAGTCCTCTCCGGGAGCGGAATCGGTGGAAGCTTGCGAGTCTTCCACTGGCCCGGGTGGCACGGGGTGTCGGTCAAACGGATCGTTGCCGGGTGGCGTTGGCGACAGATGCGCAATGGAGATAACCGGGTGGATGCCCATGTTCTCGGGAAACTTCAATTCGTATGCCAATCGGCCGACGCGGCGTACAACTTCGAACGGTCCTGTGCGTTGTTGCGAAAGTTTCCGAGGTGGGTTTCCAGGTAGGTGATAACCCTTGTGCAGGCGCAGATAAACCTTATCGCCTTCCCTGAACTCGATGTCGCGACGGTTTGCATCGTACCGCCTTTTCGCGCGGGCGGCTGCAAAGTCCATCGCTAGACGGGCATCCTCCCGAAGCGATTCTCGCATAGATGGGATGTCGCTTTCCACCGATGGTGGTATAGCCAAAGCCTCAAAAGGTCCCGGCAACTTGAATCCGAAGAGCTGCTCGTGCGGCGACGATTGAATTGGTGCGGAGTAACTGCTGTTGAGATTCCATTGCAGTGGGGTGATCAGGTCGGTCCAATTCGCCTCTGGTCGTTCGAAGACAAAGAACCGCATTGCAATTTCGACTGTCTGGTTTTTTCGCTCAGCCAGACCGTCGGATTGCGGGTGGTACGCCGCCGTCATCAGAAGCTTCGTTCCCAGCGACTCCCACATGCCCTGCCAGAATTCTGACGTAAATTTGCGATCCCGGTCAGAAATGATGGCAGATGGAACTCCCCAGTCGGAAAGAAACAATTGTCGCATCAGGACTTGTCCCCATTGTTGTGCCGTGTACGTTGTGTGGCCGGGGATCAGAAGTGTTCGCTTGCTCGACTTGCAAGACACTGTCAGTAAGCTATCGAAACTGACCTTGCCTTTTAGTTGCCACGGTGAGCCTTCAGAGGGCACCGTTGGGAGGCCGACAATGAAATCAATGCCGATGACTCGCATCGGGAGAGTGTCTGCAGGTCGAATTGGCTGTAGAGTGCCGATGGGAGGCTGTCGATCTGTGCTTACAACGTTGCACTGCGGGCAGTGCTGGGCAAACTTCCTGACCTGGCGAGTCTTGTTCACCATTGAGACACCACGAAGATCGTAAAGCATACGGTCAATACCGAAATGATGCTTCTGGTCGTGGACCATGCTCAGCACTGTTTTGACCATCTTGTGCGGAATGCAAATGGATCGCAAGCCGTCTGGGCGAATATTGTAGAGAAGTCCCCCCGTCAACACGAATGGCAGGCCGGGGCGAAAAAATTCTCCGCTGCCCTCAGCGGGTTCGCCGCTGATCAAGTCCTTGATGATGGCGCTGTATTTCGAGTCTTCGTGGTAAGCGGCGATAAACTCGTTTTTCAAGGAATCATCCATTTGCGCCTCTGCCCAGGCGAACATGACGTTGTCGAGAATGACTTCGCCTTCTTCCCGTTCCGGTTTATCCTGCACGGCGGTAAGCCTGCTCAATGCGTCGGGAACGAAGTTCAATCTTCCTGGCAAGTGGAAGACCTTGAGATCGTATTCCGAGAGATAGACTGATGCGGTAATCAGCCGTCGATTCGAGCGGTCGGTTGACGAAGTGTCGAGACGGGTTTGTTCCACAATACCGCGTGTCGAAGAATGATCGGTCAGGACATTGACAGGATGGCGCGACGAATGGATCATTGTTCGAAGTTTCTTGACTGCCCAAACCAGACATGCAACCTCCTGTTCGGATGGACCGTATCGCAGTTCGGCTTTTGTCAGGCATCGGCTAAGAAACATCACCGGTTGAACTTGCTTGGATGGAATGACGGATCCCGGTTTCCATTCGTAGCCATCTTGTACGTGGAAGACCATGACGCCGCAGCCGCGTTCCAAACAGCCGTCGACTTGCAAGAAGAGCGGCTTGTCGGGGTCGAAATGGTACAAGATCGATGGGTTCTCCGCGCAGATAACCTTCTGGATTGAGTCGAAAGACAGACGTTCTGCTTCCGAGGGCTCGAATGTCGTCTTCGCACAGTAGTTGGCTCTCTTTCCCTGATTGCCGGAAACCAGTTGACCATTTTCGCGGCCCTGCGCCAGCAAAGCCGTTTTGCGTTTCTGAAGTGGCTCCAACAGTTGGGCGTAATACGGAATCAGGTGCCGAAGGAAGCCAGTGGCGCCAATCCACTGTTCCAGAGCTTTCAAAGTCTTGGGAAAAGCTAAATTGCGAAATGCTTCCACACGTTGAGCGGTGGTGGTCAGACCCAAACTGTCCACGCGAAAGCCGAGCAGTTCCACGCTGGGGTAGCCGATGAAGGATTTGGTGGGCGCGATGGCGACGTTCTTGTCGTGGAATAACCGAAAGATGCGTTCGAGGTGCTTCAGGTGGTCTTCGGCATCGTTCGAAAAGATAACGATGTCGTCGATAAAGGCACGGGCGTACTCCGCATGCGGCTTAAGGAGCTGGTCCATAATTCGTTGAACGTGGGCAGGCGAGTTTCGGTATCCCATGAGGCACACTGTTGGCTGTTCGAGTCCGCGAGGGCTGATCAACGTAAAGCGATCTCGATGCGGTGGATGGAGGCCAAATTGATAGAAGAACGCTGTGGCGTCGATCGCTGTGATGTACCGCTTTCCTCGCAGACTGCCGATGATCTCCGCTTGCAAAGGGAGAGGGTAGTTGTCAGGGACTGACACACGGTTCAATCCGCGCAGATCGATGACCACTCGACCTTTGGTTACCCCCTTGACCGTTCGCCAGACGACAAAGACTGGATGCGCAAACGGCGTTGCACGCGTAGCCCAGATCATCTTTCCCTGTTTATGAAGACCGTCGAAGATTTCGTCCAACAGCTGACGATCGCGGCGGCTGAGAGGATAAGAACAGGAGCTGACCCGCTGGTTCTGCCATCCTTCCACGAGCGGAACTCGCATGAGCTGTTCAGGCGGCAGTTTTATAAGACCTGTATCCTCCCAGAGCCTCGGGAGCCGTCGCACAAGTTCAGCAAAGCGGGCGGCCAATTGCGAGTTTTCTGCGAAGATATGGACTCCCTCCTTCGTAACAATTTCGGGTAGGTTGTCAACCATCCGAATGCCGAGGGTGGACTGTTTTTCGGGAACGACAGGGAGATCAGGCTGTTCAGAGGTCTGATCATTGATCGGCAGGTCCACCGTCACATCCCGGGTGAGTTGGTAGACATAGTCGCTCACCGGCGTTGACGAAGTGCCGTTATAGTTTTCCACCGTGGGAGCATCAGGCGCGCGCAGGCCGAGGTCATGTTCGGCTACGGCGGCGGTGCGCTTGTCGAAGTCAAATTCGGCGCTGACTGGCAGGGAGTTGGTATTTTGCAGGGCGAAGTTGGCCGGCTCGATATCGCTAATTGTAGTAGGTTTCGCCATTGACATCAATGTCGCGCCCACTGCCATCGTCTTAAAAGCTGTATTCCAGGAACAAGCCAGGAACCCACTGTCGTGGTTCTCGTCAATCTTTCCAACGGGGTATCTCTTCGGGATGGTAATTGTTCCGCGGGAAGTGTTCTTGACGGCTACCACCTTGGGGGTTTTTGCCGTAATGACTGCGTGAAATGCTGCGTCGTGTTCCGCGTTGAAAAGAAACGAACGCCCTTTGGGAAGCGGTTTGTAGTTGACGGGAATCATCGCCTCCTGGTCCGGGAGTAGTGTAATGGCACGAGTTGTCTTCACGCGCCGAACGCAGGGCACCGAATGTACTCGAATGGAGAAAGGTACGGCAAAGTCGATGGCGCGCAGATGTACGATCTTAGTGTCGTAGTCGATGTTGGCGCGGTAAGGATCCATGAAGTCGTTTCCGAGGAGGAGGTTAGGAAGAAGCTTGTCAATTACCCAGGCGCCTCGGGTGAACTTGAACAATGTTTTCTTCCCGTTTTCGACACCAGGAAGATAGAGGCTGAAGGTCGCCCATTCCTTAAGCTTCAAAATGCCTCCTCCAATGCCAGAGACTTTTCCCTCCCGTTTCTCGATAGTATAGTCGAGGTTGCGAAGGAAGTTGCGGCCGACAATCGAACGGCCGGCACCGGGGTCGAAACAGACTTCGACGTCTCCCTTCTTTGGCGAGGTGCGGGCATTCACGCGCAAGTACGTGAAGTTGCCCAGGGGGCCTTCAAGAGGTTTGTCGTCGCCGAGTGTGGGAGCTTCCTTGACGAAGTTTATCTCGCCGAGGTCCTCAGGAGCTTCCGAGGTATCGTCAGGTGCCGGTTCGCGGGCGATCCGAGCCGCGCCGGCTTCGTCGATGCCGGGGTCGGCCGGGCGGTCAAATGTGCCGCTCTTCGCCCCCTGACAATGCTTCAGATGCTTGAACAGGGCGTTGCGGGAGCCGGCCAGCTCCCCGCAGTGCCCACAGGTGCGGCGCGCTGGATTTTGCAGATTGGCTTGACAATTTCGTTGTGAGCGTAAAGGGCCTTTGACTTCGCATGTCTTGACATGGTGGCGTAGCTCCGTTTTATCGTCAAATTCCTTGTGGCATTTGCGGCATGTTCGGTTAGCATCGAAAACAAGGCAGGCGATGTCGACTTCGCTGTCAGAAGGATAGGAAACGCTTGAACTGGCATCCGAGTGGTCAGCATCGGATCCTGAGTCGTCGTCAATCTCTGCGAAATGTACTCGGTCATGATCGCGCTTGCGATCACGATCTCGATCGTCCTTGCGGTAGCGGTCATCTCGATGCTTCCTGTCTTTCTCGTCCCGTTTACCGCGATCATCCCTTTCCTTGTCGCGACGGTCGTAGTCTTTCCGCTGGTCACGATTACCATCTCGGTCACGACGACGGTTATCGCGGTAGCGGTCACGAGGGCGATACTCATCGTCCCGGTAACGTTCCTCGCGACGGCTGCTGCGAGACTGCTCGCGGCGGTCAGAAGATCGGGAGGATCGAGGCCGGTCTTCGACCTTGTCGAGCGACTTCAGGCTGGTTTTGTTCGAGGATTTCTTGACCAAATGTGGATAGTATTTGAGCGCGGCGGAATTGACAATGATTCGAGACTTCTCGATCTTTTTCATATAGTCCGAGAGGCTGGCAAACTCATCTGGTCGAGGGAGGCATTGTTGAATTTCAAATTCCATATGACTCCATATCATCATCATGGCACTGCTCCAGTTAGAATGGTCTGGACCGAGCATGCGTATCGAGCGTGCCCAGCGTAGTTTCTTCTGAACAAATTGTTGTAATGCCTGTTCGTCAGCGGCCACATCGCGAAGGTACAACTTGCAGTCGTAGAAACTCTTGGTCGCGTTGGCGGCATCTGGGCCAAATCTAACAATCAGTTCGTCGAGGATGGCGAGTAGGCCTGCCGACCGCAGTTCAATACGGCGGGCCGCCATCAGCTCGTTGGTCCACCAGAGGATGGCTGAGCCGCCAAGAATGGCTTGGAAGTGCCCTAGGATCTGACGGGATGCCTCCTCACCCAGACTCTCGGTAAAGGTTGCGATTCGGTCGACAAAGCTGTAGACATCAGTGAAGATAAGGTTTTTACCGTCTTGCACGATACCAAGGTCGTCCGGGTCCGGATAGTCAGGATTAAAAATGCCGATTTCTTCTCGCTTGATCTTGTCTGGGTTTCGGCTTGGCTGCGAAAGGATTGAATCGCAAGTGCCTTCGCGTGCGCCACGGAGGTGCTCGCGGTCGGGAGGCGGACCGCCAGGATGGCGATCCCTATGTCGATACGGCTCCTGTGGGGCCGACCGAGACGGCGTCGCAGCCGGCATCGGGGGCCGAGATCCGCTAGCCATTTGGCGATAGAAGTTTTCCGGAGGCGAGGGCTGATCAAGATTGTCGTGGGCGCCCAGTCGCACGCCTTCGGGCGGAATGGCGAAGCCGGATTGTTCGCCTCGTGGAGCGGCGTCGCGCTGTTGAGGACCGTTCTCCAATCGCTGGAGGCGTTTCTCAAATTTGCCCTCAAACGCCCTGAAGCTTTTGTCCATCGCTTCCACGACGGTTGCCGTCATGCGATCCACGAGGGCATCTGTGCGAGCCTCTTGAGCGGAAATCTGGCGATGCAAGTATCGGACAGAGGTCTTGTTGTTGCCGAGCTTGTAATCGTTGCCGTCGCTTCCTCGAAGGATGATGGAGTCGGAGCCACTGTCGGATCCGGCGCGAATTGCCGTGTTTGCTCTTGACCGAGCCGGGGTATCTCCGAAGGCAGAGGTCGCAGGAGGGGCCTCTGCGGCGGTACGATGTAGGTTCCGGATCTGGCTCCGCCGATACGCGGATTGATGCCGAGTTGCTTCCTCCATTTCCGGTTGTTCGATGTCCGGATAGGAGGGGTGCTCCGGGTAGTTGCCGGGCACGGAGTTGTTGTCGCCGTCGGCGCGATTGCCGCTTGGGCCGCCGCCGCCGTGCGACATCGTCGAGGCGTTGGGTATGCCGAGTCGGGGCTACAGGTTCACCCCGTTCGTATGCCGAACGCTGGAAGCCGCGATCGCCTCGAATTTAGCGATCGGGATGGAGGGTTTTTGGTGGTGGTTACGCGCCGCCGGCTACAGGTTCACCGGGGTGCGAGATGGTCGCGATTCGAAATGCAACGATCGGTTACAGGTTCGCCGAACCGTTGCAAATTGCGAATTGCCGAATAGTCGCACGACTTTTACGACTTTCGTAAAAAAAATGGCTGAGGTCGTCAACACTCAGCAGAAGCTACCATTTGATACGGGACACTGCATCGATTGCAAATAGTAGAAAAAAGGTCGAAGAAAGAGTT
>NT_165982.1:3294724-3296655 GCF_000143365.1 Chaetomium globosum CBS 148.51
CCGCATTCTTGAGTCTCCAGTAAGCTATATCGTCATCTAGGGGCTTCAGTAATCAGATCCCGTAAAGATTAACCTCTGTGGCGTAATCTCACAGAGCTGATAGGTTCCGTGTATTTTGTGCGTCAAAGAAGCAATTTGCTTCGCTACCCTTCGTCACGTAGACGACCATCGAGCCGTAGGCCTTGCTTGTATCCTTCCTGCTGAGCCAGGCAATCTTGGCAATGTTGACGTTGTTCTCTGTAGTCGTGGTTCCAGGGATGGGACGTCATGGCCGAATCAGCGCAGATTGAAGCTGCTGACGAAGAAGCGGGTGCGTCGCTCTAGTAGTATAGTCAACCCATAATGGATGTTGACCCTGCAAACCTCATCTTTCGCCACTTTTTGACAGAAATCCGATTTTTTTGTTCGTGTTCGTGATTGTCAAGGAATGCGCGACGGAGGCATGCAAAAGCAGGAGCGAAGCAGCGAGTCACAGGGGCCCTGATGCCGTAAGCGGCTTTCTTCTTGCGATTTGATTGGCCAGAACAAAGCAAAAACGGTCCGTGCACCTCCACCGCCAAGACCAACTGCGAGATGCCAATTCGAGGAAGCAAAATGCAGATGACGCCAGACTTCGAGATGCTATCGAGAGAAGTCGAAAAGGAGAAAAAAGCCAAATTCTACAGTGAGAAGTCGACAGTACAGGTTAGAAATGACACCGGTTTTTTGGGTTTTTTTTTTAATGGAGAAAAACTGGTCCGTGCTTAGAGCAGGCCATGGCATTTTTGACCTAAGGAACCTGGAGTTCCTCCAGGCAAATGCCGGGAAAGGAGACGAGTTATTTTTAGCTTCAATTCTATCGTAAAAAACATCTCTTTTAAGAAGCCCAGCCGCCCATTAAGTATGTCACAGAATAGGCTCTAAGCTTTCCTATACTTCATCGTGTTTATCTGGGCGAGTTTGGCATGCAGGGCACTTCCGTAGGTATGGTAAAAGTTTAGTCTATTACATTATTACATAACTACCTATAAAAGCGTAGATGAGGACGGGGCCGTTGCACAGGTGAATGGAGTATGGTCCTTTGGGGAGACGGAGATGAAGTCCCTTATGACAATACTCTTCTATCGTGGCGTCGTTATTGGATATAGTTGAGTGCAAGGTTCTGCAGCACCCTTCCCAACATAGATAACCGTTAGTGTCTTCTATAACCGCGGGTCCGCGTGGGAAGCCACCTACCTTAGTCAAGCTGAATTCCAAGTGACTTATGTTATTTTCCTTCTAGAATTGTGTTCCTTTAGATAATGGTTAGTTACAGTCAAGTTGTAATCGTTGAATAGGAGCTAGAAGAGAGGAAGTGGAATGCTTGTCACAATGGTCTGGCATGCCAGCTGGCGCCCCGGATGGGAGAGGATAGGGGTGGAAAGGGGGGTTAGATGGGAGAACGACGAGAAAGAAGATGAGGCTGCCTCCAACGTAGCCGGCCGAGACCCTCGATAGCTAGGGCACCGATGCGGACGCCGTGGACGAAGGCGCCAATCTGTGGTTTAGACCCCGTGCCAAGGTCGCCTTGCTACCATTAACAACTTCTAAAGTGACAGAGTATACATCACCTAGCTACCCTTGAATACCTTGTTGCCGCGTTGTACTGTGCTGGCAGGCACTCGAGCTCAAGGCATACGCCTCAAAGTCACAGAATGGAGAAATTGCAAGCGGGCAAAATGAAAAGGGAGAGGGTTTGACAGCTGGTTGCGCCATTGTATCAGAGTTTATATTTCCCCTGTTTATAGTCCGCTGGAACAACAAAAGGACGAAGAGATACTATATAAACAGAGAAAGTGAAGTCAGAAAGCTTCGTTCCATGCACTCGGGTTTGCTCCAAGAGCTTGTCGAGCAGTGGATTGGATGCTACAAGATCCTCGTGCTTTGTGGTGGTGCTGTGGTTCCCACTCGCT
>NT_165982.1:3297381-3299074 GCF_000143365.1 Chaetomium globosum CBS 148.51
CCCGAAGGGGGGTGCGGTGTGGGGTAAAATCCCCAACCCTTCCTACCTGTACGAAATTGGGTCGCTTGGACCTCGCTTGTCCCCGGAGCCGGAAGCTGTGGGAGGCAAAAACATTAAATAGGGTGTGGCCGTGGCGGTTCCACTGCTGGTGGATGGCTGGTGTAATGCCGGGATATCGTCACGGGGGTGTGGACTTTCTTTGTCAAAACCACCGACCTACCTTCGATACCCCACCCCCTCCTCCGCCCTCTCCGACCACTCGCCCTCCCCTACCCTCACCTCCCCCTCCAACTGCACGCGTCAAGGACGCAGTGACCGCTGCGGTGACCCACGGGTATATCGCGAAACACCGAGCTTGTGGGAGCAGTGTGAGGCGGCCGGCGAGGGACGTCTGGCGAAGCGCGCGCGCGGGAAGGCGAGGGCTCCCAGCGCGAGGGCAGCGCCACACGGTTCGAGTAGGCGGGCACGATTAGCGGCGTCGCGGGTTCGTGGTTGCTACAGTGTCGGGTCGAGGTAGTCGGCAGCGGGTATGGGGGTGGGTTGGCGCGGGGGGTTGCGGTGGTGCTGGGATGTGGGGGGTGGCGAGGGTAGGGGGGAGGGTGGTGAGGAGGAGGGAGAGGGTGGGGAGGAGATGCATTTTGTTTGTTGAAGGGGGAGGGGGAGGGTAGGTGGTGTTTGCTGTTTGGCGTGGGTTGAGGAAGTTGGTCAATGGGATGGGGGCGGTGAGGTTATCGCGGTGCATGGTGGTTGAGAAAAGGGGTCAAGGAGCGCTTGAAGATGAACCCATCAGCTATGGATAACTTTAGCAAACCGCCCCCCTCCGCATACTTCTTCTCGGTCACCTTTCCTAGAGTGCGAGCTCTGTCTCGCATCTCTAAAACCCCCGGAGAGAGCTTTGTGCAACGCAAAAGCAAACTTGCTGCTGCAGCCCCTACTGGGAGTGCGATCCAAGACATAATTTTCCCCCTAAATGGTCTGGATACATCTGAAGGATTCGCTTCAGAAGCCAAGGAAGAATTGTATCTCGAGTGAATTCCCTTCTGAACAATTTGAAGCCTCTTGGTAACTCACTGGCAGCTAACTAACCAGAGGATCAGCGCAGACCAAAACAAGCCCCTTTCCATCAAAATAGCAACCCCCTGAACCCCTATTCCTCACTTTCCGTATTTTCACCACGACCACCCCCTCTACCTCATCCCCATCATCCCCATCTCCCCTACCCATCTAAGCTATCCCCATTCCATCACTCTCTCCCTTCTCCTTAACCCCCTCACCTCCTCACCACCTCATCCACCCCCCAAAAAACCGGCCACTGCATATGCACACACTCCCTCTCGAGCTCAACCCCTCTAGGCTCTTCCGCCACGCGCGCCAACCCGGCACGCAGCCCCTCATCGACACCACCACTGCCGTTGTCGTTACTGCTGCGGCTGCCAAGCCCGAGGCTATTGACCAACCGCGCCAGCACATCAAGTATCGGGGTGCCCAGGCCAGGGTACTGGGCTGCGGCCTTGATCGTGCAGCCCCTTGGTGCAGAGGAGGAAGATGGAGGCGTCCCCGTTGTGGGTGATGTTGGCGGGTTGACTTAGGGGCGTGTAGCATGGCCAGCCGGCTCGGCTGGAATTCCTGTGGAAGACCGCTGTGCCAGGCATCGAGCCGGTGGCAGGACTTGAGGGCTTGTTGGAGTGTGGTG
>NT_165982.1:3299174-3379354 GCF_000143365.1 Chaetomium globosum CBS 148.51
CACACGCAGTGCTTCAACCCACTAGTAGTTTCAGCGCGTCAAGCCCCAGTCCTCGACGACGGGCCGGAGACGGATAGCTAGGGTTTGACAGAAGGGGGGGGGGGGGGGGGCAGCTCCAGGGTTTCGCCACCACACGCGGCCTAGGTGATCTCGAGCATGCAGATTAAGATCAATCCGGGCTCGGAAAACAACACCAAGATGGATAGGTGTAAGGTGAGGTTGGGTGGGATACTGAACATACCTACACTTCGCTTGTGAGTTTGGAAATTGAGGAATGGTGTGGGAGGGATGTGATGGGCGGGTTAGAACTTTAAAACAAACGGGCTCCCAACACACATGTCACCGCCTCAAAAGCACACGGGAGTTCTAGTACTACATTGATTGAACTATGATTGGCGGAAAGATTGATGGAGGAATGGGGGCTCGCCAGTGTGTCTAGTACGATGTCCTTTTATGCAGGCGGCTATGGAAAGCAAGAGGTACTGAGTCCTAAACTCGAAGTTGGGCTGGCCAATAAGAGTTGCAACCTCTTCGCCTTGGAGATGTCAACCACCGTCAAAACCCACAAATCCCGGCGCCCCTTCTCACTGGCCGTATTTTGCGCCTAGGCCGCTAAGCGGGCCGAGCACCTCCCTTTGTCCCTGGTCCAGCAGGCGTCCCGGCTGAGGGACGAGTGGAGGCGCTCCGGCCCACGTTTGCGGGCGGAGCCATGGGCGGGCGGGCACCTCCCTTTGTCCCTGCTCTAGCAGGCTTCCCGTGGAGGGGGTGAGTGGAAGGGCTCCGGCCTAAGGTTGCGGGGGGGCCCAGGGGCGACCGACCCATAGGTGTTGGTTTCAGAGCCGAGTTCCCAGTGGGAGACTAGGGCGAGGACGGCCTAGAAGCAGGATGTCCAGGAGGCGGAACCGGGCCATGGCGGCCGACGCTGAGTGCCGACATACCTCGAGTGAGCTGGGCGACCGAACTCGGCGAGGAACCTCCGGCAGGAGGTTGCGGTTTAGGATTCGGAGGCCCGGCACCTTCAACCATGCCGCGGGCGCTTATGACTTCGCTGCCATCGAACACCTCACTACCGTAGGCAGTGGAACCCGACTTCCCACTCCCGGCCGTGCCCGGTCGAGGCTGCTGCTGTTGCTGTTGGCGAAACTGCACCTGCGCTTGGCGTATCTGCTACAGCAGATTCTCCCGCGTGTCCTCTCCGTCAAAACCACCCGCGTTGCCGTTGGAAAGTAACCTGGCGTTTATTTCTAAAGTCTCGCCAACGGTTTTACAATTCTGACAAATCGAGCGTAGTGTAAAAATAATTGGTTCTCCCTTCGTGACTCCACAAACGACGATGCGTAGCCGTTCTTGCCCTGGTCCAGGACACCTCTTGTGTTCACGTTCGAAACAGTAGAGAACGCCGTCCTCGGCATGCACCTGGCGGTTCACCCCCCTGCATTTTTTTGTCGCAGCATGCCATATGGGCGCTTCCTTGTTTCCGTTGTCCCAAAGAAGGTCAAAGAATCTAGTTCGAGGGATGGTGCTGTGGAAAATCTCCCAGTGTTTTTTGTCGGTATTGGCATCCCAGTGATGGTAGCAAAGTGTCGCAACGTAACAATTGTTAGTAGCTCGGGTGAAACACTCGCCGTCCACGTTGTTATTTGCAATGACCCATTTACAACATCCAGATCCGTAATCAAAAAGCTCTTTCCAAGTCGGCCGTGCCGTCAAGTTTCCTCGTCTCTTAATCCAGGTAGCGCCTCGTTTGTATTCGCCACCTTGTTCCATGGCGTGTTCGGCACCATTATTAGTGGTCGGAATGGCGTCAGTCATTATGTCAAACAAGACGATGTGTGATACAGGAAGGAATAGAAGGGGGGGAGGACAAAGGATATAAGAGGCGGAGAGTGTAGGTGTTAACTCGGGTAAGGTAGTCACTAAGGCAATGAGGAGAAGAGAGGCGGATGACAAGCTAACACTTGTCCAACGAGAAGAAGTCGTAGTGATAATTCTCGGCCAGCGAGAAAAAGAGATTCAGGTGTAAGTGCAGTAAAGGAGGTATGCAAGGGAGGCTGTTGATACCAAAAGGAAATGGATATATTCTACCTGGGTATGAACCTTGGTCTTATATCGTTTCTATCCCCGGCCCCCTCCAACCAAGACACTTCCAACAAGCCCTCTCATGAGTTCTTCGTTTTGTGGCCGAGCACCGAACTTCCGGGTGAGCGAAGCGTGACGATGTAGACCCCAAACCAAGAGCAAAGTAACCATGGCCGCGGCGCCGCCTGAGACTGACGTCGGCCAGCTTAATTAGGCCTTCTTCCACCCGAAGTATTTCCCATTTGGCTGCTGGGGGTCTTAGCGCACGCTACGGCCTACAAGCCGCCGCCCAGGCCATTCCCATCGGTCGTTGGTACATACTAACACCCACGCCGCTCATCTGGCGTTGGCTGGAGCAGATATCTCCAAGGCATGATGCTTCTGACCTCATCTGATAATTACGCATCAGATCAAATTCGGCCGCGGTCAGCCACGGCCGGGTAGGGAAAGGCGGAGACGTCGCAGCCAAACCCGGCCTCTGGCTAACATTGGGTGCCAGCGGTGCCGTAGCACCTCGGTTACCGTCCAGCGGCCCAGCTGAAATGGACGCACACGACCATCGAACCAACCCAGCAACCTGATGGAACATGGCCAGGGCCCAGCAGCAAAAAGCTCCTCGACGCGCCGTTGGCTGAAACGCTAGGCTTCGGTCAATGAATGTGGTCGTCTGGATTGGCGACCAGCTCAACCCAACATCTGATGATCATTTTGATGTTGTGCCCCGGAGACCCGCCGTCTGGACCTTGCTGTGCGGCGGTTGCGGCATCCGAAGTAGGAGGCCCGGGCTGCCCTGGCCTGACGGCCCTAACGGCCCTGGCGACCTGGCCCACATTCGGCCCACATCTCCAACTGCCTACCTTACCTTATCAACCAACCTGGTAGTTAACTACGAATACTGTAGGGAATACCAGGTATCGCGATAGCGTTAGAAGCACAGGGAATCCCTTCTCTCTGGAGGGACGTGCTACATTCGTGGTTCAGTTGGATCATGTTCTTCTATCTAGAAATGAGGGGGGGGCAGATTTTGCAGCCGGGGTTGTCGTCCCCGAGGTCCAGGACCACGTGACGACTGCCCCAGCGGTAGATCCCCCCCTGCCCTCCGTCACGTCCCCGTGCGAGGACGTAACTCTGGCGTAGATATTCCGACAAATACCTTCCTTACCTACACAGTAGAGGTGTTTCCTGTGCCGCATGCAACCCGCAATCTGACCCCACCAACACTAACACCCAACATCAACACCAACGCCAACGCCAACACCAACGCCAGCCGGTGAACTTCAGAAGAAGTGAAACAAAAACGCAAAAATGGAAATGGAAGAACCGTCACCACTATTGCGCCTCACCCCCCTCATCCGACGCCGCATTTATTCTTTCGTTGGTTTGGTATCGTGCGACCCCCTGCGACCACACAAATTCGACCTGCATGGCCACGACACACTGGTGACAGAGCAGCCCAAGGCCAGCGCCTTCCACGGCTTGCTCCTTTCCTGTCGCGCCATTTACGCCGAGGCCGCCCCTCTACTGTACTCGGCTAGCCGATTCGTTGTCCACTATACCCATGATGATGACCCTGAACCGCTGAGGCCTCTGCGCGCTCTCACTGCAACGTCGCTCGCGTCCTTGACCGCCCTCACCATTGTCCCTTAACCAAGCCTCCTGCCACCATGACTTTGACCACCGCGGCTACCACTCATGGTGCTGCCTCTACCGCGCTAGATTCGGGTTTGGTCCGCAGACCCATGGCAGCGTTATCTCACCAACGCTCACAGCATAACAGGCGTGCTTGCCCCAAGTCCAGCATACCTCAAACCCAGCGACAAAAGAAATGGCAACGACAAGGACAACGACGCCCAGTTTGCTGCGGCCCAACAGTTACTCGCCAGCTGGCACTCCGCTGCTGCCCGTTTGTCCCACATCACTAGCGGGCAACTCGACCTCGGCCTAGTCTGCGACATTGATCCTCATCACGAACGAGCGCTCGAGCTTGCCACATCAGCCATAGCGCCGCTCAGATGGATGCCAAAGTTGAGAGCCTGCCATATCCGCCTCAGTAAAACACCAGACCCTCACCTCCAGCGCGTTGCCCAAGACGCCGTCTTGCAGGCGCTCCGTATCCCTACGCCTCCGTATTCCAAACCCTCGACCAAAACCACGTTCATAACCCTCCCGGCTGAGCTTCGCCTCCAGATCCTCGAGTATACAGACCTCATCATCCCAAGCAGGGAAGTCACATGGAGCAGGCAGGACCAAGGCTACCTCGTGTTCGCGAGAGAGTCGAACCAATCGCCCGACCGCAAGCACCGCGTCCAGTTTTCGCCTTGCACCCATTACGAGGGAGAACACACCTTGATCGGTTGTTTTTGCCGCCGTCGCCACACGGCGTTTTCACTTACATGCAAGTGTTGGGCCCCACCTGGGCCTACATTATTCCTTGTTTGCCGTACGCTGTGTCGGGATGCACAGCTCACCTTCTTCTCGGGCAACCATTTCATCATCCACGATTATTGGGCCGACCCAGCCTGGACAATACCATTCATCGATATGCACGACCAAGAAACAAGACCTGAACGTCGCTATGAATACCCATACGAACGGCTAGGCGCCTCCCAGTTTTTACGAGATGTTGTACCCCCTCATTGCCTCGCCCATCTTCGCTTCCTCGAGCTAGTTTTTCCCCAGTATCTCCCAGAGAGCTGGCCTCAGGCCGAACAACCTGCAATGAAAGACTGGCGGAAAACCATAGAATGGGTTAAGGACAAGATCCAAGCCCCCAGTCTTACCATTCGCCTAGTGGGGGCTGAGCACGGCGACTGAAGCCTGAGAATATTCACTGATACCATGACCACTTCCCAAGGGGACGCCATTATGAGATCGTTTGAGGAACTGCTGCAGTCTCTGAAACCTCTAGCCGACAACGGTCTCGCCCGGTTCTATGCCCACATCCCCTACCCCTGGCGGTTCGTCGGGGAGCCACAACCTTACTGGGCGAGGTGGGATTGGGTGAACGCCCAGGAACTAGCATTGAAGGAACGTGCCGAACGTTTTGTCATGGGGGACCGCTATGGAGAGCAATATGCAAATGGCAGCAAGGAGCCAAGGTTCAGCTTTTGGACCTGGGCTCGTTTCGCACAAGACTGAGCCAGCTTGTGTTATAGGCCGGAAGCGTGAAACACTGAAAACCCGTCGCAATTCAGAGTGACGGGGAGTAGCAAACCAAACAGAAAATGAGAAAACTCACAAATTTCAAGGCAATGCGATTCGTTCCCTCAGCGTTGTGACGATGTGGTAAGCAACGGACTTAAGGAGTTGGAGGGTATTTTATTGCAAGGTTCTTCTCCACATTCCCCAACGCCCTGGGTCTGTCCACATCTCGAGCATCCAGATCAACCTCATATCACCCTCGGCCTCGCAGATCAAGAGGATCCAAGCGGCGCCGAGCAGTTGCCATGCCCCAGAGTAGTAGTCCTCTAAGAAGCCAATGTACTACTAAAGCAATACGGACTACCTAACAAGTTAAGGTCTCGTCGTTATCGGGTTGCCGCGCAACACTGTATGCTACCTAGGTAGCTAGTGTTACTGCTTGATTGGCCGATCCAGCACACACCCACCCTGAACGGCGCCATCACAGCCTGGGTCACCGCAGTCAGTCCCCCAGCCACCACCAAACAAACAAAACAAGCGAGCCACCAAAGGTATCAAACAAGGCAAAGACACCGATCCATTCGATCCACAACAAAACAAGCGCGAGGCATCCGTTCAACAGACTGAGCGACCCCCGGGCCCAAGAGAAGCCGCGCCACCACCCTTCCTACGCGTCCGTGGTCTTCTCTAGTTCCGGTTCAGCTATCTCGGGCTTCCGCCCGGCTCCGCCATTCTCCACCGTCTCATCGTACTCAACGGCAACTTTCCTGACTGTAGCGGCCATCTCGTTCGCTTCCTCAGAAGTGACCGCGACGGCCTCCCCAACACGGGGGGCCGGTTCCACTGCCTCGACCGCCCCCGTATTGTCATTGCGAGGCCCAGTATCCGTCTCCACCCTGTCCGGCACATCCTTCTTCACATCCTCATCATCCGAGATCTCCTTCCGCCTACCTTCCTCCTGCCCACCTTCCTCCTCCACAGCGCCCTCCACGCGCGGCTCCGGCTCCGGCTCCGGCTCCGGCGCGGGCCGATTCGAGTTCTCCTTATCCCCCTCGCTGGGCGGCTTACTCGCGTCCTTCTTCCACCAGCCGAGCACGGCCTCCTTCTCCATAAAAGGACCGGTGGGCCTTGCAATCCACGCGGGCGTCATCTCCACCTCGGCCAGGGCCTTGCGGATCCGCTCGCGCCGGGCCTTGCCTCGCAGCCGGTTCTGCGCCGCCGCGCCGTTAGTCACCCAGCGCAGGCCCGTAACCATGAAGCTGATGCCGTCGTGGACGGCGCGCTGGTGGGCGTCCTCATCGCCGACCGGCCCGCCGAACTCGCGCGACTGGATGCCGAAGCGGGTGCTCGAGGCGTATTTTTGTAGGCGGGGAAGGATGAGCACGGTGACGTGGAGGTCGCGGTTTTCGGGGACCGGCATGGGCCCCGTCTTGGGCGGTTCCGACAAGACTGTTAAGGCGGAGGTTGGTTGTTGGTTGGGCAGGTTCGCAGATTTGGAACCGTTGGCGTGGTTGTTGAGCAGGCCTCGCACATCGGAGACGCTGTACCCTTCGTCGAGGCCCAGCAGGCTCACATCCACGTCGTCGGGCCATTCGCCACGGATCCAGCCGGCATGGATGCATGCGGCGACCACGTCCGAGTCGTCCGTGTATACATCGGTGCCCCAGAGGGCCCGCCGCGACGTGATCTCTTCCCGTGCAGCCGGGATCAGATGCTCCTTGCCAATCTTCATAGTTAGTGTGCAGTTTTCCTTGCCCTCGATGAGGTCCCACGGCAGCGGTTTCGGAGTCGACTTGTAACCGTGGCGGGGCGGCCGGCCAGTGCGCGGATCCTGCAGCCGTGCTCGCTTCAAGATCGGTTCGTAGATGACGTCCCCGAGGTGCATTCGGGGTCGGTCGGCGACGCTGTCCAGAACAGCCTTCGATGAGGTGATCTGCTTCGGTTTCGGCAGGATAACGGGAGATGGGCTTCGAAGAGGAGGAGCAAGCTTGGCGCTGGGCTGGGGGCGAGGGGCGGCGTGGTGATGATGGTGATGGTGGTGGCCACCCGGTAGATCCTTGGCCAGGCCTGTAGGTGAACGTACTGGGGTGGGGCCTTTGATGTTCCTGAAAGGCGCATTACCTGTCAGCGCCGGAGAAGACACCTGTTCTAGATTATGATGATGATGGTGGTGATGATGGCTAGGAAACGTTAAGACTTCAACGTAGAACAGTGGGGAGAATAGAGAAACGTACTGGTGGTGGTGGTGGCCCTTCGGCTTCTTTGCCCGTCCTCCAACAGGTGTTAGGCGACCGGCATTTCCTTCTTCGTCCTCTTCCTTGAGCTTCCTCCGTTTGCCGCGCCCGGCCGTCTTGGCCACTTCCACCGGCGGCTCCGGTGGCACATCCAAATCATCGCGACGATGCGAAGCGGTACCACCATAGACAAGCTGGGCACCCGCTGGTACAGGACTTGAGATGGTGCCGACTCCGGTTCCGATACCGGAGAACATACGACCGAACTCGCTCTTGATACCAGGTTCGCCAGCAGGGCCGGCGAGCTGCGGCTGGGCTCCCTGTACGGCTTGGGGAAGCGGAGAAATGCGCCCCTTGCGGTTAATCTCCTGAATCCCAAGTAAATTTCGTTGGTGCGGGGCGCCAATCTCCTCCAGGCTCCGGTTCCGTGGCGGCTCATACATGGGAGGTCCCACGCCGCCGTAGGCAACGGAAGGAGGGGGGACCGCAGACTCCTCTCGGGTCCGCGGCGGGGGTTGCTGCTGGGGGTGAGGTCGGTCCATATGCATACCACCCATGCGTTGCCGATCCGGCGACTCGTAGGTTTGCGGGTGTGCCGGGCCCGGAGGAGGAAGGCCGTGCTGGTGGTGCTGATGTGGCCCTGGATGGTGACGATCAGCTGGACTGGGACCATAGGGGTGAGGAGGTCCGTTGTAGTGCGGCGCTGCATTCGGCGGATACTCTTGTTGTCTCGGAGGGTGCATGGTAGGATCATAGGGGGCTCGTGCCGGTTCGTAGCCGGGCCTTGTCCAGTCTCTCGGGTCCGGGGGCCGGCCGTATTGCTGTGATCTCGGGTCCACTTGTCGCGGGTATTCGTGAGGATGGCCTCCCTGGGCTCGGGACGGTTCCACCCCAGCCATAGCCATATCTCGACGCTCTCTTTCGCGCAGTTCTCTCTCGCGGAGTTCCATCTCTCGCTCTTGCCGTTCCCGTTCCTGCCGCTCTCGGTCCGACATGTACCGCTGGTCCTCGTATTTCATCACCCGAATGGGACGCTCCGGATTATATTCTTCCGAAGCCCGTAGTTCTTCCCTGTGGCCATACATCTCGGGCGGCCTGCCTGGTTCAGCTTGCCGTGGCGGGCCGGTATTTGCGTACTGCCTCGGCGGGCTCATCGGCCTGGGACCTCCGGCGCCGCCAGACAACCGCCCCGACTCCCTTGTTTGTTCGACCGAGGGCATCGGGGCGCCCCTGTGGGCATAAGCCTGGGGTGTGCCGTACCGTTGTAGCTCCGGGGTCGATTGGTATGCGGGAGGCGAAGCGGCCGAGACGGCTCTAGGGTCGCGGTTCTCGTACATGCGATGGTGCTCGGGGGTCTGCGGCCGTCGGAAGGCATTGTACTCGGACGATGTCGTCGGCTGTGGCCGAGGGGATGCGTGCATGGTTTGGTTGTACGGCGGGCCAGGAGGGCCAGGAGGGCTAGCGCGGATTGAAGTGGTTCTCTGAGCATATTGGGGGGGGAGCAGCTCGACTCCTCGCGCGGGGCCGGCGGGACCTCTCAGCATGGATGATATTCGACAATGCCTGCTCCCAGAAGCCTGGCGGTCTTGGCAGCGAGTTCAAGTGCAGGCAGCTCGCGCTCCACGCGGAAACGCGTTTGATGGGCCAACGGAAAGGGGAGGAGGACGAGGCTGCGGCAGACCATACGGTCCGCTCATTTGATGGTTGTTCGGACCCTGCCCTTGCTGTTGTTGCTGTTGTTGTTGGGGCGGTGAATTCGGTGGCGGCATGCCGCGAGTCATGGTAGGCCCGGAGGTTATCGAGGACGTGCTATGATGTCGAGAGTGCGTCGGACCAGGCATCGGGCCCGGGCCGTGTTCGGGCGGGTACTGTCGAGAGGCCGAGTAGTAGGACGGAGGTTCGGATGGTTTGCGCGCGTGCATCTCGGGATAGGGACCGGTGTTAGCAGCAGGCGGATGTGATGCCGACGGCGGATAGGGTGGTTGGGATGCGGCGGCGCCAGTGGGTCCTTGCTGGAATGACGGTCGCCCAAACGGCGAGGCGCCGTTCCTCGAAAAAGGGTGTTGTGGTGGTTGCCTCGAGTCCATCGTGCCGGCACGGGTGCGGTGCCGCACTAACGGTGGCCCGAAACAATGAAATATGCCCGAGCGCTCGGGTCTGTCTCTGCGGCGAGGATCTCGTGACGACGAAGGTGGGTTGAAGGGATAAAAAAAAAATCGGAATTAATACCGACGCGCGACGCGATGCTGCGATCGACGGGCCGGCAAGATGATTTTCTGGGATGCTGGAGGAGGAGGAATGGTGACCCTGGACGCGGCAAGGCACGATTAAATTTTGCGCCTTGTTCCACGTCTGGGCTGCGGTCTGGGGAAAAGAGGCGGTTGGATCACCCGACCGTGCAGATTTGGTCCCGCAAACAGACCAGCTCCAGCTCGCCCGAGCCGACAAGCAGCAGGAAAGGGCGGTTGTGTGATTGGGCAGCTGCCTGCACCAACCGGGGAAGGTGGAACACGAAAAAGAACAAGAGCCGAAAGAGCAGGGATTTGGACCTGGCGCTAGCGCAGTTTGGCAACAGGGGCTGGCTCCAGATCGAATCTGATTTTCAACACCACAAACGGCGGATTCAACAAATGGCGATCGCTCACATGCCACCACGGTCTTGCTGTGCGCCAGCATGACTTCTCTGGCACAAATGCATAGATGGACAAGTCGGGATGGTTCGAATAACAGCAAATCGCAAATGAGTAAACAAACGGAGCCCACCAACTACAAAAGTCGGAAACCTCGGTTTGATGCCTTGTCCCGGTCATGCTGGCCGCCGCAATCCACAGCGCACATCATGCATGCATTGCTTGATCCGGCGGGATGATGCCCACATCCCATTCGGTAGAAGTTACATTGTCTGCATTGCCGCACTATACGCCAGCAAAGCAGCATGGAAAAATACAGATGAGTCTTTAAATACTGAGGAGATGGTCGCACCGAGTCGCACACCGTTTGCCTTGGTGGCATGTGCATTCGCACGTCTTGCCGCCTTTTATGGGCCTGACGCAGATACCAAATCAAATGCCTGAGACGGAACAGGTCTCTTGGTTGGATGTTGGATGTTTGTCGGTTGGGCAAGTGGTGCTTGGCGGTGAGATGGAGGGAGCTGTTCGGCCGAGCTGCGGGGTTGAAAATTGGAGAAGCAGAAGCAAAAACGGGTGGGGTCGCCTTCAGTTTTCAGACGACATCAGATCAGACGGAGAACGCCTCCGTGTCCTTCTGCAACCCGGGGTATGCCTGCTAATACTTTTCTGCGAAGCAATCCTCGATAGGTAAGTGAGGTATTGAGGCATTCAGCGTACCGTAGAGAGTAATTGAAAGACGCGATTGAACACAGCAGGTACGTATTCTGTTCGCATGTACCGTATGTTACAGCCCTTGTTGTATGACATCGCAATTGGTATTCAAACACCATGCACATCCTGTCCCGAACCATACAAGGGAAAAAAAAAGAATAAAAGTAAAGACAAGAAAACAGAGAAACTTGACCCGCATAGGTATCCTACAATATCCAACTCAGGATAATCGATCAAAAGCAACCCGCACGCATTACACCGCCCTCCGCACCCTCTCCTCCCTCGTCTCAGCCGGCAAATCCCCACTCCCCCGACTCCTCGACCTCTTCTTCTCCAGCCCCTCTCCCCCTTGCTCATCCACAGCACGACTCGGCCTCCCACTGGGCACAGCCGTGGTCCGATCATCCAAATCCTCCGCATGCTTCCCCTCACCATCGCCGCCATCATCACCAACATCGACCCGCCTCCTAAAAAACTCCTCGTCGCGGTCCATGCGCGTGAGGTAGCCCTCGGGCATCCACTTGCGCGAGGTCCACGGCTTGAGCTGTGGCTGGCCGTACATGGCGTCGACGTTCTCGAGCGAGAGCGACACCGACTCGTACAGGAAGAAGTAGGCGACGAGCGTGGCGGCCAGGTTGGTGCCGACGAAGACGTATCCGTAGGCGTAGGATATGCCCGAGGTGGCGAGGGGGGTGAGGAAGGAGATCATGACTGTTTTTTGGGGTGAGGTGGTGGTTAGTATGGTGTGGAAGGGGGTGGGGGATGAGAAAAGAGGGGAGGGGGGAAGCCTTACAGTTGCCCAGCCAGTTGCCCGCGGTGGCGATGGACGCCTGTTTCGCGCGCGTCCGTAGGGGGAAGGTCTCGCCGATGACCACCCAGCAGATTGGGCCCCAGGTCATGGCGAAGGAGGCGATGAACATGGCGGCGGAGACGATCATGACGATGCCCGAGGTGCTGTTGTTCACCGGGTCCAGCGCGGTGCCCATGGACGCGAAAACGGCCATCCACGCGGCCTGCCAGAGCCCGCCGATGATCAGCGGCCAGCGGCGGCCGAAGCGCTCGACCACGTATAGGCCGCCAAAGGTCATGGCCACGTTGACGGCGCCCAGGATCAGCTGGGTCTGGATGGGGTCGTCGATGCCGGCCGACTCGAAGATGGTCGCGCCGTAGTAGAAGAAGTAGTTGACGCCGGTCCACTGCTGCAGGAAGTGGATAGAGATGCCCAGGATGGTTCGGTAGACCTGCTTGGGCACGCCGTTGCTGCGCGGGATGAAGCATTCGCCCCAGGTACCGACACCAACGGACCGCTCTTTTTCCAGGATCTCGCGCATCTCGCGCATGTCGTCCTCAACAAGTCCGTGGTGCGGGTCATCCTTCATGCCCCGCAGGCGCGCCATCGACACGCGTGCGTCGTCCCACCTTGATCGCGCTGCTAGCCATCGTGGGGACTCGGGCACCATCAAGACGCCTAGGCCGAGCGGTAGGGAAAAGGCGATGCCCAGGCCCACGACGACGCGCCAGGACGCGGCCGAGTCCTGGATCTCGCGCACGCCAAAGTTCACAATGTTGGCGATGAGGATACCGAACGTGATGAGGAGCTGGTACGAGGCCACCACGGCGCCACGGATCTCACGGGGGGAACATTCGGACTGGAACATGGGCACGCCCACGGACAGGTTACCGATGCCCAGGCCGGCGACGAAACGGCCCATCATTATGTGGACCCACGAGTTCATGGCTGTCATCTGGATGATGCAGCCAATGATGAAGACGGCGACGCCGAAGGTGAGGCTCTTCCTACGCCCCCACCAGTCCGCGGTGCTAGTCAGGGGTAAGCCAGGGGCACGTTCGGACGGAGTACGGGCGGCGTGGCTTACTATGATGCCGTGAGGGCTCCACAGAGCGTACCGATGCTCATCAGGGATACAACCAGCGATTCAATAATAGGGATGAAGTCCCTCCCCTCGGGTGTTTCCTCCTGGCCAAAGCGGTTTTTGAAGTCTCTAAACAACAGCATGCCCGATATCTGACCAGTATCATAGCCGAAGAGGAAACCCCCTAACGAGGTTATGACTCCGAGGATGAGGGCCTCAACGCCGCAGTCGGCGCCATTGATGCGGATGGACCTGAAAAGGGTGTTAGCTGTTGGTGTGGTGGCATTGGGTGTTAACATGAGGGAGGTATTGGCTGACTTTTTCCCAAGCATCCCGACGATATACAGTTCTCGACAGATTTGATGATGTGTTCATCCAATGAAAAACACAAATCACACAGCATGTACGTGTATGGGAAGAGCGTGCAAGCACGGGGCATGGGCGAACATCATCACCATGGAACTATATATTTTCCCACAGTAAATGGCCATCGACAAGCCATTGCGGACCCCAATGATGTCACTTCGGCCGACGCCGAAGGCATTGTAGCGCCTCTGGGGTTTCTGGGAGAAAATTCGTGCAGTCCGTGACCGTACCAGAAACTTGAACATGACAAGGGGAATGTGGATTTTCTGGGACCAACAAAAGAACAATGAGGTCTGCCAAGAAACGTGCTGTGACGCAATCATTCAGACGGTCCACTGCCCTAAAACACCCCTGTAAATCCGACGGTGACAGACCTTTGCTGCCAAGCTTCGAGCCGGCAGGTCCGGCAGGCAACCTCGAGGGCGTCAGGTGGTCTTCTTCGGGCCGGTTTTGGATCGACTCTTGTAAAAACCTGAGGATTCTTCTGTCATATGAGTCCCTATTGGTCCCACCGCCATCTCTCCAGGTGAGAACCCGTCACCACGGGCTTGGTCAACTCGTCAGGGAAATAATCGCGTGGCCGTCTCATCAACGGGAGTTTCTCGGCGGCAATGACCTTGCTTGACCCAAGCCACTTGCATCAGGCCGGTGGGCTGCCCTCTGGCATAGCACTTGACACAATACCGGACTCAAGCACAGGATAACTACCTACATGTTTCGCCGTCAAGAGACAAGTACGCCTGCATGCGAAAGAACAATAACTAACTGCTCGCTTTGGAATACCATACAAACTCAAGGTACCATCTCCCCAGGTAGGTAGGTTCATGTGTTCCTCCAAGTCTTTGCCAAAACGCCAACCAACCCTACTCCCCACCAACATATCACATGTATGATAGTAATAAACCACCCATCGATACACTCCCCACCCCCTCTCCCCCCTTCAAACCCTCCTCTCCAACATCCACCCCAGCACCGCCGCCGACGCGAACCCGACAAAAACCGGCGCCTGCGGGAACCCGGACGGCCCGAACTCCGGGTCAATGCCGTCCGTGCCGGGGTACAGGATCGACGCCAGCCCCGCCGCCCAGTAGATGGTGCCCGTGAAGACGGCCGCGTTCAGGGCGTCCTGCTTCCGCTGCTTCGCGAGCGCCGCCGCCGCCGGCGTCGATGCCCCCTGCGGCAGCGAGGGCCGCCAGGTGTAGTAGAGCGTGGCGAGCCCGAGGAGGACCGAGAGGGTTATGGTTTGGGCGCCGTGGAATCTGCGGATGGGGTGGATCAGTAGGTGTTGGCGGTCGAGGTTGTATGTACCTCGCTTCGCTGGGTTGGGCGGGTAAGGTGAGTGAGGGAAGGGGGAGGACTGACTTGGCGTGTGGCGGCCAGCGTGGGTTGAAGATATGCGTGTGGTTGTAGTCGGCGATGGGCGCACCGAAAAGGAGGCCTATTGCATCGAGAGTGAGGAAGAGCTTTCCGAGCATGTTGATAGGTATCCTTCAGATTTGAGTCCTTCGTTTAACTTAGAAGTCTGTCGAGGTGATAATCAATGGATGAATGAATGAATGGGCAAGTTTGTGTCGCCTTCCGTCTTCTGGATTACAGGTGGCCCATAAAGGTGTATTTATCGGATTCGCATCATTTATCAGCGCTGATAATCTCATTTGTAAAAGGTTACCACCGAGCATCCTCTGCTTCCTTCCTTCTCGTCCCAAGTAAGCCCAAAAATCCCGGTCCCAGTCGGTTGTCGTCAAACCAGGTGCGGAGCTATCGGATCTAGGAAGGATTTAACTGGATAGGTCCCATCGAGGTCCAAACCTCACACGGCAACTCAAAAACACGGGATGGCATTCTTCCGCTTACAACCGGCCCATCAGACACCGTTGTACCAAATGCGAGGTGTCAGCCCCCTTGGCTCTACGTTCCCGGCCCGGCATCGCATTCTCGTAGCACAAATGACTCCCTACGGCCCTCATACATAGCCTCCCCCATCCTTGCAATCCTAAACTTAGGTTTACATGAAGCTCAGCATCTACCTCTACCGATTCATGGCGGCCCGCGTCCGGTAAGGAGGGTGCGTCTTCAAGGCTCATCGCGTAGAAAATCGACTCCAAAGCCTGTCGCCTTCAGGGGGCCAGTAATATACTTCCTGTCTCGTCACCGTATTGATTCACGGTGGCTGTAGCCTCGGGAAGGAAGGGCAGTAGCTTCGCGTCCGGCGCCGGATGTTTGTGGCGCCAGGAGGAGGTAATCCGGCGACTCTTGGCCAATGACGATGTTATTGAACTTTACATGCCCTTAAAGACGGTTGTTTGGCCATTTGTGATCGTTAATATCATTGAGATGATATTCAAGGGGCTATGGGATGCCAAACTTGACGCTTGTGTGTATGTGGTTTCCTTTACGTGTTACCGTTTCTCTGAACTAAATGAGTGCAATGACTTGAAAAAATAAAATAAAATAATAGTCTAGCGAAGCTGCATGCTCTGTGGTTGAGTTCGCGGTGAGACTTGCCCAGATGCTTCCATTCAACTTGGAATAGGGGTAGTTAGTGGCTTCGCAACTTGGATTCAGGGCTCGTCTCTGAAGCCTCCCACAGCATCAAAATTGATGTGTAAAAATTTGATAGGTTTTACCATCGGGCCAGAATTACCCATGGACCATGGACATAAAGCTGGACATTTCGCAGCCCGACAACGATGTGATATTGCGTCTAACGGCCTGGTAGTGGCCTGGGGGTCGCCGCCACAGAGACCACCATGAAACGAAAAAGGCAAAGCGCTCGGTGACTCGTAACGCTGATGAGTCAAGGAGACCGCATGCCATAATTACCGAAATAGAGACATACTTAAGTACTAGGTGCAATAAAAACGGTGCGCTGGAGATGTTGGGTTGGATCCTCGTGGTCTCTCGATTCAGTTATGGTCCCATCAGTTGCCCAAATGGCATCCAAATGGCATGTTAGCTCTCGGTACATGAGCACGGGAAGATTTAACCGAAATTTCAATTGGCAATTTGTACTGTGTAAAGTTGGTCGTTTCTCAGAGGGGTGCAGAGAACGTCCTGCGCTTTTCTCGAATGACGGTGTTGAAGATGTGGCTATCAGCTCGCCAATGGGCCAGGTAATATGTGACGAATGACTTGTCACCGATAAAGCAGAAATGTTTGGTTGGCAGCCGAACTCGCTAATTCAAAGGTGAGGTCCTTATTTGAACTGCGCCCGAGAAAGCACTGTGTTTCCGAGTGAATCATTGGAAAGATGGGAGAATTGAGGAGATGGATTCTCATGATGATGGGATTGTAAGTTTGGAGTGTTGCCCGGCTTGGCCTGCCTGCCGCCCCTGCATCGCCCAAGTCCCGGACCAGCCAGTGGCTCCACTCTGCGCCAACCAAACCCCTCAAGGCGAAACTTTTGCCGCCCACAAGCACAGCCAGGAGAGCACCAAGATCAGCAGACAACCCAACATCAACCTCCTCTTCGCATCAGTTGACGTCCACTTCTAGTCGCAACGAACCTCAAGTCATGAGTCCACCATCGCCTAAAAGCTTCTTTTCATGTACTTTTTGAAATTATCGCGCTTTCCTTGTGACTTTTCCCGATATTTTATTTTTGACCCCCGGGCTGGAAGATGCGCTGGCCCGCCGGCATTACCAGTTGACAGGACAGCATTCCGTGACCGGGAGCCCTCGAGCCATGGCTTGGGATCGCCTTCCTGGACCATCACGGCGGGCAACTGGTATTTACCGGCTTTGCCATGTTCAAGAATCATCGCAAGTTACTGACCTCTTCCTACCCATCCCAGGCTGCCCATTCCCGATCGTTTCCATCGCCACGGCACATCACGTTTCGGGGAAGCGCTGAACTAGGGGTAGCAACCACCTGTGGGCTCCTGGCGGTTAGGGCCATGCAAACCCCCTAAGGGTCGACCCGCACACCACGCTTCGACCGCACCATCCGCTTCGCTTCTGCAACAACGCCCAAGAGAGCCAAATTCCGAATACGACCTCAACAAATATCGGAACCATGATCGCCGATAAAGCCAAAGGCATTTGTCGTACGGACCATTCTCCCGGAAGCACCAACACACAGCGCTGCGCAGGAGCATCCCTCCATTCCCAGCAGGCCTTGCAGCCTGGTCCAAAATACGAAACAACACCAAGGTTTGACCAAGCGTCTCGGGCCGCAGAAGCGGGACAACAGGCCATATTGTCTTCAGGGGATTTGGCAACAGATCTGGCAACAGGTCTGACTGGCCTCGGTGCTGCAGACTGACAAAAAGCACATCTCAACACACGGCACGCGCATGGTAAGGAAGGGTTGGGGAGCAATGCTCCTATTTGCCTGATTTCTTCTGTCTGTCTCAACTCCAGCATGCTTGACGCTCCGTTTCCTCCCTCGCTCAAGTCAGCCCCCCAAAGCCGAGAGAAGTCAGGGGCGATGCCAACGGGCGAAGAGCTCACGCCGCCCACCGCCCGCCCATGCAAGCGCAAGGGAAGAAGCAAGAGGGCAAAAGACCCGAGCCTGCCCTAAAGACCTCGCAAAAGAGCACGGAAAAAGAAAACGACGAACCCGCACCAGAACCAGCCAACCACACAAAGCCGGAGCTGAAGCGAAAGCAGCAAAAGGATGGTTGCAATCGCAAAACGCCGATTTCATCCCCCCGTCATCACCCATTCATTTCCCGCTCCCTGGAGCCGACCCAAAACCCGAGCCGCAAGCGCAAGTGCAGGCGGATGCAAGTGCTGCAGCTGACGCAGGCAGATGAATGATTGGGGTCGAGGTGACGCTCGACCGGGCGGGTGATCAATGGCCGTTATTTCCCTTCCCTCAAATTCCTTTTTTGAGCGCCGGCCCCTCCTATCCCACCTTGGCCTGCCTCTGCTGGCCATGAATAAAGCGGTTTTGCAAAGTGGCAGGCTGCCCTAGCCACCACCAAGACCGAGAAAAGCTTAATATGGTACACACGGTCGAATATTCCTACATCGCGGGAGAAAAAAAAAAAGAGAAAAAAAGGAAGTGCGAGGGTCAGGGCGAGAAGTCTCCGTTATCGGTGTTGATGGTACTGGCAAACTACGGCGAGTCAAGTGCCGCCGTAAAAAAGCGGGAAAGCCAACACCCTCCCTGACCTGATAACGATGTTGATGTGGACTGGACAAAGCCCCAAGCGACGATGGGATGGGGCTGAAGGGCTCAAGAATAAGCAGCGCAGCGGCCGAGACGTGCTCGGTTAATCCTCCTCCGAGTCGACCTCGTCTTCGCTCTCGTGCTCAGGCTGACCGGCGGGCTCGTTTCCGTTGCCCTCGATCGACTCCATCGGTTCCTGGCTTCCGGAGCCTTGGCGGCCCGCCTGAGCGCGGAGCTCGTTGAGCTGCTGGATGCGGCGCTCCTGTTCGCTCTTGCTCATGGGCTTGTTTTTCTTAGATTTAGCCGGCTGCTTGGATTTGGCGGTGGGAGTCTCCGCCTGCGCCGGTGTTGCCACGCCCCGCTGCCGCTCCTTTTCGATCCGCGCGTTAGGGTTGGCCTTGATCGCGATGTCGTAGAGTCTGACGAGGGCGTCCTCAGAGATGGTCTCAATATCGAGCTCAAGTTCGCCGGCGTCGTTCTCGCCCTGACCTGTATCTTTCTTGATCAGTTCAATCGCCCGCTCAAGCAGCGGGCCGTCGAGGCTAGCAAGCGACTCTATGATGATCTCTTTCTCCAAAGGCCCCATCTTCCTCTTAGGAATCGCCTTCTTGACACCGCTCTTCTTAACAACACCGCCGCCCAGACCACCACCGCCAGCCTTCTTGTGAGGCAGTGCGCCACTGGCTTTTTTGGCCTTGGGTGCTTTCGGCTTGCCTGCCTTCTTGGGAGGGAGGTTCGCAAGCTTTGCCCGCTCGCCCATCAGCTGTTTCTGCAGCATGGCAACAACGCTCTGTGCGATCTCAACATCTGTAATATCGGCCGTGCCCGAGTTAACCATTTCATTAACTTTGTTTTGCTCAGCTTGCAGGCGCTTTTGGATCGTAGCCAGCCGGTTCTCAACAAGCTTGCGCTCGTCATCGTCGGCGTCGGGCTCCGAATCAGCGTCCTCAGAGTCGGAGTCGTCTCTGCCCGCGGAGTGGGATACTGCCGCGGTGGTGACAGGCGCATGCTTGGCCATCCACTCATCCCTCTTGGAGAGTTCGGCACGGTATAAGTCCTGCAGCCTCAGCGCCTGACTGTAAACAACGTGGTCTTCCCCGTTGAAGGTTTTGCAGTTCTTGATGATGAGGTCAAAATCCTTCTCGAACTCCTTCGAAGACTGGTATTCTCCGGATCCAAGCTTGTTAGACATGGTCTGGAGGTCCATCGGCTTCTTGATGATCTTGTGATAATGCGGGATGTTGAGTGCCACCGGGTCAACGGGTTGCATAAACGCTGCGTTGATGTCATAATGCTTCGTCTTGCGGAGCTCGGTGAGCAACTCGTCGCAGAAGCGGAGATCGAGAGGAAGCTTCTTCTTGCGCTTTGTGTCGTAGACCAAATCCTTGGAGTGCGCGGGCTTCACCGGCCGCTTGGCCCGGCCGTCAGGCTTAGTCGAATCTCGCCGGATGAGCGGCATGCCATTGTTTCCGGGCGGGAGGGCGAAGGCCGGCGACTCCACTACGGCCTTTTGCGAAGGGCTGGCGGCAGGACCTTTACTATGACGGCCTGCGCTGGCTGTAGAAATGGGCGGCACGGCTGCACGAGGTTCAACATGGCGGGTCGTATGCGCCTTGGCCGCTTCCTTCCTCTCGGGCTTGGGAGGCTCGGCGGCGTACTGCTGGGACATCCGACCGAGAATTGCATCGCGGCAGGCCGTGGCCTGCTTCGTCACGTCGTGACCCTCGCCGTTGAAGGTAATCGCGTTTCGTACCATTAGTTCCAAATCATCCTTGAATCCCCCCATGTTTGCGTAAGCAGGAAGGTCACCACGCAGCTTCTTCTCCATGGTGCTGATGTCTATTGGGTTCGTGATCTTGGCCGAGTACTCGGGCCAGACCATCGGCCAGATCTGTTCGACGGGCAGACGGAAGGGGGCGCCGACTTTGGTCTTCTTGACGCCGGCGAGGACGGCGCGAATCTGTTTATTCTGCCAGTCTGTGATCGGGCTGTCGTTGAGGGAATCATCGCTAAGTTTCTTGGGCTCCGCATTCGAGGTCGCGGCTGGTTGGTCGACCTGCATGCGGTCCTCAACGGGGCCTGTCTTCACCTGCACTTGATCGGCCGCATGGTCAACCTTGGTACGCTTCGCTACGGGTTCATCTTCACTATCGATTTCATCCCGTTCCCTCGAAACCTTGGCAGGGGGTTGCGCGGCATCCGACATGTTTGCGTCGGCGGTGGTGCTGGTAGACGGGTCGGCATGGCCGTTTGTAGTGTCGGCGGCGGGGGTGGGCGCGCCGTTGGCAAGGCTTTTAGGCGTGTCGGTGGTCACTGCCGTATCCCGGGCGTCTTCCGGGACTGCCTCAATCGCTGTCGCCTCGGTCTGTTTGTCCGTGCCCGTCATCGTTGTGTCTTCCTTGTCGACCGGGGCGGCAGGGACTGCTGGTGCCTCCTTCGCAACATCGTCCGTGGCGTCCTTTTCATCTTTGATTGAACCGTCGGGTTGGGTCTCGGGTTCCGGTTGGGGGTGTGACTTCGGTGAAAGGGGTTCCGTCTTGTCTCCGGACGCCTGTTCAGTTGAAGCATCGGGCATCTCAGTGTCGCGCGTCGTAGCAGTAGCATCATCCATGTTTACCTTATCCATGCTACTGGCGATATCTTGCTCGGACTCTCCCTTCGATTTCGCGGACCGATCTTCGTCATTCGTATCGCGGGGTATGGCTTGGTTCGCAGCAAACGCGTCCTCGTTCTTGGCAAGTGAGGTATCGGCAGGTGTCTCGCCGTTTGACTTGGGCGCGTTATCGGATTCGGGTTGTGAATTAATCGGGGACGGCATGGTATGGCTGTTTCGCGGATGAAATAAGTATACGATGCAACAACAGGAGGATTAAGCGACGAAAGGATGTTTGCAACCTACCCGTTTGCCTCTAGCGCCCCGTTGGGGCCTTCCTTGCCTACCGGCAATGATGGTTGGAGCGGCTTCTCATTGAGAAGCGCGCCTTCTGACTGTTGAGTGGCCATGACTGCCATTCGGTGGTTGCGCAACTTAGGCGCGATGCGACATCAAATCGGCTGGGGCCGGTGCAAGTTAGCGACGCATGTCACGATTGCCGATCGCAAATCGAGGGTGTGGTCGCAAAAAGTAGTGCAGGTCGCTGTGTCGCGTGAAAATTCACCACGTTGCTGAAAGTCGCTGCAGATTACGTGCAGAAAGTCGCTTCAGTTGGTTGCAGCTGCTGAAATAGAATCCGCCGCACAATATGCCCTCGGGTGGCGATGGCAATGTTGGAGGTGATTTGGTGTGAATGAGGCAAATGCGAATGGTGGCGGGGAAGTGGAATGGGTATTGTGGGTGTGGGACGTGGGAAGGACCGTGCACACGCGTTGGATCGCGAGAAGCGAAATGCGAAAGGGAGAAAAAAAAATGGCAACCACTCACGAGTTCGCGAAAAATAGGGTGCTGGGGGGAAGGCTGAGAATTATAGACTTTTGGTGCCAGCCTCGTAGAACAGCGTTGGTCGGGAAGGAAAAACTCGGTTGCGGGTGTTTGGTGGCTGGTGTGGCAAGGGATGCAAAGGAGTGGCGGGGGCTCGAGGGTTGTCTTGGCTGAGACTGGTGATGTGGTTGGTCCAATAAGTGGATGTGGGCCCGTCTGTTTTTTGTACCGTGACCTCCTCGAGAAATCGGGGTTGAAAATGCGTGTCAGTCCCGGTCGGAAGCGGGTGGCTATTTATCAGAGCTGCTTGGACCCAAACTAATCGGCGGGTCCGCCTGTGAGTGGTGGGATGGTCTTATCAAGTTGTTCTGATTCACATCATTGGCCCATCAATGAAATAAGTGGGCTGCTGTGTCTGTTCCCGAATGACCCACAAAACATCTTGTCATCTCTTTCAATCTGATGAACTCTGGTCAACTGTGAAGTCGGACACATGTTAAGGCGACCATTAAGGTAAATTCCAAGCCCTACATTGCATACCTTTGGATTCCCCAAGCTATGATGAGCTTTTTTGGTGGGGGCATCTACGGCAGCATCCTTATAAAACTCGGTGCACGCAAACTCCCGGAAGCATCATCCTTGGATGCAATGGCAGTGCTGAAGCACCACAGGCACAAAGCACTTGACATGCAGTATTATGTTCATGCACCAGTTCAATGAATTATGCTCGGAGATATTCGGAGCTTTGCCGTGATAGATGTCAAGTTGATATGAACACCACCAGCTTGGTTTTTCGCACCAACACCTTTCAAGCTTTCGCACATGCACATGGATACGCGAGAATGACGCGAATTCGGGATGAACGAAACCACCCGTACTGGCACGTGCAACTGACTGAAGCCGCAACGCTCCCCACGTGACGGCTACAAGCCCCATCAGCGGGGTCCTCAGCCACAGAAAGATTAGTGGCTGGCCAGCCTGCCAAGAGAAACGGCCCAAAAAAAAGTTTGGCTTGCACCCCGAAATTTTCGTTGCGCTGCAACACTGTACCAGCGACCACAAGTTTCATTACCTCTTCTCGAGTTGCAACGTCTCCAGGACCAGGAGTTCTTGGCTGATAGTGCGACTAGACGATATCTGATTTGCAATTGACTGCTCCCTTGCGGTATTGTGCTGCTTACGAAGCCCCGACTAACCGGCGCAAAACAAAACCCAAGATGTCGACGAAGCGCAAAGCTCCGGCCACACTCGCCAAGCCGGTGGTGAGGCAAAGCGCGAAGGCGCCGGTGAGGACCAAAATCGATGAGACTAGAACCGCAGTCTCTACGGGCCTATCCTCAAAAGCAGCCTCGAAAGCGGCTGCAGATGTCGAGATGGAGGTTCCTTCTGGTTCCGACAACGATGAGGAGGGTCTAAGCGAAGACGAGACCAACGAACAGCCCAATTCCACCGCGATCACAAAGACGAGGGGGGCTCGTGATGAAATGGATACAGATGCGGTAATGCAAGACGGGGTCGACAATTCAGACGGCGAGCCGACATCGCCGACCTTTGGTGATCTTGTTCGCGGTAACTCGACGATCGACGTCCCCGCTTCCCTTGCCGCCCAGGCAGCGGCCACTCAGACATCTCGTCAGGCGGTTCAACAGCGGCCTATAGCCCCGCCCAACGCGACCTCTCTCGGCACAGTGCTGACGCAAGCGCTCCGGACCGACGACGCGGACCTCCTCGAATCCTGCCTTCAGACGACCGACGTCAAGATAATAGAAAACACCATCAACCGCCTGGACTCATCCCTCGCCAACACCCTCCTTTCCAAGCTCTCGGCGCGCATGCACCGCCGGCCGGGCCGCGCCTTTGGGCTCATGAGATGGATGCAATGGACGCTGGTCGCGCACGGAGGTGCGCTCGTTACACAACCGGACCTTGTTGCCCGGTTAGGGGAGCTCAGCAAGGTGTTGGAAGAGCGCTCCCGGGGTCTGTCGAGCCTGCTTGCGCTCAAGGGGAAGCTGGATATGTTGGACTCGCAGATGAGGTTCCGGAAGTCGATCAAGTCGACTGGCGCCGCCCGGATTCGCGGTGCAAACGAGGAAGAATTTAGCGAGGAAGAGGAGGAAGACGTGGACGAACCAGGTGTCGTATACGTGGAGGGCCAGGAGACCCTCGGCAAGGCGCTCACCAACGGGGCCATTGGGCGGATTGGCGGGGACGAGGACGATGATTTCCCGGCTGGAGCGACAGTCATCTCAGACTCTGAAGAGGAGGACGATGATGAGTTTGATGATGGGGTAGACGAGGAGCTGGCGGACGCAGAGTCCCTTGACGAAGACGAAGTTGACCATGACGATGTCGAGGAGGATGAGGAGGAAGAGAGCGACCACGAATCGTCAAGGCCACCTTCAAAAGTGCGGCGAGTGTCCGAAAGGATCTCGAAGAGGAAGTGATAGACTGGCTGAGATGTTTTACACTGTATAAACAAGAACATGAAGCAAGCGCTGTAGAATTGGGATCCCAATTTGCATCCCACGCAAGCAATACTGAGCATGAGACTTCTTTTCTGGGATCCATTTCTCCAAGTTGCACTCTCGGTTCTGGTGTAAGGTGTCTCGGCAACGGCCTCTCGTAACCATCGAAAACTAGAGCATTGATCAGCCATTCCTTGACCATGGTCACTTTCAACTCCTTGGACGAGCCAGCAGTTCAACGGCATAGAAGATGAGTGGCGCGGTGACCCTTATCGGCCTTCAAGTCGCGCTCTGGACCCGCATCCCGAGAAGAACCGAGACCCACCCGTTTCCGGCATTGCCTCGGACAACCCAGTTCGCCGATGCTTGTCCCGAGCTCGCCGCCACAAACACCGAACCGCCCACTGCTAATCACCACGAAATTATCTTTTAGGGGATTTCCAAACATCGAACCACCTCAACACAACGAACTAGACCAGTAAAAAAAAAACGCTCCAAAAATGTCGCGCCTCCTCCCCCTCCGCCACGCCCTCCCGCGCACCCTCTCCCGCACCACCACCCCACGAACACCACCCCGAACCCCAACGTCATCACCATCCGCGCGCCTCGCATCCTCCTTCCTCCAAACCGGCCCCTCCCCGCCGCGCCTCCCCGCCGACCAACAAGCCGAGTTCGAGCGCCTGCAACGCGCCGCCGAAGCCGCGCTCTCCTCCCACACCACCATCCCCGCCTCCGCCAGCTCCGCCTCCGCTCCCCCTTCCGACCCGCTCACCACCTCGCGCCACGTCTCCACCCCCTCCGGAGCCCAAACTCAAAACTCAAACACAAACAGAAGCGACTGCGACTGCGGCGGGGACGGGGATAGAAGAGCTGGGCCCGAGCGCGGGCAGTTTCAGCGGCGGGATGCGCAAGGGCGCGCCGCCCGAGTTTGCCGGCGACAAGAACCCGGCGACGGGCGAGGTGGGCGGGCCGAAGAATGAGCCGTTGAGGTGGGGGAGTGGCGGGGATTGGAGTTTTAATGGGAGGGTTACGGATTTTTAGGGTGGGTTGTGCTGCGGGATGGGGTGTCTATGGTCCATGAGTCGAGGGGGCAAGGACGGCTGGAGGGTGGGGAGAGGTGTCAGATAAACGGGGTAGGACGAGCAAAGAACTGGGGAGCGCAGAGAGGGGGAGGATGGTAGGAGGGTCATCTACGGCGATGGGAGAATCTGCTATCTCTCATTTTGGCTTTCGCAGCCATAGCCTTGTTATTGAGACTCTTCTAAGGTCATCTCGCATCACGGACGGCTCCCCTTCTCCAGGCCATATGATATCCCCCAGAGAGCCCGCTACATGAGGGATTGAGGCAATAAGATTATCTGGTTAGTGGCCTGGAGGCCGCGAAGGACACCCTACTACTGTAGGCACGTGGCTATCCCAAAGATAGTACCCCCACAGCTAATCGTGGGTACGATATTCCGCAGACAAGAGGCCATGGTCTTGAAGGACCCCCGCCGTCACCGCTCCTCTGGCGACATCTGTCAAGGCATCCGAGGGCCCTACCACAGTTATGCCGAACAGGTCTCCGACATGCCGCTTGATTTGGTTCACAAGATACACCGACGGGGAGAATTCGCCGGTGAGGAGAATAGCCTGGATAGAACTGTTAGTTGGCCTCAGAAAAGACATTTTCATGCATATCCCTAGGCTATCCGGGTTCCATCATACCTTCACACTTGTCTCTGGATGTTGCTTCCCGACACTCGCCAACTGGTCCGTGATCAACTCAATCACCCGATTCACGGGCGGGTCAAAGCAGGCACGCATAAGCTTGTTCGTTACGGCCATGCAACCGGACTCTCTATCGATGCCAGCATCCGGGTAGTCGACGGAGAGGCCGACTTTGACGGCCCATGTGCTGCCATCGTCGCTAAAGCTGTGCTTGATTCGATTGCTAAAGTCGATTATGCCTTTCGCATAGGTACGCGCAGCAATCACGGAGCCTTCTGGAAGCTTCAACTTCTTCACCCTGTCCTGCAACAGGTTGCTGAAATTTCGTACCACGGCCGTTGATCTGCCGACAATATATGGTCAGTCAAGTCCCCAGCTCGGTCCGCTGAGACCGTTAGTATTACTAGGTAGCCAAGGCGTGTGCACTTACCCACAAAAGTCCCCCGTTGGGGTGGTCAGTTGCTTCAGGTCAAGAGGATTCCCTTTAATAACTTCGTAAGTGGCTACATCTACTGCTCCCGCGCTGGCAACCACAACCAGGAAGGTGTCTGACGGCTGGGGGCCGAGCAGGGTTTTGCAACAGTACAACAGGTCTGCCACCGGCTCAGTAACGAAGAAGATCTTGTCATCATTTTCATCGCGGATGAAGCCGGCTCGGAGGGCTGAAGCACGGAGAGGGGCTCCTCCGAGACCGTCCCAGACGGGCGGGATCGCAAACCACCACCGGATTTGCATCTCTTCCATGTCGAATGAACTGCAAAGGGCGGACCAAATAGCATCGTGGAGTTCGGACAGGTAGTCGGCGACCACATCGATGTTGGACTTTCCGGTTGGAGGACTTGGGATCTGCGTGGCGTCGACATACGTCCGGTCAGGGTTCATCAAGCCCAGTATGAACCACTCCGACTTTTCCTATACGAAAACGTTAACAGCTTGGAGCAGGAAAGGTGCTGTGGGGTGTCTCGATCTCGAATCATGTGTCACTCAGGGACATACTATGCCGGGCTTTGGATAGCCGGAAGGCTTGAGGGCATCCTCTATGTCATACCCCCAACCGACTACTGTCCGAGTAGGCTCAGGGCCGTAGTAGACAACACTTGGAACCTGTGATATGTTAGCTTTGATCTCTAGAAAACAACTACCGCCTTCAAAAATACCGTAGAGTCGGTCTTGGTCCCACTCCGAGTTGGCCACTTGTCAATGATCCCCTCTTCCACAATGGGATTGGTAGCTAACGCAAAAGACACAGCGGTCTGTACTGTCCCAAAGTGTACGCCGACTACCAGGTTTCGAGTTTGCGAGGCCTTAGTGGTTGAGGGAGAACGTGTCGGAGGAATTGTCGGAGGTGGTGGTGGCTTTTTATTATACCCATTAAGATAAACTAGCGGGTCAAGGTGTAGTACTGGTTGGTATGACGCGGGGATGAATGTCTGGTGGGCTTCAGCTTCCTCCGGATCACCCCGTGCTTCGCAAAGGCGGGAGAGCAAAGCCAACGTTTCCCAGCATGAAGGATTTTCCTTTCCAAGAATCTTGCGCTTGCCCCAGAGCGCCCGTTTGCAGCACTTGTCAGCCATTGCAAAGTTGGAGCTATCCATGTGCGCGAGGGCCAAGGCGTGGAGACCGATATAGATTGTAATATCGCCCAACTTCCGTTCCATAGCGATGGGGAGAATGATGGTCTCTGCGTCAGTCCATTTCCTCTGATGCAAGCATGCATAGGCTAGATTAATTCTATCATCAACTAGATCCTGAGGATCATAGTTTGATTCGCTAGCCTCAGAGCGGTTGATCACCTTCCGGTAAAAGTTCTCGGCTTTGAGGTGGTCCCCTTTTTGCCGGCTGTCGACAGCGAGCTCTCGGAGTCGTTTAATCAGAGCCTCGTCGATATCGTCGTCCGAGTCCGAATGGTAGGACGGGTTAACAATAGTGGTTTGTGATGGGGCTCCGCCTTGTTGAGGTTGAGTGATACTCGGTTGGGGGATCCAGCTTTCAATTTTGAAGAGTTGCTCCCTCGTCAAGGGTTCGCCTAGCACGCTGCCTCCCCAAACTGTTGATCTTGGGCCTTCTCTCGTAATGGCGCTTGCATTGGAGTGAAATGTCTCAGCGACACGCACAAACTGTCGAAGATTTGTGGTGATTTGCTTGCCGTCGTCGTCCTGGCTGGACCCGGCCGGCCCGGATTGTGGTTCCGCCCCCTGATGCAAAGCAACTTCGACGCGTCCAATCTGGGATCTCAGTCCGTAGAGCATACTGAAAACGGCATCCTGAGAAGAGTTGTTGTGGATCATGAGACACCTACCAGACGTTTGTTTAGCCGCACAAGCCGTTTGTTTTGTGAAGACAGAATAACCTACACGTTGATCATCTGCAAAGCACTGGTCATGGCGGTATTGTATGATTGAACCCTGTCCTTGCATGTGACAAATTCCTTGGACCGAAGACCAAACCTGATCTGCTTTGTTGGCTTTCTGAGAAAACCTCGGCTGAAAACACGGCTGCTCTTCTCGACCTCGCCCAGGAGCTGGCTCAGCTTTCCGAGCGTGTTGCTGATGTCGCCCAATGTGGCCGTAACCACTGCCCACAGGTTTCCATCAGGGTCAATCTCGGCCAGGACGGGACGCGGGGCCAACGCGGAGGCACTGCTGATAGAGTTCAGGACTCTTCCGAGAGCCTTGATCTCATCGGATAGACCAGCAACATTCTCATCGACCGAGATGGTGTCGTCGATCCACGTGTAAAGAGTGGCAACAATCCTGGTGCATCCAGTCGCAAGCCCTGCAGCGCTGGCCGCGATGGATAGCGGATCCATATCATGTATGATGGTGGCCGACACCGGTTCCGTACAACTTTTAGGATATCACCGGCTCGGCTCAGACTTCCGCACTCTCAGGCTCGCGGCTCCCCTCCCCCGCTTGCTCAGCCTACCTTGAGGCTGCCACGCTGCCCAGTTTATGCATAATTATGTAAGACAGAGCTGACCTGTCATGTGCTAAGCCAATTTTGGCGAGGTGAGATGCTTGGGCGGCTATTCGTACATCATCCAGCCATCCTTCTTCTCCTTCCAGCCGCGTCCCTAAAAAAGGGGCCCAGGACATATTAGTGAATGCCAGTCCTAGCCGAAACGCCAAATACCACAATAAAAGAATCAGCGCTCACGTTACCCACCTCATGTCACAAATTAGAACACTTGAATGACGGTGCTCTGTCTTGGAGCGTTGGAGATCCAACGACCTCTAGTAATCATCAACCTACCTTCAGTCCTTTTCCAGCTGCATTTCAGGAATGTGTATCCTCATTCATGCCGTTGTGGGTGGGGAAGGAAGCACTGTCACGAGTGTGTAGGATGGAACAGCGTGTCCAGGTGTCCTAGTTATGGTGGAATGTTGCGTTATATAAGAGCTACAGTGACCCCTTATAACGCGCAATCGACAGAGCTACCCTAGTTCTGATCCGTAGACGGGATTATGTTGCTATCTCAAGCGGCAATGTTGTAATAGAACCCCCAACATACGCAGAGAATCACTTGTCCCGACTCGAAACAATCCCCCACGGAATGGGGTGGTTGACCTTGCCAGAAACATACACAGTTCCGCCGAAGCTGAGGCAAAGGCAAGGCAAGGAGGGGAGCCATCCGGTCAGGATATATCTCTTTGCCTCAGAGCTGAGCTACACTAAGTAAACCCCGCGCCTTGTTTCCAAGCCTACCCTGACAGCAATCCCACCCAGACCATCAACCATCCCATCTGTCTTCCGACTCAGGCCCTTTACGCCGGCTCACCGCAGGTGTTGGCCGTCTGGCAGACGTTGTTGGAGCCGACGACGCCGCAGCAGAACAGGCCGCCGCAGCACTGGCGGCCGACGGCGGCGCTAGCCCGCTTGTTGCACCCGCCGAGGTTGCCGACGCATTGCCGTTCTTGGAGCTAATAAGACAGAGAACAGACCGTGTTAGTGATTCTGAATGGGACGGCATATGGAGGGTGAGTAGGTGAGATTAGAGGAGGAGGTGGCATGTACCTCAGCTGGGATGGCGCTGGCGGCAGCCAGGGCGGCGAAGGCGAGGGCGAAAAAGCTGGTGAGTTGCATGTTGGCGTTTTGGTGTTGGTGACGAAGGCTTGGTGTGTTGTAATGAATGTGGAAAGTAAGAAGCGGTTTCAAGGCTTCTCGCGGGTCTATTTATCCCTTTTCTGGGAGCACCGTACTAAGTTAGGTAGGTAGGCTGTCTCCGGAGACTTCTCTCCCTCAAAAGACATAGCCTTCTTGGTTACGACCTTGGTTTCCGAAGGATTCAAAATAAGTTGTCATCAAGACTCAATCTGGAGCAAGATCTACGTTGCAGTCCTTTTGGTTGGCTTCGTCGCACTCCCGTCGTTGGTTCCTCGCTTTCGGTGTTGATCATCTCACCCTATAAGGCAGCATCGGATTCTGGCCCGTCCAGGTGCAGGGTCATGAGCGGCAAAAAATGTCTTAACTCTGCTGCTCTGCCAATAAAAAGCTGTAAAGGGGTGAGTGGCTCTGTTGTTCTATCCACGATGCCCCAGCGGGTTAATGCAAGCATAGTGCGTTGTCTGACTCAGATTTGACTACTCGGGCCACTGAGCTTGCACAAGGACTTAGCTTGCATAGGGCGCGACCATCTTGTACGCCGTTCAACTGTGCTAACTTTAGATAGTCATCTAGGTTCTAGTTGATGTAGGCGGGGCGAGTAAACAAGTCAGTGCTGCGAGGGCACTGGGTGGACAGGGCAACGGAAGTGATATGAAAAGGTAGAGATATTTAATAAAATACCTAGGTAGCTATCGGAGTATCCTAGTAATAATACGCGCATTATATCAAGGAGAAGCAACTTAACACAACTGCGCCGTCAACAAACTCATGGGTGATCCGACGAACCCAAGGTCTACCTCGGTCCATCGGTTGTGGGCCTACTGGCGCTCTTGCAGCCGTGTCCCACGACACTCTGGCCACCCTGCTGTCACTCCGAATAGGCAAACACTTGGCTGATCTGGCTACCGTGTGTGTTCCTGCGGAGGTCCTGATTCTCGTTGGGAACTAAGACTCTGACTCTTCCCACCCCGAGTTGAATCCTAGCCTGGGCCGTTTGTTCACCGCTATACCAGCTATTCTTAACGCTCCGTCAACAAGGAGCAACCGGTCGTAATATTATTATTATTCATACTCCGCTATGCCCTAGGGCGTGCCGGACCCTCAGCTATTTAGTGTACAGGAAAACCGTGCCCTCCCGGGCCGGGTGAAAAACCCATACCAACAATCAAGGAGCGATGCGTTTTAGTGAGCCTACATATACAAAGAGAGGAGGCCTCCTGGCCTCCGAACGGGGGCGCTTCAGGCCGCCGCTTCCAGCTCGAGCCTCCTGGCTAAGTTGTACATCGGCAGCTTCCCCGAGTCCATCAGCCAGTCGAGAACTCTCCTCGCGAGCCGTGTAGTCGTGGGATTGATACCGTGTAGAACAGAGTAAAAGTCCCGTCGTGTCCGAATTCCAGTTCTCTCCCATCTTCTAGTCAACGGTGGGGCCAAACACCACACTACCAGGTGTTCGGCAGTCTCTCGTCCCTCGCCACACTCGCAGGCAGGAGTCAGAACCTCTGGGACTCCCCGTGTAAACAAGAAGTCCCGTAAGCCTATTGCTCCCGTCCGGATTTGAATCAGCAGTGAGCTCTTCGCCTTGCTGAGACCGTCGTGCCTCCTTAGGGTTTCGTTCCGGAATAGCGTCTCCTGCTGATGGTCAAAATCGTCCGTCGGCCTGGTGATTGCCCTGCCGTCCCGTTCTTTTAACCACCTCGCTTTCCAAGCCTCTTCTACTACCCTGTTCGTATCAACGGTTCCCCCCGTCCAGCGCATGACCGTGCCCGCGGCTCTCTCCACCGCCGTAGGCCCTTGAGGTTCCAAGGTTCGCGGTCGGCTCCTGTTGCCCCTCCTCGAGCTAAGTCTCTGCTGTGTCTTGCGGCAGGCGGTGAGGACAACGCTCGCCGCCATCTTCTTGCCGCCTCGACCCTCGTCCAGATCGGGTCGTTGGAGTCGGTTTTCGAAATCTGCAAGCCGTTTGTTTAGGTACAAGTCCAATGGTGGTACCCATGTCTCTGTCTCGAGGTTACGGATGGGGGTAGACTTAAAGGCTCCCGCCACAATCCGCAAGCTCTTGTTCTGGGCCTTCCCGAGGGCCTTAGTGATGCCTTTATTTGCCGGCTCGCCTCCCACATCCGTGGGGATCGGTCGTAATATTGTAAGTTTAACTTAGGCTGCCTTCATCAACAAGGCCAAAATGAGAAATGTGTTGAATGGGAATGTTTTGCCAACAAGGAAGCAAGAGAAAACATCAACGATCACATTGATCTTCAATACTCACTTGGGTAAAATAGGATAGTGCTGGAACGGTGGAAAGAGGCGACAGCGTCTTCAGTGATCCGAGGCTCTACGGTCTCCCTCTTGTAGGGTCAAGTGCCCGGTTCATGGCCAGTACTCGGCGCGCGAGATCCAACTGTGCGGCAAGCTGGCCGTGCTCGGCAAAACGGACGGGCTTTACGGATCCTTCACCGACGATGGGGTTGCTGTCAAGTGTGTTGTGGACGCCTCAGCCCTAGTTAGGCTGGATGTCTCGCGTCGCGCGCTACTTGCCCCGGCGCCATATTAACGCGAGCCCACCTCGGGCAAAGGTGTCCATGTTTAATTGAAGAATTCGCCAGTTGATGCCATCGTTTCCTTCGCTAATTTTGAGATATGGGTGATAGATAGGGGATGAGTACGTGGCTTTGCCAGTGATAGCTTGCGTTCGGAGGTTTGAAACCACCGAGCAACCAATCAGGAAATCCCGGACATCATCAACACCGAGAGACATACGCGTCCACGGTCCGACTCATCCAACGACGACACAAAGAGTCACAGCCGTCCACACGCAAGGCTCACAACCAGGGATACGCTTGGCTCGCTCGGACTTTACCACTGACGACGGGGTTCAGGATACGGGGAGAGTTCAACTTCAAAAGGAGCCGCTCCAAACCTCCAACACCTCTCCTTGGCTTCAACATACATGTAAACATAACACCCCCATCATCCATCACCCCACGCCATCAACATGCCAACCCCCATCGCCATCATCGGCGCGGGCCCCGCCGGCCTCACCCTCGCCACGCTCCTCACGCGTCACTCCATCCCCTACACCCTCTTCGAGCGCTCCACGGCCCCGCCCTCCCCGTCCCCCTCCTTCTCCCCATCCCCCTCCTCCTCCCCATCCCACACCGCCGGCGGCAGCCTAGACATCCGCCCCGGGACAGGCCAGCTCGCGCTCCGAGAGGCCGGGCTGTTCGATGAGTTCCGGCGCATGGCGCGCTACGAGGATACAGTGGTGTCGGTGTTTGATCGGGCGGGGAGGCGGGTGTTTCGGATGGGGCAGGGCAGGGATGCGCCGGAGATTGATCGGGGGGAGTTGGCGCGGGTGTTGTTGGGAGGGGTGCCGGGGGAGAATGTTAGGTGGGGTTGTGGGTTGGAGAGGGCGGAGAGGGGGGGGGATGGGAGGGTTGTATTGCGGTTTGGGAATGGGGAGGTGGTGTCCGGGTGGCGGTTGGTTGTTGGTGCAGATGGGGCGTGGAGCCAGGTTAGAAAGCTGGTATGTTGCCTTGGTTGTTTTGTTTTGGTTTATTATGGTTGAGCTTGGATGGAGGGCTGACGCAGTTAGGTCACGGACGCTACGCCAACGTACTCGAAACGGAGCTACCTTGAGGGAAGGATCAACCGCGACAATCCGCTCTGGGGCTAGTCTTGCTCAGAGGGCTGGGGCCGGGATGTCGATGACAGTCGGGGACAAGAAGCTCATCTTGACGCAGCGGCAGGGCGATGGCTCTTACAGAACCTACTTTGGGCTCGAGGTGCCTGAGGACTTCTTCCGTGGGGAGGGGGTAAACCTCGATGATCTGGATTCGACGAGACAGCTCCTAGCGGGACTCTTCATAGGCTGGGCGGACGAATACCAGCACATGATACGCCACTCGACCGACTTCCGTGTCTGGCGGCTTTGCAGCTTTGCTGTAGAGGACATCAAGTGGAAGTCGGTCCCAGACGCAACGCTCATTGGAGACGCCGCCCACCTCTCTGTTCCGAACGGGGAGGGAGTGAATCTTGCCATGGCGGACGCACTGGACCTGGCGAAGAAGATTGCGGAACACGGGCTCGACGGCCTGGACAAGGCCGTGGAGGAGTATGAGGCTGGCATGTTTCCTCGTGGGGCCAAGTCCGTCAGCGAGGGTCTCGGGATGACCAAGTATATGTTCGCCGAGGGTCCGGGCCCTTTCGTGGACCTGATGAAGAGTTATGGTGCCGTGGATGAGTAGGGGCCGTCTAAAGGCAGTTTTATGTACGATATACGGGGTCAGTGACCATAATTGTGCTGTTCTGCTGGTTGTAAGATCACTCGCCGCTTCGTCTATTAATTTAAACGAGGAAATCACGATATCAATTTACGCTTTGAAAGAGCAAGGCACGCAGGGGTTGTGTACAACTAATGAGCTAGGCTTCATTCACGCTTTGTTATTTTGACTCCCTCGTAGCCGCAACCGTGACCTTGCATACGGCCCTCCACGCCTCAAGTATCATGGCAACTGAGTTAAAGCGCCGTACTTCCCCGGATCTTGCGAGGAGTCGTCGTCACCTTGATAACCCGCATATCATGAAGCTTGATGTCGAAAGAGATGCTCTTCCCGGTCCCCTTCTGGCCCGTGTACATCTCCTCCCACGAGTATTCGCTGTCGCTCAGGCCCGGCACATCCTTGAAGCTAACGCCGTAGGTGCCGCCCGAGGTGCCAGCACAAAGCCCAATAACGACGCCGTCGCTGAGAGGGCCGGCCCAGTACGGGTGGATCTTCCCGTTGACCGGGCCCTGCTTGCCCGGCGGGGTGAAGGTGGTGGCGGGCTTGCCCAGGGAGTCCTGGTTGATGGCGATGATGCCCTTGTTGCGAATGATGCCAAGGGTCCAGTCCGAGATCTTGTTGAGGTCGAGACCGAGGACCAGCGGGGATTTCGCGATGGCCCAGAGACCGAAGTGGATGCGCTCCTGATCGGCATTGATCTTGGACGACCCCAGGTACAGCATGTCGAGGTCGTTGAAGCCACCGGGTCCGCTGTAGCCGGAGATGGCGGCGGACGAGCTGCCAATGCGCTCGACGCTGGCCCAGTCACCCCAGTTGTCTGTGCTCATCCTGGTGGGGGTTAGTACAGGAAGTCGAGGGCAAGGCGGTGATGGCGGTGATAAATAGGAGCTTGGTTTGCTTACCTCCACGAGTGGCCGTACTCGGCACCCCATTTCCAAACCTCATCGCGACCCCAGTTGCACAGGTTGAAATGAATCTTGTGCTTGTCCTGGACAGCGAGGATGGCGTCCCGCATGGGGGCATACCAAGTCTTGGTGTTACCATTGGGCCGTCCGCAGGTCTGCGGGGGTGGGTTATCCAGGCAAGGCGTGTAACAGTTGTCGTATTTCCAGAAGTCAACCCCCCAATCGGCCAACTGAGCGACATCCGACGCAGCGTGCTTAGACCCGTCGCTTCCGGGGAAACCAGCACAAGTCTGCTGGCCGGCGCAGCCATAGAGACCAAACTTTAGGCCCATGCCGTGGATCTGGTCGACCACCGGCTTGATGCCGTTGGGCCACTTGCTGGGGTCGGGCACAAGCTTGCCGTTGCCGTCCCGGGACCGAGTTGTCCAGCAGTCATCAATGTTGATGTCTGAGCAGAGCATCTCCGGTTAGCACTTAAATGTATCATGCTAGGGTCACCACATGGACTTGGAATCTAGGCGGATACTCACACTCATACCCTAGGTCCTTGAGACCAAGAGAGATGAATTTGTTTGCCGTGTCGATTGCATACTTTGCAGAAGCAGAATTACATTGGGCAACATTCTAAGATATATTGTGAGCATACAGACTCCAGGCCGGGGGCCAGGTCTCTTACCCAACTGCTCCACCCCATATGAGGCTTTCGGCCGATTCCATTGTCCAGAGCTTCGGCAGCTTGCAGCTGGACCAAGGCAAAGAACAGAGCCTTCAAAGCGGAGTTCATGGTGGGCATGTTTGCGCCAGGGGCAAAGGTTGGTGAAAAGATGCGGGGCGGGATTGATGAGTTGCTCACTGACTTAAATCGTCAAAGAGCGGTTGTTCCTGCTTTAGACTAAATACCCCGCCCTGTGTTCGAATTCCCCGTTAGGTAGTACCCAGACGTTGGCCCGTCTAGGAAATGGCTGTCTCGGAGGCGAGAAACGGTGGATCGTCAACGCTACTGATGACTTTGAGCTTGATGTCGGATGAACCCACAAACGACGATGTTTCCCTGTCGTCGAGTCCGGGTAACGAGCTGCAGGCGGCTGAGGCGCTCCAATCAACAGTGTTGCTCTGGCATTTAAACGGTCCCGGGTGCTGGGAAATGGACTTCCCGAGCTAGTAGTGATTGGCGGACGATTAAATGTCCAGCTGATCGCTGTTCATGCAACGTCATACCCCGCGGCGAGAATGCCGGCAGCAGTTGCACTTGACGCGATCCAATGGGGACGGTGGTGTCTCGGCGACATGATATAGAGCGGATGGTATTAAGCGAGGGTCCCATTGTTGTTGACGGTTTCCGGGGAATCCTAGTTAATTACTAGGTAAGGTACCCGGGCGAGAGACGGCCCAGGTGCCGAATTAATCCAGACCATCCGCTTGCATCCATGCCACATGCACGTGTGTTCAAAGTCAAGTACGTACCTACCTACATACACATGTGACATACACGGAACTGTCAAGTTGCCAGCCGCTGAATCATGTCTTCACTGATCGCCACTGCATTTTGGCTCGTACCTTAAATGCAATATTTACATACCTGTCCATCATGATGATGCCTCATTCCCCATATGATATATCCAACGCGACGCACTCATGCCTGAGAGATCCGGTGCTTTACCCACTTCTCCAACCCTCCCACCGCAATAATCTCCTGCACATTCGGCGGCAGGTCCCCGACCTTCTGGCTCCACGTCTCGCCGCCCTCGCCCTCCGTAACCGTGACCTTACTCCTCCGCACATCCCACTCAAACCGCCACCCCGTGCGCCTCGTCGGCACCTTCTCCCCAAACTCCTCCCTTAGCCGCTTCACCAACCTCGGCACCTCCACCCCCATCAGCGCGTTGTTGATGCTATTCCTGCTGAAGATGTTCCCAAAGCTCCCCGCCACCACAAGCGGGATCCCCTTGGCCAGAATCGCCGTGGCCGCCTGCTCACGCGAGCTGCCGCAGCCGAAATTGAAGCCCGCCACGAGAATATCCCCGGGTTTGGCCAGGGACGCAAAGGAGCGGTCGTAATTCTCCATGACCACCTGCGCCATGGTGTCACGCGTGATGTCGTCCTGGTACGTGTACTTGCCCGGGTAGATGCCGTCGGTGTTGATATTGTCCGAGTCGCAAAACACAATCTCGCCCGACACCTTCTCGGGGAAGCCCGGGAGGATGTCGATGAGGCCCTCCTCGCCGGCCTGGTCCGCGGTCGCATCCGCCATGGCATTTCCAACGGCGCCCGTGGCCGCGGCCGGGCTGCTCTCCAAGCTCTTCTCGGCCGAGGAGATCATGCTCTCGGCCTGGGCAACCAAGCTCTCCAGCGCATCGGCGATGCTCACCGCGCGGTCCGCCTCGAGATCGCCGGTGCCCTCGCCAATGATGACCTTCTCAACGCCCTCGGGCTTTTCGTACCAGCCGGGTCCGGCGATCTCCCCCTTGAGCGCGCTCGCGGCAACGACTTCCGGGCTGGCGAGGTAGGCTTTGGCCTGGGGGCTGCCCATGCGGCCGTTCCAGTTGCGGTTGGAGGCGCTGATGCCGACGTCGCCGGGCTGTAGGAGGCCGCGACCGAGGCCGATGCAGGCATTGCAGGATGCGGGGTTTTCGATGCAGCCGGCGTCGAGCAGGACGCGCCAGTCGCCGGCCTGTTCCGCAATCTCTTGTTCCGGGAGGGAAGCGGCGGAGATGTAGAATTCCACGCCGGGCGCGACCTTGGGAATGGGGCCGCCATTGGCCGCTTCCCGGAAGACGTTGGCGGCCGCAGCAATGTCGGAGGCGCGCGAGTTCGTGCAAGAGACGAGATAGGCCTTGTTGATTTTGATGTTTTGTGCCTCTAGGTCCTTGACTGGCGTGGCCACCTTGACCGAGTTGGGGCCAGCAACAAAAGGTGACAGCGTCGACAAGTTGAGGTATAGAGACTTGGCGTAAGTTGCACCTAGATCCGGCTTCGGGGGGTCCCGGAACAGTTCCTCTATCTTGTCGTGGGTAATTCGAGCCTTGCCGCCAAGATCCGGGTTCAACATGGCCGACACCGTTGCCTTAGCGCGGAGCCAGGATTTCAGTGTAGAGTCGATTGGGAAAATACCAGCCACGGCTCCCCACTCGGTAGTCATGTTGGAAATGGTGAGCCTGTCGTCGATGGGGAGGCTGCTGAGCGTGAGGTCTGAGCCTGTGAATTCGATGGCATGGTTCAACACCTCATCCTGGTTAAATAACGCGCATAGCGCAATAATAACATCCTTCCCTGTGACGCCCCGCGGCAGCACGCCAGTGAATGTGACTTTGGCGATAGGGGGAATCTGCCACCACGTTTGTCCCGTTGCCCAGATACTCGCAGCATCCGTCCGCACGACGGGTGTTCCCAGGGCAGCAACACCTCCATACATGTTGGAGTGTGAGTCAGAGGCCACCGTGAGCGTCCCTGGCCACGCGTAACCCTCCTCGATCATGATCTGGTGGCCGATTCCTCGACCAGCCGGATAAAAATCAACTCCATGTTGCCGAGCGAAGTTTTCGATATTTTTGTACTTTTTAAGATTGCTCTCGCTCGTATTTTGAACATCGTGATCCAAGGTCACGACTACCTGCCGGTTGTTGTGAATCTTCGTAGCGCCGATAGATGTGAACTTGGTTACTACGGGCCAAGAATTGTCGTGAGTCATGCATTGTGCCGGCGAGATGGTAACATAGTCGCCGGCCTTGACCTTCTTGCCCGGCGGAAGTCCAATCGCATACCTCTGCACGATTTTCTCGGTCAAAGTCTGCGGATTCTGGACTCGGGTACCTGGCGCAGCGAATGGTGAGGCTGCTTGAGCCTCTATCTCAGAGTGCAACGCATTCTGTCGCACCGGCGTTGTGGAATACGCCTGACGCCATTGTCGACCTGCGGCAGGCTTCAAGTTCACTGCGAGTCCTCGCCAGCCACGCCTTGTGCTAGCCATTGCTAGGCCTCTACGGGCCTACACCGAGGTCAGCTGAGATGGTCTACAACCGAGAACAGAACCGGTCTATGCCATGCCGACTTCGGACTTACCACGAGGACAGTCATCGCCGATGGAACAAAACGGGCAACCATGGCGAATTGACTATGCCGTATTGGCATAAACAAGACCAGTTGATCGCCGGACTATCCCGAATAACTCGTCTCACGAACTTCGTGAAGACCTGTGATACCGTGTGTAAATTGTCGGGAGTATCTCGGGCGAAAATTCCATGCGTTGAGATGCCGATTTTCGGGCTCGGATGAAAGCGGTCAAAGTTGGCAGAAAGCCCTGGCACTGGAAACGTCATAACCAGAATCCCCACTGTTGCAACACTCCAAGCCCTGTGGTCCCGAATTCTCACGGCAGACAGGTGCGGTCGCTCATCTTACCCCCAAAGGGCTAAAATTTGAGATTTCATTAATAGGTACCCGAGGAAGGCGCAGACTCATCCCTCTTGAATCGCCGCGAATTTGTGAGACTGCCCTCGTTGCTGAGTTCTTGCCTTTTGGCATTTCACTGGATTCTTGCCGAGTTCCTTCTCGCGTTTCGCCCCTTCAACTTAAGTACCCATTTCTCAACAAACCCGGCTGATAATCTGATTGCCGGCATTGGATTTGAAATTCTACCTATCGCAACGCGGTGGAGATGGATGTGCGTGAAGCGTGAATGAACCGGCGTTGACAAAAGGCCAGCCACCGACAAACTCGTTGTCAATGTGTCAATGCATTTTGCCCACGAGCACTTTTTCCTAAAGATGGCTTGATCAGCGGATTTCCAATTGTCCGAGCCAAATCCTCTCGTGCCAGCCGAGCCCGACAAAGTGGAATTTCGGCCTGAATGGCGTCGTTGCCGCGTCGTCATTGGCAAACCGCCATCACACGAGAGCAAAGCCTTGCCAGCGCTTGCGGAATGCCACTTGATCCGCCTGAAGGGTGGGACTCGGGTCACGCTTGTGGTCTTTCCGGGGCCAATGAGCGATTTCATGGCCGCGCTTCACGAGCGAGCCTGATGGATTGGCCCTGGCACCCTGATCGCCCTCTGGAACCGTTACGGCCACACCCGTCCCCCGCTGTCCGTCCTGCGTGGCAGCATGTGAGCGTTGGCCGTGCATCCCTCCATCCTTTTTGCGCCGCTATCCCGAACCGGGCTGCCGACTTCATCCGTCAACAGACAGAAAACATCGACGGTTTCCTCGCCCTTTTTGCTTCAGACACGCCGGGCAGACACAAGCGGCAAGCTTTGGAGGGGCATTCATGGCATCGCTGAGGGGCGTTGTAACCCTCTCGCAGCCCAGACCCGCCCCCGCACTTGTACCTCCCGGATGCTTCCCTCACCCCTCGGCCAACCACCCAACTGCCAACCATGGACGACGGCTACCATGACGACACGGCGGACGCGTATATTACCGCGCCCTCAAAACCCGCCTTCATTATCGTCCCCTTGAACCCTGCCGCCCGCAAGGTCCTCCACCACCCAGAGGAACAGCCACCTCCGCTACCCGCTCGACGACCCCGACGGCCTGTGGCTCAGCTTCTCCGACCCTCAAAAGCAAGAATGCACGCTGGGCAAGGGAGACGCCGACATTCACCTTCCCGACCCGAAGTCTAGCAGCAAGGGCTCGCCGCATATCCAGCCCATCCATGCCTCGTTCCAGGTCGTCGAGGATACCGGCGCCGTCCTGCTCTGGGACCACTCTGACAATGGCACCGTCGAGCCGCTCCCGCACAGCAATTCCTACACCGTCAAGTTCCGCTCCAACGCCAAGTCGGTCCTCGTCGCCCAGGGCATCAACTCGAAGATAGCCTTTGGCAAAGACCAATGGTACCAGTTCGAGATACAATGGCAGTCGGATGGGCTGTATGGGTTTCCCAAGGATGAGCCCTATAGGATGGGGCCGAGTAACGCGCGGGTGAAGAAATACGTCATGGGGCGTGAAGTCGGCGCCGGCTCATACGGCTCCGTGTCGTGGGTGCTGGATGCAACCAGCGGCAAGATCATCGCCGTCAAGAAATTTCACAAGCTCTCGGGGAAGAACCTTGAGTTTGCGACAAGGGAGATGACCAACCTCTTCAAGATCAACAGGGACGACTCGATAAAGCATGTAAGTTCATCTTGGATACTTATTGGACGCTTGTTATTTCTTGACCGTCATCGCCGCTAACTCGCAGCCCCCTGTAGGAACACATCCTCCAAATCCTCGACTGCGCCGGCGGCGGGAAGACCGACGACTGGGGTGAGATCTTCATGCCCCTCATGCAAGGAAACCTCAAAACCTTGGTCGAAAGGTACACCCCCCCGGGCGAACACGCCGCCTTGTCCGACATCGTTCTACGCCAGATGCTCCTCGCGCTACAGTGCATCGCCTCCCACAAGCTCATCCATCGCGACGTAAAACCCGAAAACATCCTGTACGACTATGACGCCACCGGAAACTACCGCTTCTGTCTCGGCGACTTCGGCTTATCCAATGACCCGGAGTTGGCGCGCACCGCCGCTGGTACCGAACCGTTCATGGCCCCTGAGGTGTTTGGCCGGAAGCGCCAGACCACCAAGGTTGACATCTGGTCCCTGTTTGCTACCGTCGTCTGGACCCGCACCCCCCAGTTCCGGCGGGATTGCTCGCAAATGCACGCCCAAGACCTACATGGTTGGTTAGTGGCCATATCTAGGGCAGACGAGTACGCGACCATGCAACGGATGGCAAGCATTGACCCCAAAAGGAGACCATCGGCGACGGAACAGCTGGCCATTCTGGACGGCCAGTTGGACGATCACGCCAGTGTGCGGAGTTTTGGGAGCACGAGTGGGGACGAGATGGGCGCCGACCTGAGTGCCCGGTTTTCCAACGTTTTGAACCTGCGGGACAATGCGCCCGGTCTCACCTATGGCTCCGGCAGTTCGGAGCCCGTCACGTCACCCGAGGTGCCATACTACGAACCCTATGTCAGCGGGCTCTTCGAGGCCCATTTCCCCGGCCAAGCAGGACCGAGCAAGGGTTATATGCCACCGTCGCCGGGTCCGGAGGAGGCCCCGAGGGATTATGGGGTGAGTCCCGTGCCCGTTCCACTTCTCATCCGCGACCCGGCTGCTGACTCGTACTAGGCATGGGTTCGACCTTACGAGAACGCATACGGACCACCCGTCAGCCACAACAGCGGGAGCGGCACGGCTGTTCCAGATACCTGGACAGCGGTCGCCCCGACGACGATTGAAACTGAAGAGGAGCCACCGAGGAGGAAGTCTAAGGGGAAGCACAGGTCTTAGATACCCTCACCCTTGGTTATTATCACGTTTTTGCTTTTGTTGTGCATTGCATCTAGGTATTTGGGAGATCATGACGGAGGTCGGGTCGGGTGCATATTTCACGTTTTACGCTTTCATGAGGGTCCGGCTCACTGGTCACTGTGCTGGCTAGACGGGAGACGGGGGGCGGAGGGAATAGGGGCTATCTGTAGAGGTAATTATTTACGTTTATGCCCGCCAAGATGGCCGGGTAGAGTGTTCAGTCTTTCTCGTCAAAAGGTTTCTTTGTTGCATCGAGCCTCGGACATATGAATTAGATCGTAGCTTGAACCCCCCATCTCCCTGCTGGTGTTGACCCATCCTGAGCAGCTCATCTTATCACAGAACCATTAACAGGTTTCATGGGTGGTAACACAAACAAACGGGAAACTACGAGAGTGTAAAATAGCGGAGTGGCGTCAGAGCCTAGCCCAAAGGCCAAGGCAAACATCATTGATTTCTTTGTTGTATCCTCGTATCAAAGAGTGACTGGTAGGTAGCAAGAATGAAAGGTTCCAGGGTCCATTCAACTGCAACGCACACTTAGAGAGAGCGACATGCCCAAAGTTCCGTCCACCCCCCAGAACCCGCGGCAAGAATTCCACGGAGCCCTTGCAGGCACCATAGCAAGCAAGGTACGCCAGTACCCATCCACTCAACAGCAGCACCTGCTAGCTAGCTAGGTAGATGGCCTAGTACGGCCCACACCGGCCACTGCCCGTGTTACAGTCACTGCCCGTGCCATAATCGCAGCACGCGCCGTTGCTCGAGCACTCGTACACGTGCTTGAGGTTGCGCTTGGCCGTGATCACGTAGCTGCCCTTCCACTTGCACGCCCCGCAGTACTGGCCCTGTCGCAGGCCCTTGACGCACTTGCAGCCCGTCTTTCGGCAGGCCCGCTTCTCGAGGTGGAGGGGCGCGTCGGCGTTGGGGGTGAGGACGTCGCGCACCTCCATGGGGATGGACACTTCGTGGGGGGAGGTGGTCGCGTCCGTGTCGGGGGTGGGGTTGGCGACGCCGAGGGTGGCGGTCAGGAGCGTGAGGGCGAGGGTGAGACGCATTTTGAGGAGGTGTTGTTGTTTTGAGGGTTTGGGTTGGTGTTTTGTGTGTGTTGTGGGTTGGTTTGCCTGATCGTGTGGATGAAGGGGCTGGAGATCAGAACAGATCCCTCGAGATGAGGTCGAGTTGACCCCTTTATATACACTTCACGAAGGCACTTGGTACCGTTTTCCCTTACCCGTCCCCCTCTCCCCGTTGCCTGACTGTTTAGTCTTCTCCGTCACTTTTCGGGTTCCCCCCCGGAATATGTTGTCATCTCTCCAGGCCATGTTGCAATCTCTAACCTCCCCTCTTCGATGCAGCCAGTAACTCATCGGCTTTCAGCTCTCGAGGAAGGCCGCGGTCTCGGCAGTTTGGCCAAGTGCGTGCCAATGCTGCGCGGGATCCATCGCGCCCTTCCAAGAAGCTCTTGGAGTGGTTCGCAGGCGAGACCGCTTTCAGCAGACTCGCTGAGCCGGGTAAAGATCGTAGTATCGAATGACTAACAATACAGCTGGGTTCTCTTGCATGGTGACTGTGGTTGACAAGAGGAGGGGCTCCAAACAAAGCGTCCCAATCACCCGGCCCAAGGCACCGGGTTCTCTAACCCATTGGCCGAAATTGCCCGGTACCCAGAGTAATATTGATTGCTATATGATTGTTATGCAGCTATGTTCCCACTCCATCTAAGACACCCAAGTACTCGGGTGCGAGAGTCTGGGGCAACACGTGTGATTGCTGACCCGCCATCGGTCTAAATGTCTGTCCGTCGACCGCTCGATCATCACATGTTGATATGATGCTTGATTACACGGCTGACGGTGGCGGCATGCTTTGCTTTCTGCTCGAGTGTCTCGGCGCTATACTCGGCGACCCCTGCCCCTCTCCGTCACCACACTGTTACATTGATCTCAACCTCGGGTACAACCAACGTAGCGGGGAAACGACCTATTCAGATCTCGACTGCATAAAAGGCAAGGAAACATGTGATGTTGATGGCAAGGAACCGAAATTCGACCACAGTCCGGTGAGGGACACCACGACGATGCCGTCTTGCCGCACCATCTACTCGTTGGCGAGCTGCTGGTGGCGTAGAGTTTTGCTTCCCCTCACTAAAATGTGCTCGAATAAGCAATCTCATGCCGAACCCAAAACAAATTAATTAGGTTGCCAGCCTTACGAACCGGTGGCCCGGAACTGTTGATGGATGAACGAGAGCCTCATGTTATTAGCCGGGACGAACCAAGAGCACAGCTAGACCGGCGTACATGGACTAGCTCTATCAACGACAATGAGGGGGCGGCGTTGAGATGCGTTTGGTACATTGGAAAGCAACTTGCTCATGGTTCGGGACCGAGGCGGAAAGCCTGCTGAGGTCGGATGCCCAGATGTCCTTACCCCTGAGCTTTCCTCCAACAAACTCTCCTAGCTTGACCTGTCTTCCGTGCGCCTCCTTATCTCCCTGCAAAGTTAGAACTTCTAACTATACCAAATCGCATTCGCACAGCACCCTCCATCCTTGACATCCACCTTTGCCACCGCTCTCGCAGTGCTATACTCAACCAACCCATCCGCCCTCTCCCTCCTCCCCTCCATCCTCCACATCAGCACATACCCCTCCCCATAATCCGTCATCGCCGCATACTCATCGTCCCAAAACGCCGGACTCACCGCATTCGCCTTCCCCCCCCTCGTCGTCGTCGGCACCCTAAACATCTTCTTCACAATCCCCCCATCCGCCCCCACCAAAAACACCGCCACAAACCCCGTATCCACCTCCTCCTTCGCCCTCGCCGACGCCCACAAATACCGCCCACTCGCGGACAGCATCACCTCCGCCGACCAGTACCGCTCCGTATCGGCCTCGATCGGCAGCAGGCTATGGCGGACGACCTCCTTCGTGACGGCGCCCGTGGCCGCGTCCAGCACGTACTCGGCCACGGTGTTGTCGGCCTCCATGACGGCGTACAGGCGCAAGCCGTTGGGGTGCGCGGCGAGATGCCGCGGGTGGGCGCCCGCGGCCCCGGGCATGCGGAAGCGTGCCACTTCGGTGGCCGCGCCGGTGGTGAGGTTGATGGTGTGGGTCCAGAGGAGGTCGCCGTTGAGGTCGGCTGAGTAGAGGAGTTGCGGTTGGGGTTGGGGGGTGGTGGTGGTGGCGTTGGTGTTGGAAGGGGCGGTGCGGGGGGAGAGGGCGAGGCCGTGGATGCCGGATTCGTTGGTGTAGGTCCAGGTGGAGAGGATTTTGGTGAGGGCGCCTGTGTCGGAGGTGGAGAGGGACATGCCGCAGGCGCTGGGGGAGGGCCAGGAGCCGGTGAAGACGTGGTAGGGCGGGTTTGGCATGGCGGTCACGAAGCCGCTGGTGGTGTTGAAGCAGGCATCGGGGGCCCGAGCAGTTTCTTGGTAAGTTTAACGTTTGTAACCATTGATCACGCTGTAGCTGGCGATTCGTGTCTCGTGAGGGGAACTGGCGTAGATATTCTTTTTTGCGTGCTATTCACAATAAGTGAGTATCATGGGAGTTGTGAATCGTGGAGTATAGAGGGGCTCACGTCAAAGGTAATCCAGGCGTGGGAGGCGTCAGCGGTATTGTTTTTTTAGGAGCTTGAAATCATTGGTCTCGTCGTTGAATTCGAGGGCGTAGATGGATGCTGGTGGTAGTAGATTTCCCACAAACAAGTTGTGGACGGCCCCATGGGCCATGGGGGCCAACACCAAGAGGTGCGGCAAGAGTGTTGTCGACAGCTTCATGTTAGCTGCGTGACCCCCGAGAGTAAATTAGCCCAACATAACTGCCAAGCAAACAACGGAAGCCATGTCTTGGCCAGCAATGGGCTAGTTATAGGCAAGCAACCCCCTTTTCCCCGGTCATGATTTGCGCGCATCGTGCTCACGCACCCTGGTTTCCACTAGAAATTGTTGAAGAGACGTAGTACCTGTGTAACATGACAATCAGGCTCAAGTGCCGAACATGCACGGCAGCGGTGTTTTACTCATTATCTCGGATTTGCTCGTGGTTATACTTAGCCTAAACGATATGCCTGGAGGAACTCCAGGTTCCTTAGGTCGAAAATGCCATGGCCTGCTCCAAGCACGAACCAGTTTCTTTCCTTTTTCGGACATGTCCCCACTAGTAAACGGTGTCATTTTGAACCTGTACTATCGACTTCTCACTATAGAGTTTTGGCTTTTTCTCCTTTCGATTTCTCTCGATGGCATCTCGATGTCTGGCGTCATCTGCATTCTGCTTCCTCTCATCAGCATCTCGCAGTCGGTCTTGGCGGTGGTGGTGCACGGACTATTTGATGCTTGACACCTGGCCAATCGGATCGCCGGAGAAAAGCCGCTAACCCGCACTTGGCATCAGGACCCCTGTGACTCGCTGCTTCGCTCCTGCTTTTGCATGCCTCCGTCGCGCATTCCTTGACAATCACGAACACGAACAAAAAAATCGGATTTCTGTCAAAAAGTGGCGAAAGATGAGGTTTACTACTACTAGAGCGACGCACCCGCTTCTTCGTCAGCAGCTTTAGTCTGCGCTGATTCGGCCATGATGTCCCATTCCTGGAACCACGACGACAGAGAACAACGTCAACATTGCCAAGATTGCCTGGCTCAACAGGAAGGATACAAGCATGGCCTACGGCTCGATGGTCGTCTACGTGACGAAGGGTAGCGAAGCAAATTGCTTCTTTGACGCACAAAATACACGGAACCTATCAGCTCTGTGAGATTACGCCAGAGGTTGATCTTTACGGGATCTGATTACTGAAGCCCCTAGATGACGATATAGCTTACTGGAGACTCAAGAATGCGGCGTCATACATCGGCGATGAGGTCAAGCCGGTGCTAGAGGCCACCTTTTTTACACCGCGGTGCTCCATTTTCCCAATCCAAGGAACTCGATACGTTCTTTCCATCCCGATTTTCTGACCTAAACTACAATCATCTCCTGATACTGTTTATAATTCCATAGCAGTCAAGATGGCTTCTTCTTCCGCCTTTAACAATTACAACGTTGACTCCGCTATGGGGCCTACCTGCAGCCGGCAAGTTCCTCCAGGCCTCCTTTGGCGTGCCCGCGCGCAGCGGGCACGGTCACTCCTGTCAGGCGGTACGCCGGTCGGTCGACATAACCCCATTACCTCAGCTATCTTATCAATAATATCCCAGGACGAATAGCTCAGGGGTAGAGCAACCGGCTGCAGTCCGGTAGGTCACGCGTTCAAATCGCGTTTCGTCCTCTTCTTTTTCCCGGCGTTGTTCGATGAGCTTTACCACAAGTTTTTGTTCCGGTAACTTATGAATTGTGTGTTGTGTTGTCTAAGACTCTGGCTTCCGTCAGCACGCTCGTCATTGGAGTGGGTTGTTTCTGTGAGGAACGAAAGAACTCTGTCGAGCCGCAACGTGTGTCAATCTGTATCCAATTTGATCACCAACCCCCCCCTTCTTTTTTTCTCATGTCCCTGGTTCCTCGTCGGACTCCTTAAGGTTGCTCCGTTTGCCCTGTCGGCGAAGATACCGGGCTTCCTTCCGCCACCTCCTCAGGTTGATCCTCCGTTGCCTCGTGTTTGTACAGCTTGATGTTGATAAACAGCGCAAAGAGGCCAACATCATACGCCAACCTCAGGGCACCGGCAACCACAAAAGCCACCCAAAATTTACCACCTCCCGCCAGCAAACCTGTGATGCTGGGCCCGGTCATGGACGCCAGCGTCCGCAACATGCCCGTAATGCCCATGACGGCTGTCCGCTCCTCGGGACGTACCACGGCCGCGATGAGTGCAGCCCGAGGCGCCTGGTCCATGTTGTTGAGCCCAACCCGTAGAAGCAGCAACGCAAAGGTGAGAGGCACGGTCTGGGCTAGGGGAAACACCAAAACCGCTGCTGATGACGGAATGTGGGTGAAGACCATGGTGTTGACCAACCCGATATAGCGTGCCAGCGGCCCAGAGAAGACGTTTGACAGCGCCGCGAGGAGGTGGCTGATCGAGACGATGTCGCCGAGCGCCGACTTGGGGAGGTGGAACTTCTGGTCGATGTAGTAAGTCGTCAGCGACATGTTGGCCATGCCGTCGGCGAGGGAGTCGACCATGAGGAGGAACCACATCACCACCATGATGGCGAGCGTCTCGCGCGAGATCTGGGAAACCCAGCTTGACTTCGCCTTGGGCACCTTCCCACCATCCGTTACTGGTTCCGTCACCTGCGACCCGCTGAGGAGCGGTTCAGTCTCACCCTCCACCGGCTCAACCCTTTTCAGCTCGCACCGCTTCGACAACATGAGAGCACACCCCATATTAACCAATCCCATACCAGTGTACACCCAAAAACACGCATGATACGCATCCACCAGCGCCCACCCCTCGCGCCCCCTCAACCCTTCAACCATCCTCCCGGACAACTCCGTCCCCAACGCACTCCCCAAACTCGCCAACGTAACATACCACACCAACACATCGGCCCGCGTCCTCGGCGTCGTCAGCTCCGAAACAATGGACTCCTCTACGGCCCTAAACGGCCCAAAGTCCCCTCCCGTCGCACTAATGACCCCCACGACCGCCGCCCCCAACAACGCCCAAAACTCCTCACACAGCGCAAACACCACCCCGGACAAAACCATCAGCCCCGACCCAAACAGCAGCGTCCTCCTTCTCCCCACCCGATCCGCCACCAGCGTCAGCAACAACGTCAACACGACATCCCCAAACAGCGTCAGGGTCATGAACAGGCCGATGCGCGAGTCGGAAAAGCCCAGCTCGGCGAAGAAGAGGGCTAGCACGAGCGAGCCGCCGCCGTAGGCAAACATGCGGCAGGAGCGTGACAGGATGACCAGCCAGGCGTCGCGGCCGGTGGCGGCAACGGAGGAGAGGCCGGATTCGCGGAGCGTGGCGTGTAGAAGGCGGTGGGCCATGGTTGGTTGGTTGGTTGGTTTCTTTCTTTTTGACTTTTTGGGTTGGTCGAGGGGATGGGAGGGGATTGGGGCGGTGTTGAGGGAAAGGCGTTGTTTAACTTATTAGTTGGTATTATTTCATGCTAGTTATTTATTCGTATTTTTTCTTGTTTGGTTCTTGGATGCATGGACATGCTTACACCGCCGCTGCCCGTGCTATGTCCGTGAGCCCGTGACATGCAGATAAAAAAAAAAAAAAACACATGTTGCGGAGTCACCAGTGTCACCAGTCACCACCGAAGGCAGCAGCGAGAAAACTCGAATCCCCGGAGCTATCGGAGCCGGTGTCGGAGACCGGAAGACCCACTTCCGCATGAGGCAAGAGGTGACGCATCCGACGCAATTTGGGAGACTTCGGCTTTGGTATTGCTTGCTCGCCTCGGTGCTCGGTGCTCGGTGCTAAACGTGTAAGTGGGCATTTACTGGGCATATACTAAATAAAGGTTTGGTTTGGTTCCAAAATTGGTGAATATTTGAAGGAGGATTCACCTCCTTGATATAACACTGACAGCACATCAACACATGAATCGAACGGCTTCTGTCTTGGTGATATACACATTAATACTATGTACTGTCTGGCCCCGCCAGCATGGATGCAGCCGTGAACCCGTTCCCGGTTCCCTTGTTCCCATCCCTTCCTTGTAAGCCAGTATGCAAAATCCCAAACGCCTCGTAACGTCATCAAGCCCGATCACTACCCCCCAGGCCGAACCTCTTCCAAAACACCTTTGATGCCAAACCCCAGTTTTACCCAACCCCAACGAGTCCTCTTTCGGAACCTGTTCCAAAGCTTTCTTGGTATGTACACACACCTGACTGCGCCGGCATCTACCGTGTATGTGCGTTAATGTTGTGTTTTGAACAACTAGCAACTCGCCGCGAAAAACGTATCCCCATCGACTGCTTTGTGCAGCGCCAAGTAAAAGGCAACAGCGATTGGGTGTGGACGGTGTCGATGTACCGTCGGAGTAGATTGAAATATAACAAAAAACGACAAAGGCCTGCCAAGATACGTCCATTCGAGGAAAGGAGACCTAGCAGTGAGAGAATAGCCCGAGATTGGTGCCTCGAGCGACCCACACACCATGCTAGGAGACAAGGAAACGTGAACCCGAAGCCAAATGTGTAATTGCCAGAAAGAAATGGGAAAATATATCTTGTCAAGTCATGCCTTGTTGGGTGAAATGAACAATAAGAAAGACCACGGCATTGAGAGGTGATTCCGATGGCAATCGAATCGAAGAGAGATGGTTACCGGAACGGCTACTGCTCCATCGTCGCGAATGTGAGGTCAAACGGCAAGTCGGCCAGATCATCACGAGACCCCTGCACCGTAGTCGATGGGAGGAGTTGGTCCATGTATGCGCCGGCTTGCGTGATGGTCGCGGTGGATGAGACGGGCGAAGTGTAGCCATGGCTGTTAAGGCTCATCATAGACGCCGCCATGCTCTGTTGCGTGTTTGGCTCTGCGTTCCTGTAGTCGAACCCGGCGGACGAGATGGGGAGCCCGTCAATTGATGGCGCGGGGAAGACGGGGTGGTTGAGACGGTACATATCGGACAGCTGCGAGTCTAGGTCGCCTTGGAACGAGGCGCCGGTCAGGTCGATGGACTGGCCGAAACCTCCTCCGACGCCGGCAAATGTGGGCATGCCGTATTCATCGGCGGACATCCGCATGGGATGCCCGCCTTGCGAGTTGTACTGGGAGCCGGCAAACTCGTTCTCGTAGTCTTCGGGCTCTACAGCGCCCACCGATTCAGTTCCATCGGGCATCAGAGCACCGGCTTGGTCCATGGGGACAGTGACCTCCACCATCCACTGCTTCAACTCGCTCATGGACGGCCAGTCGCCGCCACCTTTCCCCCCTCGCTTCTCCTTCTCTTCCTCGACCTTGATATTCCCATTCTTGCCGGCCGCCCCCTTCCGGGCCTTCACCTTGAAGTGCGTGCGGCGGAGGTGCGCAGCGGCGTTGTAATAGGCGCCGTAGTGCTTGTTTTGCGAGCACTGTTTGCAATCCTTGAGCGGCTTGACGGCTGTCTCGGAGTGTGGAATGCCGTAGAGGCTGGGGTCGCGGCAGACCCACTTCTTGACCATGCTCTTGTGTTTAGCCTCGGTATGTCGCCGGAGCTCATGCTCGCCTCTGAAACCCTCGGGATGGTCGTTACACTGGTTGCACAGCACCTTGGGATGCTTGGGGCGTTCGTATTTAGTCTTGGTGATGGCGGCTTTGCCGTCCTTGGCATGGTTGGTCTGGTCGGCTGCCTCCTGCTTGACAACACCCGCGGCCGGTTTGGGCTGAAGGTGCCGGGACTTGGCCGCGTAGTTTTGTCGGGCAAGCGCTTCCTTGGCCCGAAACTTTAAGGACGAGTTCGACTTGATACTGTCCCTGGACACCGAGCGTTCCATCGACAAGTGTTGGGCGAGGCAAGGGCCATTGTCGTGCGTCGAGGCGTCATCTGACGAGTTAGATGGGGCACTGGATTGCGATAACGACGGTTTCATGGCGTGCTGGTGTTGGGTAAGGGGGGATTGTAGAGGGGCGGAAGACGGGTAGGCGTATGAGAACGAGCCCCCTTGCATGACGATAATGCCCGAGTCCTCTGAGGCACGCTTTCCTAGCAACGGCGGGGGAACGGCGGCCGGGCTGGGGCGATAGCTCCCCGCCGACTGTTGCGACCGGATTCGCACCATCTCGCTAAACTGGCCAGAGACGTCGTTCATCGAGCTGTTCCGCCGCGACATGGGGGCCGTCTCTATCGTCGGGCCCGAGGTTAGAGATCCGTAGGCGGAGGGGAAACTCGAGCTCGCGTAATGATCGGGCTCTTGGGGAGACAGGAGAGCGGACTGAGGGATGTTGATAGGGGATATGGTCGAAAGCACAGAGTCATCGTGCATAGACAGGAACTCGTCCACGCCCATCTCTCGTCCAAGCTCGCCGGGTTGCGAGCCGCCAGTCATGAGGTTTGGGCCCGGTGCAAAGGTGTTTGCGAGATACTGGAGCTGGCTTTGGTGGAGGTAGTCACCTAGGGTACCGGGAAGTGTGGTCGGGAGGTTATTTTGCATGGCTGGAGGAGCAGCGGGGGCTCCACTACGGGCAAATGCATTTGGGTTGGGGCCCGGGCCCGGGCGCGCGACGCTCGACCTTGACCGCATCATGGGGGCTATTGAAGAGGACCCCGCGGCATGCGTGGTCTTTGAGCGCTTCATCGGGCGGCTTTGATCCTGGGGATGGGTGAGCATGAGCAAGAGTGGGGCCGCCTCTCGGATCCCGCTGGACGTCGGGGGGATCTTACCTGAGCGGGTGCGGGATAAGGCTGCGCCCGGCTGAGTTTCTCCATCAAGGCGCGTTTTTCCCGTTCATTCTGCTCAAGCGCAGCCCTAAGCTGTTGGACCTCGTCGACTTGACCCATCCTGCGTGGATGAAGCTATGAGGAAAGAAATGTTGGTGGAAGTAGATGGTTGGGACAAGAGAGACCCAGCCTCGTGGGCTGAAGTGGGACGGATAAGCGGACAAGAGGCAGGCTGTCTGCAGGGTGCGACGGAACCCGGCGGGCGGGCAGTGTCTTGAATGGATGGGACTCAAGATTGCTTGCTGCAGACAAGCAAACGAAGCAGGATGGAGGATGGAACAAGAGCAGAAAGAAGATTGGCAGGCCGCTGGAGAACAAATGATATTTATCCAGTCGGGACCGCGAGGCTTTGGCATGCAGTAGGACTCGGCACACCGAGTTGTCGAATGGACACGGGTGTGCTGGATGGGGGATGGACGGCAGACGATTTCAGGTCGAGATGCAAGCTGCACACCCAGTCAAGTGGGTGGGTGGGAATCTTGGGCAAGCACGGCTCTGGAGGCTCTGATGTGGTGCCAGGCACACAGCCAACCCACTCACACCCGGGCGGGCCAGAGGTGACGACTGTGCTTGGATCAACGGTGTAACGGACCAGGGGGCTTCTGGGGGGGCAAGCTTTGATTGAGTGCCCATGTTCGCCATGGCACTGCCCACCGACCCCGGATTGGCGTCGGCGAGCCAGTCTCGGCGCCTCAGTGGGTCGCCCATGCTTCGTGACGAATCCGGAGTCCTGGAGATATGCCAAGGATGTACCCTGGCTTGCCTGGGTTAGAGATCAGCTCCCCTTCGGACAGACCATGGTGAAGGGGCTTTGCCTTTTCCAGCAGGACAATTCCATGTCCATGGACATCTGCTTGACACGATGAAATGCCACGCCTCTGTGGCCCTTTTTTCTCGGACCAGGGTGTCGTCGAGACATTTGCCATCGAATCCATGCTTGGCATCGATCGCGAATGGAGTGTTTCCATTTCAATTTCGACAGAGGGATTGACTGCATGCAGAACGGTTGAGCACAGCAGAGCCACTAACCAGTGTCTGAGCTGTGCCCGGCTGCAGAAGGGATCCAGTGATGCCGTTACACTAGACGGACGATTGGCCGATGGTTTCTCGGCAAGTTTCGCTGGGGAAACAATCCACTCATCGGTTTCCATCCAAGGGCTAAAAGTCGAAGAGTGGAAAAGGCTCTTCTGGGTCTTCACTTTGTTGGTGTCCCACGACGTCGCTCTCTGGGGATTGGGGGGCCTCAGAGAGCGGGCAGTGAGCCGAATCGCACAAACTGTGGTTGGGTGGAACTGCCCGGGTGATGCGCAACTGCATCCAGTCAGCTCCAAAGGAGGACAGCACAGCGCTTCTGGCAGGCAATCAGGCCCCGCTGCTCACGCGGGCACTTTGCGCGGGATGGAGGTGACACTTTCTTCTGGAATTCTTCGTCCGCTATATCCGGAAGTTGAAGGGGGTCGAAACGCCAGCTGGCAAGCGCAGTCTCAGTCCCTAGTTGGCATAATATCGGGCATTCAGAGGGTTCGGGAGTTGCGAGAAGTGACAACAGGGAGGTGGGATGGATGGTTGCAGATGCTGCTGAGTCACATTCTAAAACCCGGAGTTGAAACGGAAAAAAAGCGATTGAGAGACGGGATCCATGTCTTGGTCGAGGGGCCGGCATCCAGAACGGGGAGTCATTTCAATTCAGTGCTGTGACGTGACTTCCTGTTTTTCTCATCGGTTTCCTGAGGAAGCCACGGTCGACAGTTCAGCAGGCAGCTAGGTATTAAACAAGAGGCAGTCGCGATACACGTTCAGAGAACTTGATCGGACGCTCCCAATTGCCCCCAAGTTATGGTGCTAAGCAGAAGTTTCGTCTTTACCGAAATCTTCATCTTTGACCTTTTGACGACGTTTCGGCCAATCTTGAGCCAATCTCTGCAATAATGGAAGCGATGCATGCCCGTGGTGTGTGTCTGGCTTGACAACTCAAGCCGGCCTCGATTTCCGGGTTGGCACGAACCCCACTAACTAGGCTATTTCCAGTTGTAGCTGCCCCCCGATCTGTGCCGCGACACTGGTCAACAGTCGTCGAATCATCTGCTCAGGGCTTCGAACTCACGACCGGAACAGCTTCCATACAGCCCGGGTGGAGGGTGGTCGAACACGCTGTTGGCCATGCGTCGCCGCCTCGTTGTCAACAGGGGACCCCGCCCATCCCTTCTTGCTGCAGGACCATCACAGGCGCCGTTATTGGCGGGCCAGGCTCTGGAGAGTGAGGCGAAGGCTTTTGACTGGACACAAATCGCCGGTTGAGTGGATCCATTTCGGGCGCTGCAAATCGCCAATCTGTGTTCAGCGTCCCGACCTGATGGATCCCCCACTATCGCAGCCACGTCCACCACACTGGCCGGGCGCGGCACTCTCGGCTTTTCGCAGTTCCAGGCCACCAGGCTCACTACGTTGGGCTCCAATTCCCGTCCTTGATTGACCCCTTTGAGATCTCACAGGTGGTCTGTGCGTTCGGCTGCCCTGCCTTGCCTGCATGGTGGGAGGGCAGCAGCCAGCATGGCCACCACCAATTGATGAGTTGTCCGTTGGCTGCAGATGTGACACGTTTCTGGTCACCGGGACTCACCTTTGGGCTCTTGTGCCTTCCCTCCCACAGTCTCGGTGACTGTCGAATGGTTCGGGTGCACATGCTGAGAAATGACTTGCAGTCGGTACCGGTTGCTCGAACCGAGACATTCAAGCGAGCCGATGAACCGAAGGGCTTCTTTTGCCGAAGTTGGGTTCGTCGCCATTTCTCGAAAAGACGATCGCACTCTCCTCCTCTCGCACACCGCCGGGCCTGGCAGTCGGAGACAGGGGACGGATCGGCTCCGAGTAGCCCAGGCTAGACCCACTTGCTTCGCCCCGCCCCGGGGTCCGTACCGGGAAGACACACGGACGCTACCGGGTCCCGGGGAATCGGGTGACGCCATCCGGCCAAACCCCGAAACATTCAGGCAGCGAATTTACGTGAAGAGTTGAAATGAGTTAGTTATGGTAGAGACTGTCTCGGGCGGCAACCTGCCTTCTGGCAAGGTTGGATATCGTGGGCCCCCGCCGACCTCGTGGAGTTCGAGGATGCCGCATCATCCCTACCTTCATAACGGTCTCATAACGGTTTTCAACTGGCGCTAAATTATAATGCATGCCGCCGGGACCTCGACATAGTCGTGAGGACAATGTAGCCCGGATCGCGATCTTCCGGCTTCTCAGCGGAGGTGCACAGTCCCTCTCGCCATCCGCCGTCCCATTTACGTCTTTGTCGAGCCTTCATGTGAGCAATTGCCGCCGCGATTTGCAGGCCAGGGAAGCCATGTCGACATTTGGACCACTGTGTGCGTTTTTTTCTGCCGGTGGTGGGCTGAGATTGTGCCAGTCCTCGAGTACACCGAGAACTGGGTATGGGCCACGGGCGGGCATGGAGGGGAGTTGGCCGTCTTGGTCCGGTATCACACAGCGCCGCAAGGTGATGGGCTGGACCGAAGGGAATGTTCGGCAAGTGTCGTCGTCCACCTCACGTGCTGTTGAATGTCCGCTGGAACGCAACCTTCGCTGGAGATTTGAGAATACTTCGCCTCCCACGGTGTCGATGACCAAAGTCGGGCAGCTTTGGCTGCTGTGCTAATATTGCCGTCGGCCAAGCGCACCAACCTGACCCTCTCGGCCAGAGCAGCGAGCGCGTTCGCGGTCCTGGCCTCTAAGAGCCCAGGGGCTGACTTGACTGGCACCATAATGGCTCGACATTTTACAGTTGGTTTCCTTTGGATTGACCGCATACTTTTGAGCATGCATGATTCTGTCCTCTGGGGAATGGGAATGGGAGCCTTGTTCTAACCTTGTCGCCCTGGTTGCTCATGAGGACGTATCTTGTAAGCCTAGTCGTCTCGTCTAGTCGTCGTGATCAAATCTCTGCTAAGGTTCCTGTTTGGCGGGATCGGATGGAAAGACGCTATCGGACGGAACAACGGCAGAACAAGAAAATCGTACTAAATGGACGATAGGAAATTCTCACAGAGCGGTCAATCACAGCGGCGTACCTAGACGGAGGAGGATGAAAGATGGAGGAAGATGAGAGATAAAAAGATGCGAAGATGCGCTGGCTGCGATGACATAATCTCGGGCTGGAGCGATAAGGCCACCTTATCAGTTCGCATGCGACAAGCCAACAGGTGTCCCAATCCCCGAAACAGCACTGGTCGCAACACTTCACTGGGTTGAACCACTGTGACAAACGACAATCACAGGCATCCGGCCATGATAGCGACGGAACCATGCGTCGCCTCGATCTGGTCCTCCTAGCATCGCTGCAGCTCTGTCAAGCTCGGCAGCCCAGCTTCAGCGTCCATGACGACTTGCTCGCATACCCCCAGGTAGGCATTGATCAATAGCTCCCAGAATGCTCTGTACATACCTTACGACGTGCGATCCGAGCTTGCGACAGCGCGCCGCTAACATTACGTTTATCTAGTTCGAGGTCGTCTTTGCCGACGACTACATCTCCGAGGCCGATGCGCTTGCCATTCTCGAGTCTTCGCACGCAGGAGGCGCCACACACACGACCGGCTTCTCAGAATCCGATTTAAGCAAAATTCCTGAATCCGCACCGGCCGAGGTTTCCGGGACAGCGAGCGGGAATGGAAAGGACAACAGTCATGGCGCGCGCGAGAACAACGAAGATATCCCAATCGCCGAGACGTACGAGCTAATCAACAGCAACCCGTGGAAGTACCTCTGCGCCATCCCGGTCATCGCACCCCCACCCGTCTTGAACCGGACCGCAACTGAGCTGGCCAAAGCCGAGGAAGCTCGTGAGCTGAGTAGAGCATCGACTAAGGGCTGGGAACTGATGGGCGGGCTCGAGGGACAGTGCATGTACTTCGTGGCGGGATGGTGGAGCTACAGTTTCTGCTACGGCAAGGCCGTCGTCCAGTACCACGCCCTGCCAGGCACCAAGGCCACCGATCCGCCGCTTAGGGACGAGAAGGATCCAGAGTACGTCCTCGGCAGGGCACAAGAGACGGTGGTCGATACCAAGGCGGTGGCGGATCAATCGCAGCCGGATAGCCCGACCAAAAACGTCCCCCCGCCAAATGCGCAGCTCCAGGTCAAAGGCGACCAACGCTACCTCTCGCAGCGCCTAGAGGATGGCACGATTTGTGACCTCACCGGCCGCCCGCGTACCATCGAAATCCAATATCACTGCAGCCCCGGCACCACGGTAGACCGCATTGGTTGGGTTAAAGAAGTCACTACTTGCACCTACATGATGGTTGTCTACACGCCGCGCCTTTGCAGTGATGTCGCCTTCCTACCGCCTAAACCAACCCGCGCCCATCCGATCCGGTGCCGCCAGATTGTTGGCACGGATGAGGAGGAGCTCGCCTGGCAGTACAGCAAGGTTGCCTCAGCGAGCGAGCTGCTCGGGCAGAAGCCCCCCCAGGCCACCAAGCACACCGGCACCAAGAACTTGCCGCAGAACCACTTTGCTGGGGTTAACATTGGCGGCGTCGTCGTCGGCTCCCGCAAGCACATCGGCGAGGAGCACGTGCACAAGTTGGCTCTCCCCAGGGGCGTCACGCGCGCCACGGCACCCACGATTGAGGTGCTTGCTAAGAGGGAAAAGGCATCGTCAAAAGTGGACGTTATGAGCGACGCCGAACTGGAGGAGCTGAACCTCAGTCCGAGGATGATTAAGCGAGGCGTGGAGGAGATGAAGGCCGAGGCTGGGGACAGGGGGTGGACGCTGCAATATGTTAAGGACGGGGAAACAGTCGACTACTATGGCGTCTTCGACGACGACGACACCGACGGCGCGGGGACCAAAGAGAGCACAGAGAAGCAACAACAAAGTTTGCCTGAGGGTCAGAAGGGGGATCAGAAGGGGGAGGCTCAAAAGGCGGACCAGAAAGAGGCCCAGAAGGGAAAGCAGGATACTCGGGCCGGGGATCAGAAAGAAGAAAGGCGGAAGGGAGACCAAACAGACCAACGCCGCAAGGCGGAGGCGGATGGCAAGAAGTCCGAGGCTACCCAGCCAAAAGCCGAGGAACAAGAGGGGTCGCAGGAAGTGTTTTTCAAGGAGGAGCTGTAGGGGCGGGCTCAAGCGTGCGTGTACACATCCATCTTCGTATCAAATTACTTCAGCATTCTTTTCCAGCTTGTTTCTACCCCTATTGCAACATCTGCTGCGTCTCATTCCCACAATACCCTTCCGGCCTCTCCATCAACTCCCTAACCCCCCTCAATCTACCACCCTTTGAACCTCCATCAACTCCGCATACCCCCCCTCCTCCACCACTCTCACCCCTTCCAACCCCACAATCCCACCCGCTCCCCCCCCCAACCACTGCTAGCCGATACGCAATCCACACGAGCATCCCAGTCCCCCCCATGCGCCACGCCGTCTGCCGCCCGCTGAATGCGCCCCTCGGTCGCCTCGTCCAGCGTCACCCACTGCCGCCGCCCGCCGTTGACCAACAAGCCTTTGGGTCTCGCCGACGTACCGTATCCCTGGGCAAGGGCGCTGGTGAACGTAGGCGTTGGCTTGGTCAAGGTGTGGCGGGTGGGGTTGGAGTTGAGGGGTAAGGGTGGTGTTGGTGGTGTTGGTGGTGTTGGTGGTGTTGGTGGTGTTGGTGGTGTTGGTGAGTGTTTTGAGGGTGGAGGGGAAGGTGCTGGGTATGCAGTGGCCGTTCTGACACTTGAATCTTTGGCCCAATTCCTTGATGGGGCCGTGTGATGATTAGGGGGTTGGATATGTAGGTATAGACGCACACGCCATGGCACTTGGGATTCTATTTTGAGAACAAAAATCTTATTTAGATGCCTAGCATCCATCTAAGCTCCATTGCCCCACTAGTAAAATGGTTCTCATGCTACTTCCATACTTACTCAGGCCATCCGCGGCTCAAGCAACAAGAAAGCAGCAGCCCTGCCTATTCCTCAACAATTAGCGCCTGATAACCCTCCAGCTTTTGAACGAAACCTCGAACGCCCCCACGCCGTTGGCGGGGACGTTGACGGTCGTCATCATGCCCGTCCCTTTCGTCCCGGCGTAGCACTGGACACAGGTGTCGACGGGGCACGGGGCTGAGAACCTGACGCCGGTAGGAGTGCCGCGTACGTCTTCGAGGACGTTGAATCGGGACTGGAAGTCAACAGAACGCGGGCCGTCCATGGCGTTGACCTTCCAGGCGCGGTTGATAGCGGCACTAGGTTTAGAGAGAGTATGTTAGTATGCCATGGTATTGAAACCACTCGAGGTACGGGGGCTATGGGCGGGGACAAGAATGGAGGTTTAATGGTGCCTGACTGACGGGTAGTCGTTGCTAGGCATGATGGAGATGGATAATGATGGGAGCTGGAAAACTCTGGGTACGAGTTGGAAGGTGTTGATAAAATAAGATGTGGAGATAAAGCTGGTGTAATGATCTGATGAAAAGGAGGCTTTCTCAAATCAATGAGGGAGGCCGGTCTTTATAGCAAAGATTTCTCACATAACCTGGCACGACAAGCGGGAGAACATGATACAGTCGCCATGGCAGCACATTCCCCTTGCAATGATAGATTGCGGCCGCCATCAAAGAACATTTTGGTTCAATGTCGCCCTGGCCCATGCTTTGTTGCAGCAGATCGCGAGAAATGAAATCATAGACGGTTCCTCCGGGTCTGGTGGTGAGGCGAACCCCATCGAGGAGATGGCATGGCACAGTGAAGCCATCCCCTTAAGGAACTCCTTAATCCATCGCGTCGATACAAGTGGGACCATACCGGGATATCCATGTGGCAGCTCATAGGGCGGACAAGGACATCCACGGTCAGGGCGGTTCGGCCAGGTAAGCGTCATAGAACCGTGATCAGCGCCTTTCACGTAGCACCGTGATCCACGTTGCCCCGGTAAAAAGAAATAAATAACTACATGAAACCGGATTCATCATGTATAGAAAGGTCGATGCTGACGGCCCCGTAGTTGAGCGGTCCCTCGCCACCGGTATCTTCCGGCAAGGCCGACTATGTCTTATGTTTAGGAAAGCTGTAAACTCACTTGTTGGTCTCAGGTATCCAACCGGCGTGCGGCGTGCTTCCTGAGGACCCATTGGGATAGTGGGGCGGTGGAGTTTTGGGTTGTGCTTCGTGGGATGGTATTCCCGGGGCGCAATATCCAGTCCAGTAACCGGCCTAAAAGTACGGTTTCCAGGGGCGCTAACCTATGTAAGTCTAGAGCTATCTGTCGCGTACACCTTTAGACTACCATGCGTCCACAACACCTTCGTTCGTTTAGGGTAGAGAGAGTGAGATAAGCATCCGAGGCTGGTATTTGTACGTTCGCAAAGTCTATCCGGTCGGATGGGGCACAGACTTTCCTCTGTAGAATCCTTGTGGACCACGCGCCGCCGCCAAGTGCCAGGGAGCCGCCGCAATCCTCCTACTCCTCATTGCCATCCTTTGTGACTAGCTCCTAGCCCTCTCCAAGCTCCGTTGAGCGATAACTGTAGTCTATGAGTCGACACCCAGCTCCGGAAGTTAGAGCAACCCATAAATACTGGCAGGGCCGCTACTCGGTGCATTTGTCGGCAGAACAGACACTCCATTGAAGTTATCTGATCCTACACATATGTCCCCTCAAAAGGGCAAACCCTCCACGCAACCCACACACGTCTTCCCCGGTCGTTCGACCGGTGTTTTACCCCTGTCCAAAGCGATCATCCATAACGACTGATGTATGCTGCGGACTAACGGTTCGACCCTCAATTGCTGTTTTTGGTGTTCAGAGAGGCCTTGGGAAGGAGAAGGATGGATCATGGGTCTTTCTCTCGCTTCCAGGGTATGAATAGATTCGCTTTGGCGGCCTTCCCAGGCAAGACTACCTAGGTAACCATGGCAGCCCATACCGACAGAACGAACTCCTTACATGGGATCTGCTGCTCCAACAATAACGTAACGCGGAAGGCTAAATCGGCCAACTTGTATGGGGATACCAATCCGTTGATGCGAAACGGCCGCTCCTAGTTTTTATAGTTGGTATTGAGCCGAGTCCGATGAGCGCCAATACCATCTTTGCCTCGTTGGAAGTGGTAGCTGAAGCCACCCAGGAGGCTTCAGCTATACAAGAGATTGTGGAAATGCTATGCTCTTCGATCCGAGCTGGTCCACTTTGAGGGCATCGTAGACAAGAGCCGTCTTTTCCGCGGTCACTAGGAAGTGGTGAGGCGCAACAAGATCCTGAGGCCAGTCTTTGTACGACTTGACCGCATCTCTTTCAGTGTGGTGCTCGACGCCGCTTCCATCATCCCCGTCGTGGAATACGAAATCGAAGACGACGATGTTGAGCCCTTTGCCCGCTGCCTCTCCGCCCCCGCCCTCGAGCCCCAAACGCGAATCCCCTACGGCTCCTCTTTCGCCAAGTGGCCCCCATTCACCAACCACTCCTAACCCATCCTCATCTACTGCCTCTCACACGCTCAGTACAACGAGATTGACCTCCCAGACTCCCTCCACCAACCCCACCGCGTCAACCAAGGCTCCCCCTTTGTTCCCACCCTGCACCTACATGTGCCCTATCTCCCTCCTCGCCCATGACAGACAACCTCCAACAAACATACCTAACTTCCCCGCAGCAATCCCCAACCACGTAGCCCACTCCCGGGCACCATCGACACCCCAAGTCCCACGCAGCTATTGACCGCAACCACCACCCGCCGGCACCTCGCCCCCACCCACATCCGCATCAACATCTCCTCCCACGTCAACCCCCCCCACCCCGCCATCACCAGGTCGCGCTACACGTCAGCGGTGGGGGCGCCGGGACTGGCACGGTTTTAAGTTTTACTGTTATAGGGGGAGGTACCGGGTCAAGGAAGGTTTAGGGGCATCGCCAAAGAGTTGATATATGGGATAATCTCCAAATTGGTGTCGAGTTCTTTCCCCCCATTATATATTAAGCCCTGATCATCTGTAACATCAAGCTGCTGAAACAAGTTCCTTGTGGTATAGTTACCATGTCCGGGGATGTTATCACTGGAGGCCATTACAGTCGTATCCTGGTGATGTTAATTCTTGAGTTCCCACATATTGCACACGATGGGGGTACATATCCGAGACAGGGGCGGTATTATCAACCTGGCAGCGGCCTGATAAGAAATCAACGTTTTGGGAATGGCCATAGACCAGAGAACCAGAGAGGTTGGGCTCTGGCCACTTTGCTTCTCGCAGGTGACGAAATCGCGGGACCCCTCTCCGTAATTATGAACCGTCCACTGTGCCTCGCAAATTTAAAGCGTTGCTGTTTGGTTAGTTAATGTTACCTTCATCGGCTCTTGTACCTCGCTTGTGCTGGCTCTTCGCAATGCCCCCAACTGACCGGACCAAATATAATAAACCGAAACTAAGATATTAGTTACCCCTCGACAAACTGAATGCTGTTAAGATATTAAATTGTTGGCCTCGGGGCTTCTGGAACATCACACCATAAAACCATATACGTCGCCCTCTTGGGGAAACGCTCGCACCGCGTTTCAGGCCGTTAGCGCGAGTGTTTCTCAAAAGGTAACCACCACAATACGCCCCGGGGACATTTGTCATGTGGCATGCTCATCGTTTATCTATCCGTATCAAGATATCGCTGGAAAACATCAAATCGTATATACATAATACAAGCATCCGAGGGAAGTAGATCAGGCACTTATTACCGAGCTCCTCCTACTTCTTACTTGCGGCGGTGGCGTCCACCCTCTCCTCTGAAAACAATCAAAACATCCAAGCACGGAGAACATTAGGTGCATTCCCCTGTGACGTTTGAGGTCAGTGACGTCTCCGTGTTTACATCAACCCACCCACGGACGATCGAAACGGACAACAACCGGATGGAGATGCACTTACGCTAGACATAACGGGATTATCCAAGCCAAGAAGACATACATCTCGACATCCCTTCTAGCTTGTTCTTCTTCATCGCACTCCGCCTTGGGCCGTAGCTCCTCACAGTCGTATCGTTGTAGGCCCGTATATGCCATCAGCACCATGATTGGGACAATGCCGCAAATAGCTACGACCATCATTTCCAGATAGACGATGGTAGTCTCTTTGATTCGGGGCACGTCCCTCGCGGGGTCGACCAGGCCTGAGATTTCGGCTAGGTCGATCATCATGGTCAAGACGGACTATTAACAAGGAAGTGTGAGTATGATGACAAGTGACAATTGGGAAACTAAGGTCTTGACAGGGGCTGGAGCAGGAGCAGGAGCGACGGATGAAGCCAATTACCGCGATGAAGGCGCCCACCATGCCTGTCCCATACCCCCCTCTTGATGTTGCGTAACTTGCGCTGGCCATTGTAGCAATGCACAACCCGACTGAGATGAAGCGTAATGAGAGATGGAGAATGGCATATGGGGCGGGATATCTCGAGCGTGCCATGGTCGGGGATGGTGTACATGGATGAGTCTGGGTCTGGGATGTCAAGAAGTGGTATTCGGTCAATTCGGCAGCGATGAGGTGATGAGATGGGGATGAAGTTGAACCCGGCGATCCCGATGCTTGGGTTTTCGCAAATCGCTCGCGAAGTGAAGCAGCAGAACCACTGTGATTGGCGCGTGGAACCCGTCACCAACCGATTGGCCAAGCAGCCCTGGAAGTGCATGGGGGAAGCTCCTCACAGCGGTATTTACGAGCCTTGCGCTCTTTGTTCAGCTTGTCTTTGGTTGCATACGTGTGCTGACAACGTGGCACAGCAGGGGCTAACATCCAACCATGCCCGGGTATAAACATTTCAGCAACCACCCAGCCCACAGTTGCACATCTGAGCCATGGCTTTTATGCTGCTGTTCTTCATACTACTCCAACCTAGGTCAACACAAAGTTGTTCTTTTTCCCTGCCCATATTATCCATCATGTCAAAGCTCGTGGGGTTCTAGCTTGCCTCTTAGCATGGCCGTATGATGTCTGGTGCACATACAGACTGGAGTTGGGGTTGGAAAATAAGGGGCCACCAGTCCTATTTAGTAACTCGCTAACTACGACACCCGATGAGTGGCGAGGTGACCACGGAAGGAATGAAGAAGATGAGAAAACAACGGGGGGGGAGTCGACCAATTTATCGGATCGGGGACGGGTCGCGCATGTCTGGGGTGGTCAGTGATACGGGCCGGCCGTGGCGCAGTCCCGGCCAAATCCAACACACAAGCGCTTGGCTCGGGGTTGGGCTTCCGATTTCAGATGCGGCGGCTTCAAACAGGCCGTTTCATAGCCAGTTGGCTTTCGGGACGGCCAACATAAGCAACTCAGAGCCCATCCCGAATCAACTGATGCTTTTCCAGCCAAACAGCTTGCTGGACCACTTCCGTACTGGACATTTCGCCCTTCTCCTTGGCCCATTTAACGATCTTTGTACCCCCCCGAGACCGCCTCCAACCCTTGCCCGGATGTTGGCCACCCCTTGAAAGCCATTACATGCGTGGGAGACCACTCCGCAAAACCACCCCCTTTGTTGTAGGCGCGTATTATTTGGGGGCGAAATGCTGCTGAATTCCCCGTTTCAGGCCACAAAATGGGTAACGGCCAGAAACAGTACCGTTTGGTCATGTTCTGTCCGCCGTGGTTCCCGCCCCGGACGCCGCGATGGCCGTCCATGGAGTCGTTCGCGATGAGCGACCGTATAAAAAAACGCATCCGCTGCCCGGAGGATCGACGGCGATCTCGAAACTTTATTTCAGTTTGTTCACGTCCTGGGAGACTGTATTAGCCAAATCAACGCCGGACCATTCCCTGAACTCTGCGAGTTCGACATCATGGAGTTCAAGCCCAATGATGCTTCCATCACCAGCGAGTCGGCGCCTCTCATTGAGCCCGTCGACTGCGAGAACGACCGGGACTTGTTCATGGTCCCCTTAAAAAGGCCGTCGCCCCGGCTGCCACCGTCCCGGTATCGAAATGTCAAAGCGAGAACACCTCCTAGATCTCCGGTCGCGCCGTCGCCATCGAGTCTCCAGAAATCCCCACAGCCCGCTTCACAACTCGTAGGTAGCCCATACATCGGCTCACCAATGTCCGGACACACTGTCAAGAAACCAGATAGCCCCCCTATGTTCACGTCACCTCTCATGTCACCAGAATCAGGAGGCGGTCTTATGTCACCTCAGGAGTCAGGGGCACTCGGCATTGACGCATCCTGAACGCAAACATGGCAACGCCAGGGTCTCTAGTCTACAACAGCCCGCCCATGTCACAAGGGAGAAACACCAAAGTGGGCTCGTCCCCCGTCATGTCGACCGAGGCCGGCTCCGCACGGCAGAGCTCTGAGCTGCAGTCCTCCAGCAAGGAGAACACCACCTCCGCCTCTCGGTCAACAGGCGACAAGCCCAACACCTCCACCAAAGCTTCCTCCGTCTACGATAGCCCGCCGGCCATCGTCGAGAAGAAGCCCGAGGGCAACGCCACCGACACCCAACAAGAAGCCACCGCACCCCCCGGCCATCCCCCCCCTCTCCGCTGCCCGCAACACCTCCACCTCCACCTCACCAAACAAGCCCGCAACCTCGGCCTCGCCCTTCACCTCTCCCCCAACCCCAACAACAACTAACACCACCACCAACCCCACAACCATCAACCCGGGCCCTGCTCACCATCCCCCAACCCCAAAATCCCCCCCACTCCCCCCGCACCCCCGGCAACAACACCAACCACCCCAGCCCCAACAACGCCAACACCACCCCCCTGGCTCGTGCCCGACTCCCCGCTCGAACGGCTCTCCCAACTCCGCGCGACCCCCGACTCCGCCTACGACCGAGCCCGGCAGATGGAAGTGCGGCGGTCGGAATGGAAGCACGTGGTGTACCGGTTCCCCGTCAAGGGCGCCGAGCACTGGGTGATCGACGCCGACCTGACCGAGAGCTCGCACGCGCGCCTGGCCGACGTGGCGCGCCGGTCGAGCGAGGGGTTCGAGTGGAATGGGGATTATGAGCTGGCGAATATTTATCGGGTGTTGGCGGTCGCGCATACGAGGGTTATGGAGGAGATGCGGGGCGAGAGGAGGGGCGTGCGGGCCGCGGCTTGATTGATGATGGGAGGGGGGTGTGGGTTTGGATTTTTTGAGCTGTGTTTGGGGTTGGGAGCAGGGCCTAATGCCTGCTAGCAGCACAGTGTTTGGATTGCGTTAGATTGTTTGTTAGCGGCGTTGGGAACTTACTTGGGACGGCCGAGCATAAGAATGGCATTAGATAGCGAGGAATTGCAGCGTTTGTTTCTTCTTTGCATGGTAATCTCGGTTCCTCTTTTTACGTGATAGGAACACCAGCCTCAAGAATGAGGGTTTGATAACCGGACAACGTGTGTCTTTGAGAAGTTGAGCAAGTCTCGGGAGAGAGATAGCATACCCTAAGATGGCACCTAGATCCCGGAATTAGGAAGTCGACTCAGAATTAAGAGGTCCCCTACCATCCTTATTCAACAGGAGTAAGAACTGGCCCAGTCCTATCGCTCTCTTCGCCGTTTCCAATGGTATAAGCTTTCCAACCTGCCTTGGGAAGATCAAGCGTATCGTCCTTTGCCAAAAACTTCATGAACACGCCATGTGTGACCACAACAATGGCCCTTTTCGTCTCGGGCACACCACCATCTACCAGGTCCCTAGCCAACGCCTGAAGCCTTTCCCTCACGGATCTAGCACGTGCAGCAACGGCTGCATCATTGGCTGCGTGCGCGCCCTCCTTGACATACCACTCTTCCGCGAGAGCGCTGACATCCAGACCCGGAAACCTGGCCCTGAGAGTCCCAATGTCGGAGCCCGTATCACAGGGCAGGTCACTGCGCTCCTGCAGATCAGGATCGAGAATAAGCCTCGCAACGCCCTCCCTGCCACCAGTTTCGCCTCCGATACTCTGATCGACAATGGCGCCGAAACCTGCAATGGTGGTCTCGATGGCCCGAGTCAACGGCGAAGTGAGGACGATGGCGATGGACGAAAGGGCTGGGAATGAGGCAAGAGATGCCGCTTGTGTAAATCCAAGCTCGGTAAGGCCAGGGTCGCGGAGGTTGAAGTCTTTGGTCACATTGTGTACCGACTCAGCGTGGCGGACGAGATACACCGTGGACGACATATCGCTTCGTCGTCGTTGCTTAGAACTGGGCAAGGAGTGACGGTGAGGCTTTTTGATTCGGATTTCAAGAAAGCTGTCCGTTCAACGTTCACGGGCTCCAGCTAGATATACCAACCAGGTCAAGTGTAAAACTTCTTGTTCTAGCCCCCGAATCTAGCACGCCATTTTGGGGCGTCTTGACGTCTCAACGGCGCGGGGCGATTGGCCACAACCACTGCTCACCCTCCGATGACTGGCAGTACTTCTTCCAATAACTTACAGAGTTGATACTCCCTGTTTCCATAATCCAATTATTTCATAGATAGGCTAACAACCATTCTGTCAGTGGGAATGGATCACCGTGAGCCCCGACAAGCAAGGGGCACAATCATACTGGATCCATTTCATGGTGGGGATCACCGGCCTTCTCGGCCAGGGCGATAGATGTTGCCGATGACTCAAGAACGTCCGACCGACGAGAAACAACTCCGACTCCCAAAGGAGTCCTGAAAGCCCTCGGCAGGTGTTTGGAGATGTGAAAAAGTGCGCTTGGCAATGATCATGAAAATAGATGAGTTGAGCCCAGCGCCGGACATGAAGTCTCCTCTTATCTTACCGGGCGGGGGGGGGGGGGGAGGGGTGGGTGCGAGCCTCAGAACAGCCTGATACCTTTCCCAGGCGTGAAAGTCTCTGAACAAAGCGGCAGCAGAACCTCATGCCGAATGGCAGTTGCTTTTTCAAGCAGACATACCTCAGACAGGTCAGTAAACCCCACGTTTTCCGGCTGCCCTCGTCGCGAACATTAGCCACGTTTGGAGTTTACCGTCAGCTACCTCTCTTGTGCGACTTTGGGCGTGAAGCCACAGTGACGCCCGTTTCTGGTCCACCACTGATGGTTCGTACCAACTTAGGTGGTTGATCGATTGCGGAAACCATGGAAGAGAGGGGTGCAGCCTCCCTGCCCCTGGAATATTGCGCCGGCTCTGTGGCCCTGTCTTCTACCGCCGAAGGCGCCAACTACAACTGTTACCCATCGTCACCCGTCGGAAAAGAATTTTACGTTGTTTCGACCGCAGCTGCATAATGGGTTGTCAGCCTGAGATGCCTAGATCGGTTACGTTGCACATGCAGGCATTGGAAGCATTGTGGGAATCGGCTGTCCCAGAAGGAAGCCTACCTAAAAAGAGTCCTTGGTTGGGATTTGAGAATAGGCAGCTACCCCGCTTTCAGTTTCAGCCCGCTGCGGTAGGCTCTTAACTGTGTCGAGATTTGAGAAACACAAATTCGGCCATGAACAATGTCATGACCACTCTTTTACACTCGATCAAGCCCCTCACAACCAGACAAGACTTTCAGAAACTTGGGATAAGGCCAGTGGGTGCGTGCATCATCAGGGAGGAAGTGTGTAAGCAATTTCCACGGGACATGACATCGGTAAAAACACGACCGCGGCTCTGTTTTTGACCTTTGCTTTGCTAGCATTACCTCTCTACCTGCCTCAACATTGGTATGTTCAATTGATTACATGTGAGGATCGACGAGGACTTTCGCTTTAATGCGTCCTCGGTACTTACTTTCCTGCTCCCTTTCTGCACCACCAAAAATAAACCACCTATATTCTAAACATTTTCGTGGGTAGTCGTCAGGACGATAAGCCGTCATCGGCGAGCTCATCGCGACCACGTACACCTCCCCGAAGGGTGCCAGCCCGCAGAACATCACCCTATATTACCAGGACGACCATGGGCGAATCAGGCTCTGGGTCAGGATTGGGAAATGGACGGGGACAGGCGTCCGCCCTCCCAGGTTTCCAACAGACCTCGACGGGGACTTTCAACTCGCCACCAAACTCACGCGAGGCACTCAGGGAGGTAGCCCGGGAAACCCAAGAGGTTATCGGCCGCATCCTGGAGCAGCTCAGCACGACCGAAAAGGCGGAATCCTCCTCCCAATACAACCTCGACACCCTCCGCCGCCTCAACCCCTTCTTCTGCCCGGCCTTCTCCACCCCCACCAAAATCCAAGTCCTCAACGAAGACACCCTCAACGCCGGCCTCGCCCTCCTCCCCTCCACCACCAACCAAGACCCCTCCACGACAACCCGCGCTCCTTGGTCGTCAACTTCGCGCGCCACGACAAGCCCGGCGGCGGGTGGCTCAACGGCGCACTCGCGCAGGAAGAAGCCCTCTGCTACCGCAGCTCACTCTGGAAATCCCTCCCCTACACAGCGCAACACCCCCTCCCGCGCGGTGACGCCATCTACAGCCCCCACGTGATGGTCGTGCGCGACGAGCTCGGCCGCGGCCACCGGCTGCTCCCCGGCATCCGGCCGCTCACGGCGCCGCCCCCCCTCGTCAGCGTCGTCAGCATCGTCCGCCCTGCGCAACCCGCGCACGCAGACCTTCCGCCTCGCGGGCGGCGCGCGCAAGACGGTGTTTCAGTCGGATACGGATCGGGATTTGACGAAGCGCAATATGCGGCTTGTGCTGCGCATTGCCGCGCATCATAGGCATCGCCATTTGGTGTTGGGTGCCCTGGGGTGTGGCGTGTATGCGAATCCGCCGGAGGATGTGGCGCATTGTTGGTTGGAGGTGTTGCGGGAGGATGAGTTTTCCGGGGGTTGGTGGCAGCAGATTTGTTTTGCCGTGTTTGATCCGAGCGGGACGGGGAATTATGAGGTGTTTATGCGGGTTTTGCACGATCAGAACGTGTGAGTGAGTCTATGTCTTGTGGCTCTTGTTCGGGGATGTGGATGGTGATGCCAGGAGGGAAGGGGGGGCGCGTGGCGGAGGGGCTGAGAGGAACATCAGCTGGTTCCTGTATCATAATACAGTTTGGGAATATTAGGTCGTTGCAATCTGATGCTAATTCCTTGCGTCAGGGGTGGTTTTGTTGAAGCGGGATTGAGGCTTGGTCAATACCTATCCACCGCCACCTTTGACACAAGTCTTGGTCTCACCAGACAAATTGATTCAAGTTCAATACGAACTCCATTTGCCCATTTTTACATCCTTTTCTGAACCCAAATGTGGTAATTACGTACATTGATCGATATGCACACTTCGTCATACACCTATCATCCATTCTCGCCCCCGATCCAGAGAGACCCCATCTCTGACACCTCTCTCCCACAATCAACTCCTAAATCCGCTCAAGAGAAAAGTCCTTGGGCCCAACATAAGCCTGGTAGTTGCCCGTCGGCGTGACCCCCTCGATCATCTTGATCTGCTCGTTGGGGATGAAGTGTGAGCCCCTGGTGTAGCTCAGGCGCGAGACCTGCACGCTGACGATGACGGTCAGGCCCTCCTCGCTCCGGACGATGTCGAAGGTGCGCGACGAAGGCGGGCAGGCGCCGCCCTGGATTTCGGGCAGGATGGCCACGCCGGCGCCGGGGGCCGACGCGCTGCAGTCGTACCCTTGGGTGTCCATGGTGCCGGGCATGAATGCGTTTAGGGAGTAGCTAAGGGAAGGGGGAGGTCGGTGTTAGCTGCATGCGTGTGCTGATTGATGGCTTCTGACTGGAAGTTGTGATACGTACTGGCACATGGCACTGTGGGGGACGCAGCTGGCGGTGAAGTTGCGGGCTTCGAAGACGACGTCGCGCTTGGTGACTGCGGCGGCGGAGGCGGCAGTGGCCATGGAGAGGAGTGACAACTTCATTTTGGCGGTTTTGCGATTTGTTAGGTACCTGGGGAGATAAGCTCGTGTGGTGTTGATGTCCTGGTTTTCGAATTGATACAAAGAATGAGGATTTCGGAGGGAGTGGTTAGAAGCTTAATACTTGTCGACATGGTGCCGAATCACCGGCTCGCGTTCCATTAACCCGCGGCATTAAGCCAGTCCAGTGGGACGATTGCATGGGGAAGAAGTTGGTAATTGGTGGAAATCCCCGTGCCTGTGGTGTTGTTGTGGCTCCGCGCAGTTGTTAGCGAGGACCCCCTTGACCCCGTATCGCTAGCCAAGGATCAGACCAAGCTGTGATCTGGAGATAGCGTTGCAATATGTCGTATTATCAGCCGCAAGGTCAAGCGCCGATCCTTAAGGTACGTCATACGGCTGCGACTCGCTTGCACCAGTCTCCAGTAATGCTTGAACACCTGCCGGAACGGGGAATCGATGCGTACATGGAACGATGTACAAAGGGGTTATAAATAAGGGAGGCACAGCGTCAGGCTCTCACGGACCCACAGCAGACCAAGATTAGCTTCGAGGTGCCGAGCGTGCGATTCGCAAGCCCGGTGGTCATCTGCGACGGCGCCGGGACCCCGACGCCACAGTCGGCTGCCGGGCCAGCGCCAGCCACCCCTACCAACCCCGCGGCCACCGCCACACCCGAACAAACCGGCGGCGAAGGAGACGAAGACGAAGCAATGGATTCGATCACCGTCGCAGAGGATGATATTTAGAATCCTACTCTGGAACACGGAAGGAAACAAGCAAGCACTGGAGGTCTTGTTAGAGGAAGCCAAGTACGACCTCCTGGCGGTGCAGGAGCCATGGATCAACAGGGAGACGAAGTCTACGTACTGCCCCCGGAGCAGCAAATACCACCTGGTGTTCAAGCTCGAGGGGCGAGCAGCGATATATGTGAGCAAGAAATTCGAGATCGGGCAGTGGGACTCCGAGGTTTCGGAGAACTGGTGTCGCGTACGGTTCCCAGAGGCGGACCTAGGCCAAGAAGGCCACGGGCTCGAGCTATGGTCCGTCTACAACCCCCCCAACGGTGAGAACGTACCGCAGGCCCTCCAGGGACGGCCGAGGCCAGACCACCCAGTAGTTCTGGCGGGGGACTTTAACCTGCAGCACCCGCTGTGGGACGAATTCGGACGCTACGAAAGGGGAGCCGAAGATCTGTTACAACTAAGCTCCCTGTGGGACCTTACCATCAGGACGCCGAGGGGAGCAGTTACGCGAGCTCCCCAGGGGCGGCAACGAGGCCGCACGTCAACCATCGATCACTTTTGGGCCTCGGAGTGCATTCATACGGTATACTACGGGGAAGAGTGCCGTGGCAAGTCAGACCACTACCCGCAAATGCTCGAGATTGGGACAGGGACTGGGCCGAGGCCGGCCCAACCAGTGGGATGGGCCTGGAAGAAGATGGATAGGGGAAGGGCGAAAGCCGAATTAGCACTGCTCTGCGAGGCGATGGGCCTCACAGACCCGGGGCCAAATGGACTGGTGGCTAGAATCCGGACGACCGAAGGTCTCGGCAGAGCATTCGACAACCTAGTCGAATGGCTCACCTGGGTCGCTGGTGAGAGCACCTCTACGGAAGAAGGCCAATTGCGGCTTCAGCTCTTCTTTGGTGGACCAGGGAAGTGCAACAGGCTGCCCGGGAGGCTAGGAGAGCCGAGAGATTGGCCAAGGAGACCCGGGCAGAGTACTGTTGGGAAGAGCTCCAGCGAGAGGCTCAAGGACCTCGCCAGGACAACCCGCGAAGCACGGACGAGGGCTTGGAGGAGCGACCTGCAGAAGGCAAGCGAGGCGAGAAAACCTGACCAGATGTGGAGCCTGGAAAGATGGGCCAGACGACGGAGCTTTCTACCGCCTGAACCACCGAAACTACCGGCATTCAAGAATCCGTCTGGGCAAGTGACGGCTGAAACGCATGACCAGAAAGCCAACGCCCTGGCCGAGAGGTTCTTCCCGAGCCCCCCGGCCAATCTCACAGACGTGCAAGACCAAACCTTCCTGAACAGCCGGGACCCGGGCTTCGACGTCTCACAGGCAGTGAAGCCGGCCGAGATCACGAGGGCGATAGGAGGAGCGAGCCCCTGGAAGGCGCCAGGCGAGGATTTGCTCCCGATGGGCCTTCTGAAGGCGTGCGGAGCACCGTTAGCTGAAGTGCTGGCCCTTCTGGCGACAAGGTGCCTGGAGCTAGGATGGTTCCCCAACCGTTTTAAGAGGGCGAAGACTGTAGTACTGCCGAAACCAGGAAAGGCTCCGCCGGTGTATCAGACCCCTGGGGGATACAGGCCCATTGCTCTGCTACCAACCCTGGGGAAAGTAATAGAATCGGTGGTCGCCACGAAGGTCACCCTAGCGGCAGAGGCCAACGGCCTGCTCCCAGACGAACAAATGGGAAACAGGGCACACCGCTCCACGGAGCTAGCTGTCCGGCTAGTGGTAGCCCAGGTCCAGGAGGCGTGGAGACACAAGGGTGCGGCGTCTCTATTGCAACTGGACATTTCAGGAGCCTTTGACACGGTCAACCATACCCGACTGCTAGCAACTCTGCGGGAAATGGGCTACCCGAGGTGGCTGGTCCTCTGGATAAGAGACTGGTTGACCGGCCGAGAGGCCACCCTCCTTTTCGACGGCAAGGCAGCGACCCCAACGGCGATTCGGGCAGGGGTCCCCCAGGGCTCCCCGCTTTCACCGGTCCTTTTCATTCTCTACATTGCCTCTCTATACAAGCAGCTGAAGGACGAACATCCCCACTTGGCTATTGTGGGGTTTGCGGATGACACCAACCTCCTGGCTTTCGGCCGAAACCCCGAGGTTAACATCCGGCAGCTGGAAGGGGCATGGGAAACGTGTCTACGATGGGCGGAAAGTCGGGGGATGAAGTTCGCCGCGGAAAAGAGCGAACTCATCCATTTCAACAAGGGGCGACGACAGTGGATCCAAACAGGTAAACCTTACTAACACAGGGGGAGGCACTAGCCCCGTCAAACCAGAAGGGTCTGCCAGATTGCTGGGAGTCTGGCTGGACTGGAAACTCAACTGGAAGGCTCACCTGGTGGCGGTGGAGAAGAAGCTGAGGACCCAGAGCTATGCCTCTGTCGAGGATCGTGGCAAAGACGTGGGGAATGGGGCTAGTCTAAAGCACGAGAAGTATACACAAAGTGCATCCGGTCGGCGCTGGCCTATGGCGCATCATCGTTTCACATCCCCACGGATGTGGGAGGCGATAAAGAAAGGCATCACCAAGGCCCTCGGGAAGGCCCAGAACAAGAGCTTGCGGATCGTGGCGGGAGCCTTTAAGTCTACCCCAATCCGTAACCTCGAGACAGAGACGTGGGTCCCACCATTGGACTTGTACCTAAACAAACGGCTTGCCGATTTCGAAAACCGATTCCAACGACCCGATCTGGACGACGTCAAGGCGGCAAGAAGACGGCGGCGAACGTTGTCCTCTCCACCTGCCGCAAGATACAGCAGAGACTTAGCTCGAGGAGGGGCAACAGGGGCCGACCGCGAACCTTGGGACCCCAAGGGCCTACGGCGGTGGAGAGAGCCGCGGGCACGGTCATGCGCTGGACGGGGGGAATCGTCGATACGGACAGGGTAGTAGAAGAGGCCTGGAGAGCGAGGTGGTTAAAGGAACGGGACGGCAGAGCAATTACCAGGCCGGCGGACGACTTTGACCATCAGCGGGAGACGCTATTCCGGAACGAAACCCTAAGGAGGCACGACGGTCTCAGCAAGGCGAAGAGCTCACTGCTGATTCAAATCCGGACGGGAGCAATAGGCTTACGGGACTTCTTGTTTACACGGGGAGTCCCGGAGGTTCTGACTCCTGCCTGCGAGTGTGGCGAGGGACGAGAGACTGCCGAACACCTGGTAGTGTGGTGTTTGGCCCCACCGTTGACTAGAAGATGGGAGAGAACTGGAATTCGGACACGACGGGACTTTTACTCTGTTCTACACGGTATCAATCCCACAACTGCACGGCTCGCGAGGAGAGTTCTCGACTGGCTGATGGACTCGGGGAAGCTGCCGATGTACAGCTTAGCCAGGAGGCTCGAGCTGGAAACGGCGGCCTGAAGCGCCCCCGTTCGGAGGCCAGGAGGCCTCCTCTCTTTGTATATGTAGGCTCACTAAAACGCATCGCTCCTTGATTGTTGGTATGGGTTTTTCACCCGGCCCGGGAGGGCACGGTTTTCCTGTACACTAAATAGCAGAGGGTCTGGCACGCCCTAGGGCATAGCGGAGTATGAATAATAATATAAAAAATTGCTGGCGTCGCTTCGTTCGTCAGTCGCGCGGCCCTTCGCTACGCTACGGGGCGCTTCCTTCCTCTCTCCCGCTCCTGGCAATTTTCCTGTCCCTCTCCGGAGGACAATCGGGGTTAGGGTTAATTACGGGAGAGACGAAGCGCCAATATCTGTCCGTCGGCCAACAACTCCATCTACTTGAGCCATCTACGAATCGTTTCTATCCCGCCACTCACGTTACGTATCTACACTCACGTCCTCGCTACTTACAAATCAATTAGACTCTGATGGAACCTTCCCCCGCCATAGCATCTAACGCCTGCAGTTGCCTGGTAGCGTGATCGGACAACTTCAACCCCATAGCTGGTGATGGTGTCTCGCGGTAGATCTCTGCTGCGTTCGAAGGGCCGCTCAAACATCAGCCCGCCGAGTGTCTTCACCCTGCGAAACGGCCACGTAGGAGAGGCCAGAAGCAAACTCTGGCGCAGAGATGTCGCAGACAACCTTGTCCAGGGTGATGCCCTGTGACTTGTGGACGGTGATCGCATAGCTGACCAACAGCGGGAACTGCTCTGTTGAACATGAGTTGGCGCCGACCATGAAGTCCTGCCGCACTCGGAGGATGGGAACAGCCAGCTTCTCTCCACTACGGAGCGGCTCCCCGTTCGGCATCGTGAAGGCCGGGCCGTCGTAGTCATCGAAGGCTACTATGATGACCTCGGGCGGGTCTCGCAGCACGTCGGCACCTTCTTTCCAGGATATGTCGTAGACTGTGCCCTGTGCGCCGTTGACGAGCCCGACGTCGGCCCACAAATTTCGCGTCAGCATCACCCTGCAACCAACACACAAGGGCAAGCGCTTGGCCAAGTTGCCGGCATTTGAGGATTCAACCTTCTCCGCACCAACACCCTCATGCTTTGCCTCGACCTGAATGGCGGGGCTGTCCAGGCCAAGCATGTGTTGGTGGTTGTACTCGACGACCTGGGTCTTGGTGGGATAGATGCGAAGCGCATCAGCAAAGCTGTCAACCTCCTCGGGAGAGAGCTTGACAGAGCATCTCGAAGCGAGGAGCTCCCAGGAGGATACCGACACATCAGCCTTTCGCAGTTCTTCCAAGGCCTCGCTCGGAAAGGAGCCTGGTCTTCGCCCTGCTGCCGCTGTATTGTGGTCAGGAACACGGACTTGTCGAACGAGAGGTATGCGTTGCGCCCGACCATCTCGATATCCTTCAGGTCGTCGCGCGTTGAATACAGCGGCTTGTTCAGAACAGGGGGAAGCTGGAAGAAGTCCCCGATCAGGATGACGCTGAGGCCGCCGAAGAACTCGTCGCGATTCTCCGGGAACACCTCTCGTAGGCGCTGGTCGATCCACGCGAGGGTCTTGAGGCCGAGCATGCTCTTCTCGTCAATCACGAGGTAGTGGATGCCCCTGAACCGCCGCTGCAAGGCGTTGAGGGTCGTCGGGGTCTCGGAGAGCGAGCGGTAATTTCCGTCGACGGGGAGCCGCAGAAGGGAATGCAGAGTCTGTCCCCCTATCTGGTTGCTCGCCACGCCCGTCGGGGCCGCCCTGACAATGGGGGAAACTCGGCCATAGGAAGCTGCCTCGGCCTGAAGATGAGAAGAGATCACCTTCACCATGTACGACTTTCCAGTCCCACCTCCTCCGTCGATCTGTAGACGAAGGGGCGGAGGCTGACGGTTCTCGTTCTTGGCTCTGTAGTGGCGCATGACCGTGTCGTATACCTGCCGCTGCTGCGTGTTCAACGTGTCACGGGCTGCGAGGGGGCATCTCTTCCACGTCGTAATTACTTGGAGCGTCTCCACGGAGTTGCACCCAGTAACCTCCGGTACCAAACTGGTCGTGCGAGTAGCGACCAATGTGTCGTGTCCAGTCGCAATTGACATCAATGTCTCGGCGTCCAAGCAAGTCGGCTGGTTCTTCGGGAAGTTGGAGGGCGGGGACCAGCCGGGCCACCTCCTGCCAATCCTCAAGTGTGATGTCCCCAGCATCCTCCCCTCGCTCGAATTCATCCTTCTTCCGGCAGCGGATCGGGCTCGTCGACAGTACCGTAGTGGTCGTCCTGGTGGACGTGGTGCTCGAGACAGTAATGATATGCGGAAGTGTAGTTGTCAAACTGCAGATCATCAACCTCGAGCAATTGTTCCGACTGGCGATGGGGGTGGTTCAGGAGCAGCTTGACGCGGCAGAAGTCAGAGTACTGCTGATGGGAACGGACCGGCTTGTACCGGGGGTAATAATACAACACCCTGGGCATTGCAGGAGGCTGCCAGATCGCCCACCTCGCCGGATTCCGCGCCTTGAAGTTCCAGTCTTGCAGGAACTCAAAGTAGGAGACGTCATCCATTGAGCCAGGCCGCCGAAGATACTTCTCGTATGCTGTCTGAGACTCCTGGATATCGCCATCAGCCGCGATGTCGATTGGGGCGAGCATGCCTCTCGCGGAGGTCTACAGTCAACACTCTGGACCACTCGGCTATCCTCTTGGAGAGAGAGTCCCAGGAGGATATGGCAGATCTCCTGCGCAGAGTAGTCCCTTTCTCCGATTAGTTTGTTCATCAACTTCGACACGAACGAAACTATCGGGTTATTGTCTGATATGTGGGGCAGGATGTTCTGTGCAATCTGCGCATATGTGCTGGTCTGGGCCTCAGACTTGCTGCAATATTTTGCAGCATAGTTGATTCGACAGCCTCCACACTCGTGCAGGGCGAGCAGTCTGTATTGGCCAGCCAGCATAGAGACACGAGCGGATTGTACTGGTTCAGGTGGGTATCGTTGCGTTCGGCTTCGAACGACCACCAGCCCTTTCCAGGCCTCTTGATGACCTCGGCAGCCTCTCGGACAGGCCGGGGGAAGAGAAAACGACACGTGGGCTCTGGCGCTGGCTGCTCTCCTCCAGCAGTCTCCCCGGCCGCCTCTGCGACCTCAGCTCTATCTCCAGCCTCTCTAGCCCGCCGGGCATCTTTCTTCGTCACCCGAAGACAGTAAGTCGTCGAGCAATGGTGTCGCTGGCAGCGGTTGACAATTCTGTTCAGCCACTCCCAGGTAACGTCCGTCTCTAGAGAATCAACAGATAAAGGGTTACCCTCGTCAGCACCATGATCTCGCTGCGGGTTCACAGCTGTGACGTGGTATCCCCAGATCTTTGCGAAGTGCTTTCTCGACTCAGGAGTTTCCATATCAGGAGGGGGGCTCCCATGGAACCAGTAGAGCCCATGGGAATGGCTAGCTGCTTAACGTCGGGGTTTGCGAAGGCTGCACGCCATGGCGTCGTTCCACGCGGTGGCGTCGCTGGATTGTCAATCGTTGATCCCGAGCGGCTGCCGTTTCCGGGGTATCTGTAAGAACGCGGACCCCTTTCGTGATACATGGTAGCAAGGACGCCGTGGGTAAGGTTTCCGTCGAGGCCCAGGCGTAAGCAACCGGTGCGAAAGGAAGGGGAGAATTTTCTCCGCGGGCGATTGCGCGAGAAATCCCGATGCTCGCTCGCGACGCTTCAATCTGCGAAGGTTAGCTGAATCGAAACGACTATCGTTACCTTAACTAGGGATATCACATGAAGCTTCTTCTTGTGCCGGCAACTTAGACAGTTGACAACAATCCTTCCGTTCCCGCGGGCATCGAGGAACTGGTCAATGTTCTGCTCAGTATTGCATTTGGTACACGACTTGCGTGTCACGGCTGTCTCCGCAGCGGCCTCGGCAGTGCCGCCCAGAACGACTATCACGTCTTCCATGGAAAGGCCTGGGTTTGAAAAGCGGTAGACGTGGAAACGGCGAGAACCGCGATGTTCGCGATTGTCGAGCGGATTGCGAGGACACGGAGATGAAGCAGTTTCGGCAGAGCCAATGAGGCACGTGACCAAAATCGAGTGCAGCGTGCTCACGAACCAATCGGCCATCGCGATAAGGATATCAATTCCCAGAGTAATTTTTGCTTATCAATTTCCCATAGTAATTTTTGCTTATCAATTTCCCATAGTAATTTCCAAAAGTTTGAGCGCAATATTGTCCTCCGGACAGGATAAGGGAGTTCAGGAGTGGGGGATTAGGTACGAAACCCATCAGCAGCATTTGTGTCACGGGCACAGCCCGTTCCTTGTAAGGGTTAGGGTTGCACGGCTGAGCCCCGAGGTGGGGGTTCTGGTGGTAGGGCTGTACGTGGCTCTGCGCTGGTCTGTGCGCAGCCACAGGGTTTTCCCTGAGCGCGCCTCGCCTCCCACATTCGGTTCCTCGTGCAACCACACAATATACCAGCTTGCCCCTACCACGGTGATTCTAACCGTGATAGTTGGTTGCACCTCCAGTTCGCGTGTGCAGCAGTAAGCGCTACGAGAGCGACTTGCAGCTGCGTCGCGCGGACCACCGCTGGCATTGTTGAGACTATGCAGAAGGACGCGACCGGCCGAGAGTTCCTCAAGATCATTGAAAATGTGGTCGGCACACAGAACAGCCGATACAAC